>NC_003283.11:12736428-13072857 GCF_000002985.6 Caenorhabditis elegans
GATGGAAAAATGAAAGAGATGAGTGAAATTGAAATCTGAGAGAGTAAATGAAAGTAAGAGAGAGTGATCGAGCAAACAATGGACGCGCCAGTCGCGGCCGCGGCCATGGCTCTCTCAAGTACAGTGAGGATTACTGTCCATTCGAAACGAGAGAGGTGCTTTCCTTTTCTAGGCGGGCGGAGATAGTCAGTGACGTAACACGCGGTGTCCGCGCGGAGTTCGGGAGGTAGATGGTCAGGGCGTGACCTCACGAAGATCGCCCGTGTTCCCGCACATATCGCATAGTCTGCGTGGCTGCACGAAGAGCTCCGTGAAGAAAGAGATGAGCACGACGGTGCCTCTACATGCTTCTTCCTTTTCTTCCGGAACAACCGGAGCTGGAGGCGGAGTTCAACAAGCTCTTCAACTGCAACATTGTGCCTATCACGTTGGAGCATCGGTTGGCAGTAGTGGTTCAGCACTTAACAACAATTCAATTAATGTTCCTAATAATAATACAATGGGAATGTCTTCAGCAGGAAGCTCTAATGGGAGCAACTTAGTCAATGGCCAGCAAAGGTGAGTTGTATCTAATTATATCATTCCACTTCAAACTTTATTTTTCTATCTTTCTTCTGAAAACTTTGCTAAGTTCAATTATCAGTTCAACCATCCTAGAAATCCTAGATCCTAGAAACTCATCCTCCATCCATGCCATCAGTTTTATAGTTTCATAATTTTGCTCAATAATTTTGCAGGGGTTCTATTTTTCATAGTGGATATGATTAGGTTTTGACTATTTAAAAAAGCTGACAGTAATTTTCAAAAACAAAATGTTTAGATGTCAATTGTTCAAAGCCTAATAATACCATTTTGAGGAATTCAATATTCACAATAAAGTGAAGAAACGGATATTACTAGGTCTTCCATGCAATTTAAAAATTCTAAAAAGCGTTCCAACAAGGCAGCCGTATCTGGTCTTAAATTTGAGCAGTGAATTTTTTGCAAAGTTACCCCTTACAGTATGATTTTTCATAACAAATTAAGTTTCTCTTCTGTTTATTTTTCTATTTATGGCATGCGTGTAAGCAGGAGAGTAGGTATTTTTAGGCCTAGTTGGAAGATGTATATAGTCCACAATAATGTGGTCTAAAACTTTTCTTATGTTCGTCTATGTCTATGATAAGATAATGATTTCACAATTAATCCCAAATTTTCAAAAGCTCAAATTTCTTCCCGGATATCTTACAAGTTTCGAAACCTAACCAGTTCTTAAATAAACATTTTCAATTTCTTGTCTCCCTTTCACCTCCCGCTAAAGGGTCATCATGTTCTAAGTTTGACCAACTTCTTTCAAAGACCTTTTTCTTTCCGCGCGGAACTTTCCGTGCTCCGCTCTTTTTCCGCACGGACACTCTGACGTCACGTGTGTGTTGAAATGAAATAAGGTGAATATCCCACAGAGTCTGTATATTTAAAAGTAAATATGAACGAACGGCTGAGAAAATCGGAGAGAATGAATTAGCAGAATTTACATATTGCGCCATAAAAAGACAAACACGAGTTAGAAGTGGCTCAAAGCTCAATTCAAAGCTCAATTTATTAAATAACTGAGAAGTGTTTAAGGTTCCTTTGATAGTGAGTATACATTTTTCGATACGCTTGAAGTAGAGATTTCAGCAAAAATAAAACTCAAATTTGAGCCCGGCCGAGTTTAGTAGATTCCAAAAACTGGTTATTGTACCATTTGACGTTTGTTTATCTGAATATGCATATTTAAAATGTGCTAATTTATTTTATATTTGAAAACAAAAATCATAACAAAAATCATAGAGAACTTTCTTGGATGTTTAGCGTATAATTTTTACCTTAGAAAATTTCACGAACATTATTTTATTTGAAATTAAAAGTAAATCTTCTCACCCCGGGAAATTTAGAGATGAAGCTTTTCAAACCGTTTCACAATCTAAACTTTCTCCCCTCGGATACCAATGCAAACATTCGTTCTTCATTTCTCATGCGCCAAGAAATTAACATATTGCGTCACAGTCTATACAAACAATTCGTATTTTCTAGGTCAACTCGTGGAGCTTCAAAGCAACGCAGAGATCAGATCAATGTGGAGATTCAGAAGCTTCGAGATCTTCTTCCTCTATCAGATCTTATCAAGGATCGACTTTTCCAGTTACAAGTGATGTCCCTTGGGTGTATTTTCATACGGAAACATAGATATCAACAAACAGTTCTACAACCCCAGCTGCAAATGTTACAAATGCAGATGTCATCTCCAATGCCACGTGGCATCGATATCTGCAAAGCTCTTCGAGGATTCATGTTAATGGTCACGAGAAGTGGAAAAATACTTCATGTTTCCGATAATGCAAGCGAGTACCTGGGACATTCAGTTGAAGAGATTATGTGTCAGGGAGATTCAATTTATGATTTGGTGGATGGGAGAGATCATGGTGCTGTACAGGCAGAACTTGCAAGTGGACCTCCAGGAGCTGCAACTTTTCCGGAGGAAAGAGTATTCATATGTCGATTGAATTTGGCAAGAACTGCAAAACGACAGTTACAGTATCATAAAGTAAGAATTAACTTCATTTAGAATACTATCATTTTTTTCGAAGTCATGCTAACTTTGCATTGGGGACATGCCAAATGCCAAAAATATGTTATTTCAAAGCAAAAATTGGGATTTTCAGTTCGTCCTATTCCAAGGTCGATATATTCAACCTGCCGAATTTTATCAACAATTGAATGCTCAAAACTCTCAACCTGATTGTGATCAGCCAGTTTTCTCGGCTTATTGTCAACCTCTTATAAATCCAGAAAATGCTGAAGGAATGTCCACTGGAAATACACATGTGTTTAGTACTCAACATTATTTGGATATGAAATTTAAGGAAGCCGATACAATGTAAGCATGAAAAATGTTAAAAACTTGAATTTTATTATTGATCAATTTCAGGGCCTCTCAACATTTGGGATTCAGTAAAGAGCAATTGAAAGGAATGTCTTGGTACGGAATGATTCATCCTAATCATGTACCCGAAATTGCTCATAAACATCGATTATGTATGTTTTAAGATACTGTGTGAAATACTTTTACATAATTTTTTTCAGTATGTCAAGAGAAAGAAGGGTCAGTTCTTGCATTAATTCGATTACAAGCTGCAAATGGAGAATGGATATGGTTGCATACAGTATTCTCAATTCGACCAAATAATGAGTTGAATAGTGATGGAAAAAGACTTCGTCATGTTATACACTGCTTCCATCAGAAACTTACGTAAGTTTTATGAACGCGAAAATAGTTTAAGACTTTTTCCCGTCCAAAACCACTCCACATATCAACAAAAATGTAAAAAAAATATGTTTTTTTTTACTTTTCTATTTACTATGAGTTCTATACACTCATAACTTTGGAAATCCTTAAGAACAATTTTTTCTAAGATTTCGTATTTTTATAATTATGCTTTATCTATTATGTTGTAAACGTTGTACATAGACATCTCAAACATTCGAGATCGTTCTAAACTGCTCAAAATTTGGAATATTACCAAAACTTCGGCAGAAATGTCTCTAAAATTTAATATGATTTGAAGGTTATTAGTATTATATTGAGTGGGTTAAGTTACATGATTATTAGAGTATTTACAGAAAAGCTCCTTCAAAGATTTACAAATATTCCGTAACTCCAAGCTAGACCCTACAATTAAATTTTTCAGTGATCTGGAAGCTGCGACTCTTCAAGCGAATTCCTGGATCTACAGCATGCGACACACTTACCCAACAGTTTTTTCATGTCAAGATTCTCCACCACCATCCGAAGAACAACAACCATCAAGTCCGCAAACTCCACCATTCACTGAGCAGCCGCCAATGCTCGTTGAGCAGAAGCCTCTTATTGGAGCAGGAATCGCACCAGGTTTTCCGTCATTGGATTACAATCAGGTGATTAGAACGTAAAACTTCGATTTAATTTTAACTTTATGAACTTTCAGATAAAAGTGGAAATTCCAATGCGTCCAATCAATACTCAAATTCCATTATTTACCCCCGAGTCATCATCACCGGAGAGTTCTGCATCCCTTCATACATCTTTACTTCCTCATCATAATGCATTCCCATTAGACATTCTTGAAGACATTTTACCTTCAAATGACGTGCTCCCAGAGCTTAAAGATGAAGTGGACGAAATTCTTCGGCAAGTTGAGCAATCTCCAGCAACATCCCCAGCTCATTCATTTCCTTCAAATGTTAATTTTGGTCATCGTCATTCTATGCCAAATGCATTTGATTCCGCCGAATTGTACAAATATCTAGGACCAGCACTATTTGATGGAAATTTTGCAATGCAACATCAACACCACCTCCAACAACAGCATCAATCCCAACCGAATCATCCTCTTCAAATGACTCCAATTCCTCCCATGTCATGTCCTCCATCAAATTACGGACAATCAAACTTTCTATTCCATCATCAACATCTCAATCAACACCTACATCATTCCCAACCTCCGCATCCTTACCATTTTGATTATTACAACCGAAAACGAAGTTGGGCTGTATAAAATAATTGAAAATTAGTACTCTAGTATCTCATTTCATTCCATTACTCAAATTTATCTCTTATATTTATTTCCATTATAGACTTTTCAATTGATGTCTTTCATTTTCATTCATTATCAGTATTTATCCGGGTAGATTTACAAGAGCTTTCACATATTGACTATATCATTCTTTCAATTTTATAATTCTCCTCTTTGTAAGTTTTAATAAATATTTTATTGTTTTTTATTCCACAAGATAAAGCATTACTGAAAAAATTTACAATACTTCAAAAATAATTATTTATTGAATTTTAGTCTCCAGGTTTAATCAATCAAATAATTCTCGTCAAAATAGCCTTCGAAATAAGTTGTATTGCAGTAAAAACGTATGATTTTATCTAGAGACAAAAAAATATTTCCAACGGTCAAACGAACCTTTCAAATGATGATCTGAATTTTTTTCAGTTCATTTTTTTTATGGAATCCAAGCTCCTTTTAAAAAAAAGCAGGCCACTTATGTTTATTATCCTTCGGCACCAATAGATTATTTTGAAGTAATTTTAAAACTTGACAAATCGGCACCATTTTTGGTTGAGAATTTTCGGGTCAGAACTTTGAAGGAATCCGAGGTAAGATCTGCTCTAAATGTGTGTGGTAAGCTAGCCTAAATTAAAGTTAGTTTCAGATGATATTCAATTCGTTTTGACGTTTGAGACTACCTTGACTACCATTCCTTGTTCGAATAATTGCGTACATAAATAAAAGCATTAAAACTGACAAAATTGTGCTAAACACAACAAAAACATGACAAACTTCAACGAATCACAAAGCACAGTTTATCAATCCGGGTTCAATTCTGAAAAGAAATCGGCGAACTTCAACATCAAGCCGCCCATAAGAGACATAATATGATAGTCATTAGTTGCATCATATGTCTGCTCCTCCTATCTCATACTATATATTCCAATGCCGAACTGATAGTGCCGAAAAGAAGTGAGTTTTCCATTTAATTTTTCGCTGCAGTTTTGTTTTCGTCAACCAGTTTCAATTAATTCAAGCTATATAATACATTTACAGGTTAAATTAGGGGAAAAAAGTTGGAAGCCATGAAGACGTTTATTGCATTGTTAGCTCTCTTGACTGTGGTCTCTGCAGAAGTCCACCAATTTAATATTGGGTAAGTTTTACTGATTAATTGAGCTCAATTTTCCATTATTAGATACCGACCAAACATGCGTCAACGTATGAATGCCAAAGGAAAATTGGCAGAATATGAAAAGGAACGCAACGAACTTCTGTCAAAGAAGAGCCTTCAATTGGCATCATCCTCGTCCCCAGTTATTGATTATGAGGATATGGCATACATGGTTCAAATTAGTTTAGGAAGCCCAGCTCAGAACTTTGTTCTTTTTATCGATTCTGGTTCTTCTAACTTGTGGGTCCCAGATATCACATGTGCTGGAGGAAAAGATGCCACTTGTGGAAGTTACTGTAAATCTGTGAGTTTAATAACTCAAAGAATCGAATGCATTATCCAATATTTCAGACTCCATATGATGCTTGTTTGACTTTCTGTCAAGAGGAATGCTGTACCAAAACCGTTGAAGGAGTTAAAGTTCTTTCGTATGCATCATTCTCTGTTCAGCTATAGCATTAGGTATTTTGCAGAACCACTGACGCTTGCCAGTCTAAGCATCGGTTCAATTCATCTCTCTCATCATCATATGTGACCAATGGACAAAAGTTTGATATGACTTATAACACTGGAGAAGTGAAGGGATTCTTTGGAGTTGATACTTTCTGTGTAAGTTTTCTCTTTTTAGATTGTTTTAGATTTCTCTCTCTCTCTCTCTCTCTCTCTCTCTCTCTCTCGTCAATTTGAATTTATTCATTTTCCACTCCCCAAATCAACGATATTTTAGTTCACTAACACATCCGTCTGTGCCACTGGCCAAGTTTTCGGACAAGCCACCACAATCGGAGAAGCTTTTGCAAAACAACCAGAAGATGGAATCATTGGTCTTGGATGGCCTGCTCTAGCCGTAAACCAACAAACTCCACCATTGTTCAATTTGATGAATCAAGGAAAACTTGATCAACCATACTTTGTCGTATATCTTGCCAACATTGGTCCAACTTCCCAAATCAATGGAGGAGCATTCACCGTTGGAGGTCTCGATACAACTCATTGTAGTTCTAATGTCGACTGGGTTCCACTATCCACTCAAACTTTCTGGCAGTTTAAGCTCGGAGGGTAAGATATTTTTTACCTTGATAAACAAAACTATCTTAATTACTTTTCCAGAGTATCATCTGGGTCATACAGTCAAGCTCCAAACTCTGGATGGCAAGCAGCTGCTGATACAGCTGCATCATTCATCGGAGCACCAAAGAGTGTTGTTACCAGTCTTGCCAAGGCGTGAGTTTAGCAATACGCTGTAGACCGTTTAGTATCTCTAAATCCTATAGCTTTGCCCCAACAAATTTAGTCACGGCCGTATTAATTTACGCATCTGATTTTTTCAGAGAACTTTACAGTTATTAGATATTGTGATTTCGCGAAAATTTGACATTTCAGTTTAAAGGTGCAAGCTGTTTTTTTGAGTGGGTCTCGCCACGATCTCAGTGATAGTGTGCCAAATTTAAACTATTTGTTTTCTTTGTGTTGAAAATGAAATTTACAAAATTTCAAAGCCTGAAGTGTACATAAAAAGTTGGAATTTATCATAAAACTTTTAGCACGAAGCCCGTTCTGGGTTACTGTAGATTTTCAAAAAATAGTTATTCAGTGAGAATTTGCACTATTTCATAAATAAAATAATGCGTTGTGTGAAAAACTGTTAAAATTTATATAAATATCATTTCAGAGTTGGAGCCACATATGTTCCACTTACGGGTGCATTCTTCATGGATTGTGACGCTGTTGTCCCAGATATTGTATTCACAATTAACGGAAAAACATATAATATGCCATCAACATCATTCGTTGTATCTGCTGGACCTGGGCCATGCATGTTTGCATTTTATGAGTTAACTGCTGGAGGATTCTATCCAGCTTGGATGCTCGGACCACCTTTTATGCGTGCCTATTGCCACGTACATGACATGAAGAGCGGAAGACTTGGCCTTGCAAAGGTTCTCTAAATCCAATGAATCTCACATCAACGAATAATAAATTCTAAAATTTAATAAAAACTTTACAATCAAAACAATTTATTTTGAAATGAAATAATTTTTCGAAACATTTTCGAAATTATGGTGGTAGTTGTACTTACTGCATATGAAGAATGGAGGGAAACGGGGATTTGAAATACAAGTACATATGTACAAATGGTTTGCCAATTAAGATGGAAAATGAAAACAACAAGATAATGCTCTTTGGGAAAGAGATAAAAACAACATAGATAAATTAACACTTAGCAAAGAAAAGAAAAGTGAAAAAGTAATAAAATGATACAGATTGAATTTTTGAGCTCTCAATTCGAGAGACTGGAGAGAACATGTGTGATGTGGCCACTCTCACCAGCAAGGCACTTTAGACACACTTTTTGCACCGGTGTCATCTTTTGCTTCTTGTCTGAAAACAAATACATTATTAGAATTTCTAATAAAACCATAATTTTTTTTAAATTTGAACTTTTTATTCACCAATTGGTGACACACTTTTTGAAATACTATCTTGTAAAATTAATTTTCGAAATGATGGAGAACCCACCTATAAAAGAAGTAGAAAAAAACCTATGAATATTTGGTAAATTTGAGATTTTTGGTGAAAATGAGTATTTTTTCCAAAATATTAAACTGCCATTAATTTTTTCCAGAAATTCCCAGAATGTCTTATTACGAAATTTGGTAGTTTTTGGCTATTTCGGATTTAAAAAAGAATAGTCTTAGATTTCGGTAACTCTAATGATTACTGTAGTTTTTTGAAAATAGTTTTAATGAAAAAAAAATTGAGCTTACCAAGAAGTGGATCTTGTGGTTTAACCGTGTAGACGTTGGTTCTGTCAGTGAGCTGTTGTTGAGTGGCAACACTTTCCGAAGCGACACGCTTACGGCCGAATTGCGACAGAAGACGATCGAACATCTGGAAATTTGATTTTCAAAAAAGAAGAAGGCACACAACAGATGGCAACATGAAAATGTTTAAAAAATGAAAGTGATAAGAATAAGATATTGGAAAGGCGTCTGCTTAATGATAACGCATGAAGAGAACAAATAAATGGAGCACTGATATCACATACTTTTCAAGATTTTTATACGTATAACCTTGGGGGCGGGGTTGGGTGCTGGAGGGTTTCAGATGATCACAATAAAATTAGATACAGCACCATGAATTCTATCACAATTGAAATACAAAAAAAGACCGAAAGTACAAAATTATCACAATCTGAAGTAGCTTACGAACAAAATATACACGTGACAAGAGAAGAACAATGGAGAAAAATAGAAGAATTATAAAATCAAACGACGTCTGTAATTATCATTATTATGGCCAAAAATGCAGGTAGAAATGAGCTCTCATTATGATATGATACGATAGGTGACATGATTAGATTGCATGAAGAATCACAAGGGTTTCTAGAGTTCTCTATGGATAATTATTTTCTCTTCTATATATTTTTCGAGTTTCCGCGCTTTTCGATTCAGTTTTTCATGTTTGATACTTAGCTCCAAGTTTTCATAAACTTGAGATTTATCCTTTCCACGTTCTTCTGCATCTTCTTGAAGGCGAGATACTTCCTCCTGAATAGAAATTGAATTAAATTTTCGATTGCAATTTTTTAATCAACGAGGAATTTTGAGAACGTTATTATTTTTTCAGTGTTTATTTGTTTTTCCTTTGTTATAATATTGTGTTTTTGATTAAAAACCCAATAGGAAAACAGTAAAATATGGAATTAAACAGTTTGATTTTAGGTCGATAAACAATTTTGAGGACGAATCAAAAATGACTACGTTATCAGTCTTGGCATAAAAGTTTATTTTGGAAGAGGGGTGAAAATTTGACTGATTAATTCCTTAGAACTATTCATATCGTTAAGAAATTCAGATTATAGAAAATGGTCTGGAATGGCCAAATGTAACCATTAATAAATTTTTTCAATTTCGCAAAAATTTTATAAAAAGAAAATAATTTTTGAATTCCTGCGAAAGCGAATGACCAAAATTAAACATTTTCGGGATTTTTCTTGATTTTGCTCTTTAAAATTAAGTTTGAAATACGTTTGCCAATTTTTCAGACAGGTTTTCCAAAAAAATGTTTATGTGAAATATCGTTTATTTTGAAGTTTCAGCGAATGTCTTTCGGGCATTAAATTTTTTTAAACGAAAATAACGTTTTATAAATTGACAAACCACATTAATATTTTCAAAAAATCAAGAAAAACCCATGAGCTTTGCCAGAAAACGAGAAAATGTTGAATCTGGGTAATTAATTAAAAAATAATCAGCCCTTTTTATTTTTGTAAAATGGAGAAAAAAATCATTAAAAACTTACAAATTTTTCAAATATTTTTTGCAGTTATCTTCGGTCATTCCCACCTATTTTCTATAATTTAGAGCAAAATCCCACATTTTTACCGCGTTTAGGACAGGAATTTGCAACAAAAAAGAATACCTTATGGAATTCGATTTTCTTCAGCTGACTTTCAAAATGAGATAATTCATCTTTCAGAACACTCAACTCGTGGGGCGTCAATTTTTCATTTTCTTGAGCCAACTTCCAAAGTCGTTTTACACGTGGCTCATTGAATGGAGAAAATTCTTCACTTGTAACTTTTCGGTGAACTTCATCAAGATGATCGTTTAATTCTCGATTTGCTGCTTTCAATTTTTTCGTTTTATCACCAATTGATTCAATGTCGTGTTGAATTGAATTTTCATGAGGAACTTTCTTGAAATCATCCAATTGATCTTCGTAAACGCGCATTTTCTGTTCGACTTCTTTTAATTCTCCATGTAATGCGTTCAATTCTTTTTGAGAGAATTTACCATTTTGTGCTTGAGACCAAAGTTTTTGAAGATTTTGGTCTGTGAATTTCCCACTTGGAAGTGGCTCATTGTCGTCAGTTTGTTGGAAGAGGTTTTTGTGCTTGTACTTCTGAAAAGAAACATTTAAAAAAGTTAAGTATTTTGAAATATTACCTCTTTAAACGCAAGAACTGCTTTTTCCAAACCATATTTCTCAAGAATTTTGCCAAGTTTATCATCGATTTTATCAATTTCCTTAGTTCCTTGTGTTCCCTGCCTATTTGATTTAGAAGCTAGATAAATCGCATCATATCCGGACAACTCTTTCTGAAAATACATTTTTTTTAATAAAAAAAATTATTTAAAAAATTTAAAACCTCTAGCCTCGCTAAATTTTGTCGATCAGTAACATGCTGCAATGCCTTTTCGTAAATGAAGTTGATCCGTTCCGTTCGATACTGTGTTTTCTTGTTGTGCGCCGATCCAATGACGAGCAGAAACAGCAGAAATGAAAAATGATTTCTCATCTGAAAATTGTAATTATTGAGACATTTAAAGCTTATTAAACATAAAAAATTTAACGGAAAATTTAAAAGAAACACTTTCGAAAGAGTAAAATTTGAAAATAAAAAATGGAGAAATTTGTACAATGCAAGCGCGCCCCACAGTCACATGTAAGAGAGTGGAGATGAAGAGAAATGGGAAGAGGTTACAGAGATTTCTGGCAATAGATTAAGGTAATCGGAAAGATCGTCAAATCGATAGATTAATTGATTTGCATTCGTAATAGATTAATCACTGTTCGAACAATGAGAAACGTTTGAAAACTTGTGCCTCCCAAAGTTTTTGAGTGTTCCAATTTTAACAGGGACTACTGTAGAAATTACAGTAGCCGAGATCTAGAATATAATTAAAATTCAGAAGATAATGCCGTTCAAAAATCTTTTTGATTTGGGTACCTACTGTAAATTTGGCAACATAATTCAAGGAAATGAAATTTGAAATGTGCTCAATGAGCCATTCTTGATTGTCTCTCTATTTGTGTCATCTCATATCAAAATTCTAGCACAAAAAGAGACACAGAGAAAGAGAGCTGAATAGAAAATTTGATTTCGTGGGAAGGACAACGAAAAGAGGGTTGCGTGCAATGAATATCCGAAAATCGAGTTGAAATCAACGAAAAGCTCAAAAGACGAGAAGAAGACAATCGAATCTTCATCGTCGTTTTCCCGTCTCCTCCTTCTCGATGAGTGTGGAACTTGAAAAAGACGGGCTTCTTCAGTTAGTTATTCTTTCTATTTCTTGTTAACAAACCACTGAAATATAGAAGAAGGAGAAGAATCAGAAGAAAGAACATGTTATTTGTCCCCTTGTTGGTCATTTTGACTTTCAACGCTGTAATTGTAGGAACAATAACCTGTTTTAACTGCGAGAGTGACTTTCAAGGCGCTTTACGGTAGGTTATTTTTTGATATTAATTAGTTTTGAAAGCCGTTTAACATTCATTACTCTACTTTCATTACCAATAAATTAACAGGGTAGACGTATTATACCATATTTTTCCTTGCACCATCAATCATCAAAAATAGTTCACAGAATCGGGGGTGTATGACTAATATGGAAAATACATTAATGATTTTCTCTGCATCCCCAAAGACTAAATAATTCAGTTAATACGATAGAAAGTTGTATTTCGGCTATTTTGTTATTGGAACTAATCGTGAAAATGTATAACCATGATTTTCAAGAGAAGTTGCCAAAAATACACTGGCAAGATTTTGAACCTTCTTATTGTTAGTTATAGTCAGAAAATCTACAAAAAAAATTAAGAACTATTACAAGATCAGATTTTAAAGATTCCATTTGAATTACAGATGCCAACAGCCATGTGAAGGATCTCAATGTGTCGTTTGGAAATGGAATTCTCGATCAGAACTTGCAATTAAACAAGGATGTCTTCAAGGGGTTGACAAGCAGTGGACAGCTAAAGTTGGATGCAGAACAAATCATTTGGGTGCTTCACTTTGTGTTTGCGAGTTAGTATATAGAGTTTACGAATCAAACTTTTAAAATTAAAATAAATTGAAGTGATGGTCCTCTGTGTAACCGCGTTGAGAGAGCTGAGCAAACAGCACGTCCACTTCCACAAATACGTCTTCCAGCTGTTGAATGTCAAAGTAAAGTTGTGAGCACAGGATTTGTTGGGCCTAGACGGGAGAAAGTATGTACATCCAATTATTGCCATGTTACAAAAACTGAAACTTTTTCTGAAGAGGAAAATCAAAACACTGAAATATTGAGTGTTTCGAATTGTGGTGATATACCTGGTAAGTTCACTGAAACCGTTCCTGTTGAAGAATTTAATTACAGAATTTGACTTCGACGTTCGACTCAAAAATTCAATTGGGTTTCCGGGTCTCTATTCAAATGGTTGTTACCGTATTCAAGTTGAAAAACGATCAGCAATGGTTGATTGTGTATGCTCGAATAATAAATGTAATGAAATGATTCCCGAAATAGAAACTGGTCATGTGAGATGTTACATGGGAAAGGATTTCAGAAATACGAGCCAGGTAAGTGATTTGGTTTTTTTTCAATCTAAAAACTATTTAAAAATACGATAGAAATATTGATGAAATATTGATGTATTCCCAAAAAAACCTAAGATTAAAAAATCTAGTCATCAATTGTAAAAATAAATATTTCCAGGTGGATTCCCACGAGTTCTGTGACGGAGATTTTTGTTTAATACAAGATGTACATGGACGAGTATCAAAAGGATGCATTTCATTGAATGAACGAAATAGTTGGAGCCATTTAAAAAGTGGACATCGTCGAATTCTTGGAGTTGAACAATGGTTATGCCAGGCTCATTTGTGCAATTATGATACCGAACGGGCAATGAAATCGGTTAGAAGTATGAGAGCTGGCAAGACGAATTCAGTTCGAATGAATGCAAGTTACAGTATTTTGGTGTTGGCTTCATTGATTGTAATGGGAAATATTTTGCGGTTAAATTGGCTTTAATTTATTTAATAAATGATGCATTTAATATCAAAAACCAAAAACCAAACAGAAATAGTTTCATGCATTTTAAAACTTTGAAAACTTGACGGTTTCTTTTTTATTCGGACGAATTACGATTGGACTGTTGGCTGATTGTGGTTGGAAAACATTTCGAATTCGGTAGAATAGTGCCTGAAAAGTAGTTACGATCTTAAACTATATTGCGAAAAAACCTACCGCTCGAATATGAACATCCAGTGTTAGAGAAGTCATTAATGGCCAGTAAGCTGTCAAAAACACGTGTGACAATGATAAAAATGGAACTGATGATAAGAAGCTCATACAGATCCAAAAACAAAAGAATAAATCAAATATGATATAGAAAAATAGGGAGCAAATTGTTTCCCGAGGTGCATCAGTTTCATCTTCATCTTCTCCGTCCTCTGAGGTGTGTGGTTTTTGGAAAAGCTTTTTGTAAATCAAAAAAGATAATGCAATAAGTGAAAAAAGTGTAGTTGGAACAATGATAAAAGCGACTAGGTAGATAAATGATATCACTTCAAAATATTGTAATTTCCAATTTAATTCTGATGGATTGAAACGACGAATTCTGAAAATGGAAAATGGAAATAAACTTTCGCTAGTATAATAATTGTACATTTATGGGATCATGTAACAACCTTTGAAAAATCTGGTGATTCTATGTGAAAGATTGAACATTTAGAAAAAAAAAAAATTTCTCAATCACACAATTTAATGAGTGCTATAACATTTTGATGACAAAAATCCATAAAAACCACGAATGACCCCAAAATACTACGCAGTGAGACTTTTTGAATTTTTCTCAAAAATTGCCCAATGAACAAAAAAGCGCTGAATATAAAAAGGCGCAAAATAAAATATCAAAAGTAGATGCTCTCCATCTTTAATGAACATATCTTAAACTTTGAAATTTCTTGAATTAACTTACGTGGTATGTGCACATATATTTACTGTGAAGAAAAATGAGAAGCAAAATACACCAATGATAATCACATAAATAACCTTGTCCGGGAATATTAATTTTCTGGAACAAAATTTCAGTCATTGCAAAACCTTTGTTTTCTCTTACCCAGCTTTGCTCGAAACAATTCTCAGACTACGGTAGAATCCAATAATTATCACCAAAACAAAAGCAAAACATTGTGATAAAATAAGTAGAAAAGCAGGAACATTTATCATAACTGGGTTGACAAAGTATGGCTGGTTCACCGCTAGAAAGTTTAACAGAGTTGAACATTTTAGGATGCAAAACTAACCTATCATTGCTGGAACTGGCACAAAAACTACAAATAATTGTATAAGAGAAGCAGTAAATTGAGATGATAATATCAGAACAGCAGGATGTGAAATAAAATTAGAGATTTCAGGTAGTATCGATATTATTATAAGGTGAAAGGCAATACCACTAAATCCTGAAATAATTTAAATTATTACTAGAAGAAGATTAGAACTAAATCTTACCAAGTGCAAAATATAAAGTTCCAATTGCGTCTTTCCAGAAATTTTCGCGAATCCAAAGTGCATCCTCGAAATACAACATTCTCAAGATTTTTCTCTGTATAATAACTTTATGTTTTTCTTTTTGAAACTATTTTTAATAAAAACAAAAGCTGGGTTTAGGTGTGAAAAAAATTTATTTTGAAAACAATTGGATCCAAAACCGAGGTCGCTAAAAAATGAAACTCAGCATCAGACCACAAGATATTGAGCAATTTAAAGAGACTTTAGAGCCTTGATTGATAATCAGACAGGGTGATAAGTGATAAGTGACAAAAACATGTTCGTGATGAAGAAACAGAGAAGCAGCTGGCAATGAGAAAAGAAAGGAAAGTTGAAAAATGAAAATAAATGGAGGACGGGAAAAAATGTGGTAGAACACATCTGGAGATAATTTGGTAAAAGGGAAAAGATTTATGATGATGTTTGACTAGATGATGAGGTTGAAGATTGTGAAGAAAGAGCATAGACTGGAGTCCATTTTTTTGGCATTGAGGCAATGGTTCCATTACCGAAAACCCACTGAAATTATTTTTTGAAATTATGTATCCAAGATGTACAGTTCCAAAAATGACTTTTTTTCCGAAACTGTTTTGTCCTTCAATACAAAGAGCTAGCTAAATTTTCCAAAAAGTATTTTTCATAATTTTCAAACAACTAATTCGCATTACACCTGAGCTACAATTTAACTGATAAAACAGGATTCTGTGAAGTTTTTTAAAAGTTTTGAAGAAATGTTCTTGTTATGAGTTCTAATATTTCTATTTTTTCAATGTTACACATTATTGGATTTTTCATACCTGACAAGTAGATAGTTTTGGTGAAGCAGCAGCAGCATTCATTCTTCTTGGTTTCTTTTCTACTGGCACTACAGCTTCAGTGAAAAAAAGAATGACAATAGAAGTTAATGATATCATTATTCGCAATACTAGGAACTGCTGATTTCTTTTTAGCAAAAATAATTTTCACTTAAATAAACTTAATGTTAAAGAAGATACCATCGGCATTTACAAAGTGTGTATAATTAAAAGGCGCAGAGAGATATTAAGATTTAGACCGGTATGTTATTAGCATATCTAATCAATCGTCTTTCTTTTTTCAAGAAACACTGTGAAAAACCAAAGAATAAATCTTTCTCTTTCACTTTTTTGCAACGTTTTCCTTTCGTTTATTGGGTGACAACATAAGTGTTGACAAGTGTGGGAATTAAATAAAATTACATGTGATGAATTGATTGGATTTCAATTAAAAATATAAATTAAATATTATACAAACAGTAGTTATTTCTTTCTTTTTGCAATATCTTTAAACACAGTTGATAACAATTCGGCCATCATTTGTGTGTCAATTGCAATACATCGATAGACACGGTATAGGGACCTGTCACGTTTACCAAGAGCTTCGCATGCAAGATTTTCCATAAAGTCTATTGCATCATCTTGATCACCACCTGAAACAGAAGGTAAGGCACTTATATAAATAATTTAACTTGATTTCAACACCAATTTTATATGAGACTCTCCGTAATATCCTTACCTTTAAAATCCGGTTTATACTTTGATAATGGAATGACGCTGAGTTTTTCACAGAAAACATCAATTTCATTCAAAAACAAATAGATTGGAGTTGTTGCAAACGCTGGGTCTTCACTGATTGATTGCAACAAATTCAGAGCGTCATCTAATCGATTCTAAAATTAATAATTTATAGATTCCTCTTACGAAGTTTGAAATTACCGTAACCATATCCTCGCTCATCACTTGATCATATTCAGAAATTGCGATGCAAAAGAATATTGCATCAATCCCTTCATATTGTAAAGCCCACTTCCGTCTATCAATTTTCTGTCCACCAATATCAAATAATCTGTAACTTTTTTTTTGATTTCCGCTTCAATTCCTCAAAGGAAAATGTGACTCACTGAAAAGATTGATTACAAGCAGTAAATATGACATTTTGAACACCACAAGTTGGAACATAAGCCATGATGAGATCTCTTTCAGACGGCTTATAATCCACCATATTTATCTTATCGATATTGTTAAGAAAACTGCAATTAAAAATGGTAATCTTCTGGATGAAAAGGATTAGTTTCAAAAAGTCTGGAAATTATTCTTGCACTTGTGAAAAGCGCAAAATTTTGCTCTTATGATCATAAATGTTCTGAATTCGAAAGACAGGGAAATGCAACTCACTAAGATGCTGAATCATTCAAATTAAATTGACTCCGTCGAGCGTAAAGTTTTTGCATAGATTTGTCATTCCAAATGTGTTTTATCTTTTCAGCCAAATCTTTTGAGAATAAACCATAATGACCATGTTCATCAGCTATTATGGATTGAGCACGACCCTGCAAATATATAGATGAGTTTTTCGTAATTTCTTTTAGGTTTCAATATTATAGTTCAAGTTCCCTCATTTTTAGAAATTGATAAACGGTCACGAAGACCAACTTATTTACCAATTTACGAAAAAAAAAGCTTCGATGTACCGTATTTTTCCTATTATATTTGCGCCCTCCTTTGTTTTACTTTAACGGCTCATATCTTGGTTGTTTTAAGTCTTATCCACAAAAAAATTACTGTGAAAATGTAGAAAAATATTTTTCAGGTATTATGTCAGTTCACAATTTTTTGTTAAAACAAAATCCAACTGAGATATGATCTGTCAAAGTAGAATAATACTGAATATAAATTTAATTCCAAATTCTTTTTAAAATAATAATACCATATTGATTGGGTCTGCAAATTGAATATCGGACATTCTCATGGCACGACATAACGCTTTGATACTTTTGAAAATATTGTGATAGATGAATGCACGTCGATGAAAATATTCAGACTCTGTGAAATGTTGTTTATAGAGCAACCGGACTTGCTCCAAAACGGTTGTTTTTCCGCTTTCTGCGGATCCTGAAATGAATAGAATTGGATTAAAATGGAATTGAAAATGAATACAAATTTACCGAGAAGAAGTAGTCTAATATGGCTGTATGGATCTTCCGATTTCTGAGAAGCGGGAGTAATTGAACGAGATGCACGAATTTCGGGAACTTGGAGCTGAAAATAGACATGAATTGAATTGAGGTGATCTCAAAAAATTGATTATAATAACGGTGGCCTCCTATAATTGCTTCAAAATACATACCGCAACTTGTGGAGAAATAGATGGTGGTGGAACAGGTGTAGATTCCTTTTTTTCAACAACTTCTTTTTCCGCTGAATGCTCAATTGGCTCAATGTTCTCTTCTTTTCCTATCACATCAGGTTCCGGTATTGGTTTGTCACAAGCAGCCGGAACATCAGACACCTGAACCAATTAAGTTTTGACAACAACAAAAAAAAACAAAAAAAGTTAAATTACTAAAATCCAAAAAGCTTACCTTACTTTGAGAAGAAAAGTTGCAACCCATTGCAATTGCTCACCACATTTCCTAAACTGATAAAGCTGAAAATTGGCATTCATTCTATTACAATAATTTATTTTTTTTTAACAAAAAAAAAACGAATTCTGATGAAAAAGAAAAACGAAGAAGTGCCTGAAAAAAGATGAATAGGAACGCAATTCCACCCGATTTCCTTCCTTTCATCGTCGCGGATATATTTTTCATACAAATGGAAAAGAGCAGAAAAATAAAAGAAAGAGAGTCAGTCAGTAAGCCAAGGAATATAATACCTGGTCGATTGGATGAAATCCACGTACTTTGAGGAAATAAAAACCACTACCGCTTTTGGTTTTTTCAGAAACTTTAGTTGAATTGGGAAGTGTGTAAAAAGAGATCGGTTGGATCAGAAAATATTATTCGTTTCAAGATTACATACAATCCAAACTTAGTCAACATACGTATGAAAAATCAAACCACGAAATATTTTTCCATGTCATTTCATACATGAATGACTGCAAGAATACTAATGTCTTAAAAGTGAATATTTTTTAGTCTTTTTCAAACTTAGTTTATCAAAAATATTTGTAAAAGTTACAAATTTTTTCAATAACGCGACAAGTACAGTTTCCCTCCTTTCATGTTTATTCTTGGACAAAAAAAACTTCCCCAAGTTTGGTTATGATTATGAACGCGTGCAAGTTTTCTGAGTTTGTCTAGTTGTATAAATTTGCTTTAACTGCAAACCAGGGGTGTGCGGCAAATCTCAAAATTTGCGGAGCTCGGCAAATTCGGCAAATCTCTTTTTTCAATATTTGCCGAGCACGGCAAATTCGGCAAATTTGCCGAGCTCGGCAAACGGCAAATTCGGCAAATTCGGCAAATTTGCCGCACACCCCTGCTGCAAACCACCAATTATCGCTTCTTAATTGAATTCCTATTATAATTAAAATTTAAATTCAAGCCAAGTGGCCAACAAACCTAGAAATTAATGACGAATTCAGCTTCACTGACAGCTGATCTCAGTTTGAAATTATTTTTACTAAGCTTCAGAAAGATACCATACAATTGAGTTATTTTTGAACACCATTGTTGAACGTACTGCTAAAATCTGTGCTCAAATACATATGTGTATTTAAGCAATATCATAAGCAATATCAGAATTCGTTCAGTTAGTATTAATTGCAGAGATTTGAGTTTAAAAATCTAAAATCTAAAATATCGGGTATATAGTTCTTCCATTCCGCCCATATTTAAATACAAAATTTTGTAAGGGATTATCTGTATACGGTAGTTCTCCTTTGCGAAGATACATATTTTGCAGTCACTGCTTCAAATTTTCATTCCAATCACACTTTAGAATAAAATGTTTCTATAAGCAAATGACATGTTTTATAAAGTCAATAAATATTTAATGATATGGTTTGAAAATTGACATGAGAGACGTAGAACGGAGTGTGAGCTGAAAAGAAAAAAGTGAAAAAGCATAGCACCCCAGTGGGCTCACTCTATCACATAAATCAATGTGGCTCGTGAGAAAGAAAACGAGATTAGATGTCGTCGTCTCAATGGAAGAAATTGGAGGAAAAAGGTTGACGAATTCAGAAGGTATCTTTAGAGATTAGATTAATTCACAAGCAGTTGGGTTAGATTTTACAAGATTAATTTCTGTGAGTCAGTATATGAAAAATTTGAGACGAGATGGTTAATCCTCCCGAAGGAACTTGTTAAATTTTGATGCTTGATATGAATTTTTTTAATAATTCAAATCAAAACGAGTATCGTATATCGTATATCGTAGATTAGAACATGAAAACGCCACTTTTTATTGGCACCTGTAAATAAACGGTGCCAACCTGAAAAGTCTAAAACATCTGCCAAATATTTCCAATGAAGCTTTCCAACTAGACGTTTAGATTAGTCAGAATTGTTGATCAAACTTTTATATTATTTGATCCAATTTGTTTAGATCCCTGCAAATTATATCTAAATGCAATCAAAAGAGGAAATTGTCATTTTTGGACAAAAACTGTAAATTAAACAAAATCTATAAGTTAAAAAAAATATCTGAAGTATAGTCCATATTCTACACTTGTATTCCATTCTATCTTTCTCTAGTTATATGTTCACAAAATGTATATTTCTGACTATATACATACAACGCATTGTATTTATATATCAAATTAAAGTTATGATGACGTAAGTATTTGAAAAATTAGAGTATAAATCTGGAAAAAGAAGAAAAAATCAAAATTGTTAATGACGCGCCCTCTATGGAAGTTATTCTGACTCATATGTTGTATTACCGCGTACGGTTTCATAATTTCTTAAATAGAAAATACCTATTGTACCTGAAACTCACATCATTAATTTTAATCTGTTCAGTCTGGAGTGTGCAAGTTTCAAATTTTTAATGTATATCATATTTGCAAAATTCAATTCAACAGCTTGATATTATTGTCTAGAAACTCCCACGGAACTGCTCTCACAAATACGTCAATGCATGCAATCAAAAAGAAGAAATCTAGGAAACCACATACAAATATGAAATTTCTATTTTGAACACTGACGCCATCACCACGGCCAATCAAATTTGCCGCATTCGGGAACCTCCCAAAATACCAAACTTTGCTGGACCTGAATAACCTCGGCAACGAAAATTTAAGTTTCAAATATACTGGCATTTGACAACTTGAAATTTTTGATAAAGTTTATTTTTATTTTTTGCTACATATTTCCCACAAACTCTACTCTGCCTTTTATTTTTTTTTCGAAAATCATAAAAATGAATAGAGATATTTTATACAAGCTCTTATTTTTAATTTATTTACAAAATTTAAAGTTCTTCGTTAATTTCCTTCAATGATCGTTTACAGGCGACATCCTTGAAATGGCATTTTTGAAGTGGAAACTTTGCTCCTGGATTTGCTCTTCTACAAACAGTAATTTTTGGAACTTTTTTCAAAGCCAACTCTACTAACCTCATCTCACCAGAATGCATATGGCCTTCATCTTTAATAACCCAAAAGTCATCAACAGTCTGCTCATTTTTATCAATTGAAATTTGTTCAACTCTAATATGTGTTCTATTTGCAACTGTCACAATAGACCATCCATAATCATTATTTCTTGCAGCACTCCATGGCCATGGTTTATCAGTGAAAAGTGCATCTGGAGTATGACAACCTGCTGATCCACTAATCAAATAAACTGGAGCTTTTGGGTTAATGTAAGCATTTGGCTATAAATTTTAATAATCAAGTTTTTGAATTTTGGTTAAACTTACATCATTCCAATAAGCTCTATCTGCAACTGGGTAGAATCTTTCATACGAGTGCTCATGCCCCCAGAAGCCAAAATCAACGGAAGTTTGTAAAAAGAGTGGTTCTAATCCTGGCATATCCAGCCAACCGGTACGAACCTAAATACCAGACATATTAGCCAAATTAAACAATTTACTCCATCACACCAATCGATTTTCAAACGATTGACATTCAGCGGAGTTCACATTACTACAGTAGAATGGTCGATGTTGGAAGGTAAAGATCCATGGATGCGCTGCACGATTTGAATTTGCTGTCTGGGAAAATTGAAAATTATAGTATTTGAAATACACTGACACTTCTCATCTGCCTGATGATATTAAAATTGATAATTTTAAAAATAAAATTGATAATGATTTCAAATTGATAATTTTCTTTACTCCAAAAATAATTCCATATAACTTACAGTCAAATCCCTTTTCAACCAATCATATTGTGTCATTACGGGATCCATTCCATATTCATAATAGTATCCATAGGTTTCAGTACTCACACCAACCCAATGTACTGGTCCAAGATCAAAACTATAGAACTGGTTATCGTTGTGACCATTGTCCGGAACTGAGAATCGTTTTTGATAGTTAGTAAAGTTTTGATAATCGTCTTCGTGATTTCCAGCAATTACCATATAAGGAACCTGGAAACTTTCAGATTAAAATGTATGCATTAATTCACAATCGATTAAGAAACACACCTTTGAAATAAGTGGCTCAAATACATTCAAGTAACTGTCTCCGACTTGCCCATTATTTGTGTGCAGATCATATGCAATATCACCAAGATGAACAATAAAATCAAAGTCACCAGCAAGGCCGTGCTTGATGATGCTTTCAGTTGAGTTTCCATGCCAATATCCCAAATCTCCGAATACACAAACTTTATAGGATTGTGGATCGTTTGAGAGTGTCTTGAATGAGAACTTTCTAGATGCAATGGTATAATCTGAATGTAGGAAGGTGACTAATTATATTTATTTTGTCTATTACTTAGTAGTAAGACATGCAATTTTAATTTCCAGACACCTTCGCGATTGCATGAAGGAACGCATTAAAATAGTGGAATATTGTAACAAAAGTACATTGAATTAATTTTACTACTTCCGTAAACGTATAAAAACTCCTCGAAAAATAGACGATTAATCTCTAAAATGTTCTAACTATTTATTTGACAAAAGAAAAATCGGTTTGACTCTACTGATAGAGTGTCAATTCTAGATAATAAGTTAAGCATTTTCTCACCATATTCTGTTGAATACTCTAGTCCGGTCATAATTGCTTTGTGCCGATATCTAGTGATTCCTCCGAACACCCAAGCTTCAGAAGATCCTTTGGCAGTTGATGTTGCACCACTTCCGGTTTTTCCATAGGTAACATCTTGTGAAACTGAAATTAAAGCTACTAACTCGCAGCCTTGCCTAGTGTTCTATAATTACCTTCTGAGAATGTATTCCAAACTACAGCCATCTCTGTCATATCTCCGGTGAATGAAATGTGAACTTGATCAGGAGTTGTTCCTTCGGATATACATTTCGTGACTAATAATGATATTACTGTTAATGTTATGTGAATACTCATCTGGAATTTAAAAAAAAAACAAAAATTAGTAAATCGTAAGTAGATATTTTAATTTCAGAACGACAATTTGCAGCAAAACAAGACAGTAAAAAGTGAGGCTGTAAAAATACTTGGTAAAATGATATTTTGAAAATAGAATTTTCTTGGTAATTTTGATGAATGTTCAAAAAAGTTTTGATACATATTTTTGTACTCAATTTCTGAATAATGAGAAAAGATACGAGAATTCATAATGTTTCCATTCTAATTAATTGGAACAATCTAGATTCCTATCAATTTTTGCAACTTTATAATACTGAGTCAAAATTACCAATATTTGGAGTGTTCCTCACAAAGTGTGAAAAGTACTCGAATGCATTTGAGAGTGGATAACTTTTTGGGAAAACTTTGCATATATTTTCAGTGAAGCCACAACTTTTCGATCAAAAACTAGACTTGCAAAAAATGAAATGGTTACATGTGAAACTAAAGGAACGAAACGTGAAGTGTGATCAATCGGATTATATTCGGACAGTACATGTGCATGTCTATTCGCAGAGCACACAATTTCCTGATAAGAACAAAATGAAATTGATTTATTGAGAAATTTAAGAGAATAAGTTCATTAAGAGCCATAGTAGACGGCTGCAATGGCAATGAGCACTTGGATGAACAGAAGAAGAGAAGCACCGAATGCAATGATTGGGAAGAACACGTGAAGAATAGCTCTGAAATTTTATAGTTAATCTGGAAAATATGATTCTCAAATTAAATATCCAATGTGGAATTATATGTTCATTAAAGAAATTTGGAACTCGGCCTCGAAACGATCGCAACAACTTTTTAATTGAAAACTTCGAAAGAGTATGTTCCTTTGAGGGTTACGGTAGTGTTTATTATAGCATGTACCTTGAAGGTGACGTTGCAATTCAATACGAATTTACGATAAGTCTCTAATTTTAATAATAATTTCCTAACCGACTCATGATCCGTAATTACCATTGTTCTTCTAACTCTAATTGTATTTGAAGTTTTCGTTTCTTCCTTCTTTCCTTTGGTATCTCCATATGTTGAATCTTCCGGACGGATAAATTCATTGAGAAGATTGTCTGCTCTCTCAGTTAGAAGATCCTCTTGATTTACTTGTCCTTGTCTTCAAATCTATTATGACAATAATAATTATAATAATGAATCCGAATCATACCTAAGAAGTTTTTCAACGCTGCTCATGTCGAAGACGAGATTGATTTGTATTGTTGTAAATTCAGAAATCATTATAAACTTGAGTTGTTCAACTCGACCATGTAAAAGTGTGTTTATTTATGCCAACAATAAAAATAAACGTGAACTTGATATTATAAAGAAAAACGACACCGAAGCAAGACATTGCAAAAATTAACGAAAAATCGGAACAAAATCACGAAGAACAACTAAATGAAATTTAAAAACTATTTCTTGCTAACAAGAGCTTCTCCAAGTGCATCAAGTACTTCCTTCTTGTAGTCCTCAAAGTCTCCGTCAATCTCATCAATTCCTTGATTTTCAACAACCCAAAGATTACAATCCGTTCGAACAACCAGTCGCTCGTCGTGAGTAACCATCACAACACCACCATTGAAATCCCGGATTGCTTCTGCCAGAGCATCAATGGATTCAATATCGAGATTATTGGTAGGTTCATCAAGAATGATAATATCAGGACCTCCAAGAGCCAAGTTGCACAACGCTACTCTCGACTTTTGTCCTCCAGAAAGATCTTTAATTTTAACAGTGTGAGCATGAGCAGCAAGTCCAGTAGTTCCGAGCTGTTTACGAGCTTCTTGATAGTCAATGTTGAATTTGGTACACAAAAATTCGACGGGTGTCTGCTCGCCATTGAGAGCTTCATTAGCGTGCTGATCGAACCATCCGATTCGAAGAGTTCGATGCTTTCTTAGTTCACCATCATTCTGAAAAAGATATGAAATATTTATGAATTAGAAAATCATGAGCTTACAGGATCAATTTTTCCAATCAACAATTTCAGTAGTGTTGACTTTCCAACTCCATTTGGTCCAACGATAGCAATACGTGAGTCCATGTCCACTCCGAAATTCAGTTTTTTGAAGAGAACGTCTTTTCCATAGCCAAAATTGACATCGTGGAGTCCGAGTACAGGGGGATTCAATTTGGTAGTTTCTGGAAACTGGAACTTGACCGAGTACTCTTTACGACGTTGCAATAATTCGGGAGCTCCAGCATCATCATCATCATTTACTTTTCCAGCATTTTTCTTTCCTCCTTTCTTTGCCTTATTTGCCATTTGCTGTTTAACCTGCTCTTCAGCCTGTTTTGCACTCTTTCCTTCTTTCTTCATTGCCTTTAACTGTTTTTGCTGCTGATCGAAATTTTTCTCATGAACTTGCATATCCTGTGCATATTGTTTTTTGAAAAGTGTGTAGTTTCCACGATAGGTGTGAAGTTTTTGATTGTCGAGATGAATAATATCGGTGCAGACACTGTCAAGGAAACCTTGGTCGTGAGAAACGATGAGAAGCGTTTTCTTCCAAGTTTGAAGATAGCTGAAATTTACTTTATTAGACTTCTAATTACCGTAAAATATTCTTTAAATCTTTGTTTTTTGTTTATAATCGAAAACGAATCATATTATGAAAAGGGATTACTAACAGGGTCAATAAAAAATAAATATCAACGCTTAAAAATAATGAAAACTCACTTGTCAAGCCAAATAACAGCATTGAGATCAAGATGGTTTGTAGGCTCGTCTAGCATCAAAAGTGTTGGCTCAAGGAACAAAGCTCTTGCCAATGAAATTCTCATTCTCCATCCTCCAGAAAAATCAGTACACGGTTTTTCTTGCATTTCTTTTGAAAATCCCAAACCAGCCAGAATTCGCCGAGCTCTTGGCTCCGCACTATCTGCTCCAATGTCTCTAAGCTCATCGGCAACTTCTTTCATTCTCTCGGCGGCCTCGGTTTTACCTTCTTCAATTTCAGACATCAGTTTAGCTTCTTCTTCTAGAAGCGCCAATCGTTTTTTGTCAGATTTCACAACGGTATCAATAGCCGATGTACTATCAACTTGGATTTCCTGTTCGCAATAAAGCAAATCAATATGTGAAGGAATTGCAAGTTTTCTAGCTCCGATATGTTTCAATAGAGTAGTCTTTCCCATTCTAAAATAAATTGAAATTTGTTATTATTTAAGTTGCATTATTCTTACCCATTGGGTCCGACCAAACCGTATCTTCTTCCGTAAACAATTGTCAGACTCGCTTTATCGAATAACAGCTTTCCTTGTGCCGAAATATCAAAATTTTCAATTTTGATATCCATACTATTTTCCATCTGTGCCAGTTGAGTTCCAGTTTTAGATAGTTGCGAGACAGTGAAATGGGCTCCAAGTTCTGCTCCTGATCCAATTCCACCATGTTCTTCTTGGTCGCCTTCTACTTCTGGAAGATTTTCGACGACTCCTCCCATGGAAAGGATAGTTTTATCATAGTTTTCCTTGGCTTTCGCTTTTTTCGCTTCTCTGTAATGTCACAATATAAAAATGCATTCAACAATAAAATAGGATACAAACTCACTTTCGCGAAATCTTTTTCCCAGCGTCGGACATTGCGTTTCGGCGAGTCTGAATACAAAATTATTTTCAGAAAAATGATTTGATAATAATAGAATTCCTCAGAATATAAGAAATCGAATGAATCATATTTTGAAATAATGCAACATTTCGCAATACAACTACTTTCAATAAAACGGCAACTTGTTTTGAAGAGAAAAAGTGCATTATTTTGATAAATTCCGGAAAAATTTACAGGAAAATATAATTATAGGGTTATATTTTAAAAAATGGGAAAATTAAATTTGTTGTGACACGAAAACTTAAATTCACTACGGTCAACAATGAATATGTGTGGTGTCCGCAGACACGCTCACGACATATTGCAGATTGGCGGTTTGAATGGATTTTCCCGGCGTTTAATTTACAAAAGGTGTTTTCTATTCGTTTTAGATGTTTTCAGTCGGTTTATTTTGATTTAAAGTTTATGCGTTTACCTTTAGTTTATTATTCGAAGTTATTAAATATGCCGAAGTTCGTATAAAAGTTTAGTACGGAAATTCAGTGAATCGGCAACATAACTTATGATATTGACAATCGATTCTTTTATTTAGTTTTTGAGCTTATTTTTTTATTTTCAGATGTCGGAGACACCTACAGATCAGTCCCCTCAGCGGATGTCCACGAGAAACCAAGCCCGTGTCAACTACACGGATATGGCAGCTGGAAACAATTCAGTGTAATTTCAAGGAAAACTAACATCCGCGAATTAATGCATTTTTTCAGAGAAAAGGAGCCTGTATTTCGTTCACCAACAGCTAGCACTCGAGGACGAAAAAAACGAGCCGCTAATGTCGATGTTGCGGATCTTTCGGCCAGCTTTGGCAATCTGAATAACTTCAGCACGCCTCCGAAACGCGGCCGTCCACGAGGTGGGGGTTTAGGAAGTGCGCGTGGAGGAAGAGCACCAATGGTTCGACGAACGACAACAGAGGAATCTGCTGAAGTAGATGATCGCGAGCTTGTAGCTGCCGTTAAATCAGGAAAGAAAATCACGGAAGCGGTAGACAGATGGATTGGCCGTTACAACGAAAAATTTCTGGTTGCAATTGCCGAGATGCATCAATTTTTCTTCGCAATCTGTGGATGCAAAGGAATTGTCACACCACAAATGTCAGCAACTCTTACCTACAAGTATGTGTTCCACGCAACTCAGCATTCAAATAAATTTAATTTAAAAATTTCAGAGACATCATTTGTCGGATGACAGAAGATTTTGAAGAGGATTCCGCTGACTATCCATTAGTTCATGGAGGAAGTCTGAAAAAAGTTCGCGCAAATCTTCACAATTTCATTCATACTCTGATCATCAGAACCAAAGCGTCAATGCTTTTCGATAGCAATCTTATGGATGGTTTTGTGCAGTTGCTGACTGGAATGGCTGACAGTCAAGTTCGTGCATTCCGGCACACAGCGACTTTTTGCGCTATGAAGATCACATCAGCGCTTGTTGACGTCACCATTGAACTTACACAGTCGAAAGAAAAAACTTCAAAGCAAATTGAAGCAGAGAAGGCCAAGCTGAAGAACAATTCGGCTGGAAATGAAAAATACGAGGCACTTGTTGCACAAAGGACTCAAACAGAAGAACGCGCTGAAGAGATTCGTCAAATCATCGGATACTTATTCAGAAGTGTCTTTGTTCATCGCTATCGTGATGTGGTACCAGACATTCGATGTATATGTATTCAAGAACTCGGTCACTGGATGGATGTTTATCCAGAGCATTTTGTTGAGGATTCATATCTCAAGTATATTGGCTGGTCAATGTTTGATAAAGTTGGTGACGTGAGACAAAGATGTATTCGCGCTTTGATTCCACTTTTCGAGAAGACGTTGATTCTGGATAAACTAGAATTGTTCGTCAATAAATTCAAAGATCGCCTCGTTTCAATGCTACTTGATAAGGATTTAGAGACAAGTATTGAAACTGTTCACTTGATGCGTGTTCTCTATACAGTTTTCCCTACTCTTCTTACAATCAAAGACGTCGTTCCGATCTACGAGCTGATCTATGCTTCAAATCGTCCATTAGCTGTTGCCGCTGGAATGTTCTTGAATACAAAAGTTTTTCGAAGTGCAGAGAAACCAGGAAAAGCGCCAACTGCTGCAAACATTCCTTTGGTGAAAGATCTCACGACGTTCTTCATCGAAGGAGATCTTCATCAACATGCAACGTATTTGGTTGACGCACTTTTTGAAAGCAATCCAATTGTGAAGGATTGGGCGACAATGGGAGAATTATTGATTAACGATCAGTATCAATGTGAGTAAAAGATTTTTTACATGAAAATTCAGTTTTTATTTTCTATCTATATTATTTAATCTGAATACTTATTTAAAAACCCTCGAAAAAATACAAAAATGGACATTTTTCAATTGTTCGATAATTTACAATTTTAAAAATTATCCAACATTGCTAAACTATCGAAACGCCGGTTACTTCTGGTTCAAGCTAAACGTTGAAATAAATAAATAATTCCAATCAAGTTTTATTTCAGTGGACTCCAACTTCGAGACAAAATTAATCGAGATCCTTACTTGCTCTGTAGTGCAATCTGCAACTGGAGAGCCCCCTGTAGGAAGACATATTGTCAAGAAAGGTGCTCCATCTGCCAAGGAATCCCGGGATCTTGTAGAAGACAGACAAAGACTTACCGAAACCCTCATCCCTCTCATTCCTCGCCTTATCACAAAGTTCAGCTCGGACAATGAGAAAATTATCAATTTGGTCAACATTCCACTGCACTTTCAGTTAGAAACATACTTATCAGCTCGAATGCAAACGGTAATTTAAAACTTGAAAGAAAGAATTAACATTAAACCCGTTTTCAGCATCTCATGGAACTCATGGAAGGTCTAGACTCATTGATTGAAAAGCATCTCGATGAAGAATTGCTCAAAGCTGTAGCAGAATTGTACTACCACTTGACAACCAACTCCTCCATTTCTGCTCTCGTCGAAGGCCACAAAATGAAACTTTTGGACGGAGTTGCTGCTTTCATTCGGAAATCTATGCAACAATTTGATGATGATCAGATGGGGGAAGAAGAGGAAGCACTTTTCGTATCCTACATAAAACGAATGGCTGCTTTCGCTGGATTCATGGATCTTCGCCATTGGGATCTTTGGGACATTCTTCTGAAAGTTGTTTCAAACTATACACGCGAAGACACACAACGAGACGTTCGAGAAAGATCAATGCAAATGTTATTCATGCAACTTTGCTTTGATTCAATGAATATCAAGAAAGAAGGAGAAACTCCGAAAGCAGATCAAGTTAGAAAACTGAAGAAACGTAGAGATCAGTTAATTCGAATTGTAACCGAAACATTGAACGAAGAAGCATGCGGAGTCGAACAAGCTTATTTGGTGATCTGTGACCTGATGATCCTTTTCGGAAGTCAACTTGCAGAGGAGTCCAAAGCTCTGGAACCACTGATTTGGCGCCCCGATGCAATGGTTCTTGGAAATCTCAAAATCTTTCTGGACGTAAATGTATTTGATGTAAGCAACTTGGATGATATGGATCAACAAGAGAAGATTGAAGTAATGCACAAAATGCGGCAACACGTTGCACAATACGCTAAGCTTATCATTCACGGAGCCATGCCAGTCGCAGAAGCATCTCATCTCATAAAACGCTATCAGTCTCACTTCCAAGACTTCGGAGACATTTTCAAAAATCTTTTATCAAAGTGCCGTGAAATTTCATTTGTCGAAACTGGCGTCATGATTTGTGAAACTCTTAAAACCCTTTATTCACAATTGGACGAAGATCAAGGAACGGATCCACTGTCAGAGTCATTCAATTCTATTCGTGATCTTGCAAAACGATTAGGACCTGCTTTCGGTGTTGATTATGCTAAGAATCGGTTTGCTATCTCGTCATTGCACAAAAAAGCCATCGATTTTGCATTCGAAGAGTACGATAAAGAAAATCATCAGATGCCGAAAAACATTTTCTTCTTGGAAATTGCTATCGAATTTAGCGGGAAGTTATTGGCACAGGACAAGATGGCTGTGTAAGTTTTTTGATACATCACGTTTCTATCTGAATTACAATTTTCAATTTTCAGCGTTCGTTACTTGAACAAAATTTACACAAACCGCGTTGGAACATCAACAGTCGTTTGGGAACCATATCGATTATACCTCGGATCACTCTCGGATCGTAACGATGATGACAACATGTCTGTGCGCAGTGGAATGACCGTTACATCCAATGCAACTATGAGAAGTACTGCTTCGTCAACACGTGGAAGAGGTCGTGGAAGAGGTCGTTCCAGAATTGCCGATGATTTTTAATAGAAAGTAACATCTTCAAAACTGTAATATTTGTTTTTTTAAAATTCCATCCATCATCTCCCCTCTTCTGATCTTCTCCTTAATTTATGTTTTGAACACTGAATGTTAAACAATGCGATCTCTTTATATTTCCCTTTATCTGTTATCCCTCGAAAATGTTATGCTCGCCTCCCCGTCCCCAAATTCCGTTCTCATCATGAGGTACTTCTTTTTGTTCTCAAAAATATCTGTGAATGATTTCAAAAATAAAAGAAGTATTCTTATCAAAGTTCTGAGAGTCCAACTGTTCCCGTTATTTATCAAAAGCATGTGACGTAAACCTATAGAAGATTTAGAAATATTCTTTATTAAGAACCTAATCTTCTAAAAGTTAATGGTGGCATTCGGTGAAAATAAGCATTTCTTTTGTTCTAGAATTTGTATAAAAAAGAAAAATTAAGTCTCATTTTCAGTCTACCCAATCTGGGTGGCTATTTTATGATGTCGATGATCTTTATATAAATAAGGTAAAATGATTTCCTGTGTGCCTAAAAGGTACGCGTTCCTTGCCTTCAAGGTGATTTTTCTACGAAGAAAAATATTTTTCGGACCTAGTTGTAACTTTCTAAATGTCAAAGTAGGCCTCTTTCGAACCAATTTAAGCCTATAGACAGGCGGCAGGCATAAATACTAAATATTCATGTATGACTATGGTAATTTCCTGATTCATGTTACGACAGAATTTCGTTGATGTTGGGTTTTTCAAAATCACTATTTTATTCCTTCATAGTCTTCTCTATAGATTTCTCACGAGAAGCGATGAGTTTGATTTTATTCGGTAGACAGACATAAACATGATAAAAACATGATTTGTTCTAGCAGACACGACGTCCCTGTAGAGTTTTTGCATTAATCATGGTATAAAACTGAAGAAAAATGTAATGAAAATTATTATTTGCCAGCTTGTTCCCATTTAGAAAATAATATAAACCGTGAAAATTATTTTTTAAAACTAAAAAATCAATGCCAAGAGAGTTATTATTCAGCAGTCTGAAGATAAGAAATTTTGTCTACGCGCATATGTCTCGCCACGACGACAACAAGTTACTGTATTTCGTATTGCAGCCGCTGCAAAAATTTTTGGTCCAAGTTACAGTAACTCGTCGTCTTCGTGGCGAGGCCCATGCAAAAATTGTAATATTTAGAAATTTCTTTCACTTTCAAATCCATGCACAATTGAAATGACCTCCAAAAGTTTTTTCCAACGTTGGCAGGCAGGTAGTACTTTTTTCGCCAGTTTTTATTTCTGGATTTTTACTTTATTTTATTTCTAGAGATAGTTTGTCATTTTCCAATTTGAATAAATAAGATTTATATGAGCTTAAATTTAACATAACTATGTATACTGTGGTTAGTATTCATAGATGCTCTCTCCTAGTATGACTCAATTTTGTGAGAGTTTGATCAGCTATTCAACTTCTACTTTCTATGAAATGTCTGGATAGACAACTTTTGCGTCAAAAACTTAAATGAACCCGCCTTTTCCTTAGATCTTTGAATGCAGTTTGATTCCATATATAAATTCAGTGTATAATCTTCCAGACCATCTTCTTTAACATGAACCGAATCATTCAATACGGAAGTGTCGAGGGCATTCCCTACTACAATTGTAGTGCAAAAACATCCGAAGAATGGTTTGCAACGGGAGTTCAGCGTCCTTTGTTTGGATGGTCTATTCTTATTTTTGGAATTGTCATTGAATTGCTCTATATTCCCACAATTTACATGATGTTCCGTACAAAACTTATTCATCTGACGTGCTACAAGATTATTGTTTGTCTCGGTGTCACGGACATGCTGGCTACTTGTGAGTTGTTGGAAATTTAATCTGTATAGTAAAAATAGATTTACAGTAACCTGCTCAATCTTCAGTGGATGGTTGTTCATAAAAGGAGCTGTTTATTGTAACTATCCAACATTCATTTATCTTGCAGGTTGTCTGGGACTAAGTGAGTTGAATCAGGACTATTTTTCAATTTTGTCCTAGATACTTTTAAGACCAACTAGAGAAAGCCAGTGAAATACAATACAAAACTCATGAAATGAAAGAATTCAAAAATTCACGCTATCAATAATTCATTTCCAGGTGGATGGTGCATGGCGTGTGGATCAACACTTCTTCTTGTAATAAACCGTGTTTTTGACGTTCTCTGTCGTCCTGTGTCCGAATTTCTATTTGACGGAAAACGTGTATTCTTCTCCATTGCTCTGATCTACACATATGGAACTTTGGTTTCCATGTTTTCTCCATCTATCATATTCAATTCGGCCATAATGGCATGGATTGCAGATCCATTGACAATTGATCCAGAATACAAAACCGATGAGATTACCGACTGGGTAAGATATTTAAGATGATTATTTCCTTTTTTTTTACTTGCTGAATATCTCTTTCGAATAGATAATTCATTACAAGACTTGCAAATTCAAATAACTTCCTCTTTCCTATTTAGTACCGTAACCATGTCCAATCAACAAACAATTGGATCTTCTGCTCTGGCACGTGCACCCTCTACGCCATTTATTGCGTCCTCATCAACAAAATGCAAAGGGGACAGAAATCAAAAGCATCACGTCAAGTATTCATCCAATCAAGCATTATTTGTTCTTTCAACACATTCTCTGCAATGTCATATAATGCTTTGATGTTCACAGTTCCTGCTCCATGGGTGATTGCGATTGCAGAACTGTGTTGGTCAATTGTTCATGGATGTCCAGCTATCATCTATCTCACAATGAACAAAACCATTCGAACAGAGTTTTTGAAATTTCTCAAATTGAAGAAAACAAATAAGGTAAACAATGCAACTTCCTTTTCCAATATGAATACTTCAAAAAGTAACTTTTTATAGAATCAAGATACAACTCGTATTGGTAATTTATGCCCGTAGATATGAAATCAAAATTTCTTGTCATACTATAAAACCTTATTAATTTATATTTATCTATCCAAACGTTTTCATAATTGTGTAGTATCAAAAACTCAAGATATGTTTGCCTAAGCAACCTTGCTTTTTTGTGATTTGCAGAAATAGAGTTATGCTTTTAATAATATATGTATATTTCCAGAGAATCCATGATATCTCTTCAACTTCTAACATGCGGCATACTGGAATGCCTCCAACCACCAATTAACCTCCCCTTTCCAACAGATTCGTATTATATTTTATTATATTCCCATAGAAGTGTAAAACTTCTAAGCCTACCCAATCTCATAATCTTACTATCAATCGATCTCTCTGTGCAAATTGTAAATAAAGATCAAAATGTTTCACGTCTGCAGTTTGGTCTCCCAGCTTGCAGGATTTTCTCACAATTATTTGCTTCTCTGGTATTAAAAAAATATAAAAACTTATCGATAGGTTTACCAAATTCCTAAAGGAATTCATAAAATACACATTAAAAATATTTTGATATAACATGTAAAAAATTAAATTTTTATGTGCTGAATCGGCTGAAATTTAAAATTTTGTCAACTGGCGTTTTTCTGTTGGTTTTTATAGTTTCTGCAGATAAATAATCAAATTTTTATAATTAACTAGAACTGTAGTTATATCAACAAAGCATGTAAGATAAATTACCAATGCAAGAAGAAACAGTTTTTGAATAAAAATCAATTTTCAGACTCGGCTACACGGAAAAGTTGCAGAAATTCGGCGCTTTGGGTCAATTTTGTGTATAAGCAAAAAAGCAGAACCGTTAATCCCCTTGTAAAGAAACCATTTATCGCAAATATAACAGGATAAATCTAATCTAATAGTAAAATTTTCATATACTGGTCTAAATACACGAAACAGTTTGAAAATCTTTTCTCCGCAACCTGGTCTAACACGATAGTCATTGAAGTTTGAGAAAGCTGTGACGAGCAGTCAAGAGCCATGACATGCTGCGTCTCGCTCATTTCTACACAGTATTATCTTTGACGCCTTTACTCTACAGTACCTATATCCTGTCTGTGGTATGTTCAACATCTGTGTTGGTTTTTGAATACACGAGTAGTTGAAGTCGCGCGTTTTTGTGAAAAATAGTGGGAGAAATGTGTGAGACGCCGAGAGCTCTAGAGATGAAAAGTAAGGAGAACTTTACCACAATGATAACCAGAGAAACCGCGCAATTTCTCACTTAACTATCGATTACCTATTTTTTCATTTTTATTATCATTTAGTCACTCTAAAATTCTTGGAAAATTAGATTTTTGTTCCTCACTTTTATGGTAAAAAGGGATTTTGTTTTAAAACTCTTTTAATTCATATAATCCAATTTGACCAAATTTTCAACGCTCCATTTCAAAAAAATTCAAACTTTCAGTCAGTTTTGGAAAAGTACCAAGATTTTGAAAAATTGGACTTCTTTAGCAATTTTGAGAATCGCTGCTGGTTTGAGACTCTATAATGATCGATTAATTTAAAATTTTTGGTTGAGTTCCAAAATGATAGTTACCGTGAGAAATTTCCACTTTTTGACTGTAAATTTAAAAAAATTCAAAAGTTTTGTAATGTTTAGTAGTTAGATATTCACCACTTTTAATTTGAACACTATCATTTAGAAACTGTTGAGAAAATGTTTTTTTTAATTAGGGTATGGTCATAATTACAAAAACAGATCATTATATACTCAACCTTGTGACTCACTTTCTTTGGTACTTGAGTGTTGTTTACAACTTCAGTGAGACCAAAAACGAATCGTTTAGGGATAATGGGAAGATCATATAAGATGCATTAGCGACTGAGATATTTTGGAAATATTTCGCAAAAGTTTCTGTAGAATTAAAAGTTTACTAAAATAATGAAAATGGTTTTAACTGTGTAATTTTGAGCGTTCTTCCCAATCTAATTTTTACCTTTTTTTGACTTTATCACGTTTCTCAAAACAGTGGTATCTTCTTTCTTGGCCAATTTTCAATTTAACTCTGTGAATCTATCCAATATAACTTTTTCAACAGTTTAAAGAATTTATATATTTTAACACTGCCTGGTTTTCAAAGTTTATACTTAATATGTGTTAAACTGTGGCGATCAATAATTTTTGCTTTGATAATAAATTTTCTGCATGTTTCTTTTTGAAATATCTTCATATTTTAAACTATCTAAATTTAGGGATGCAGTTTTGATTATTGGCATTGGGAAAAGTTATTCAGGACAACTCCAGTCCTAGTGGAAATGTTTCTGAAGTAAAATCCTCACAAATGGCAGTTCATTAAAATGTTAAATATTCCGGCTTAGAATATGATCTGAAATTTCATTCAATAAAATTTGCCCTTTTCCCTCTGCTAAACATGCTCATTTTGTTCTGCCAACACATGAAAACGAGAGAATCACACTATTTACCCGACAGATTACCTTTCATGCTGGCCTTTCTCTCCGGTGCAAATCTGTGGCTAACTCTGACGCGGTTTTGTGTCCGTGCTCATAAACATGCCATGGACAAATGCTTGTTTCATTTATGGTTTTTGTGTTACTGTTTCTGCTGATTTTGATTTTGAACAATCATCTGCGACTCTTGCTCTTTTGCTCTGCCTTCTGTGCTCATGGCTCTTGATCTAATACCTCTAAGTTTTTTTGTTTCCGCGCGGAAAGGAGTCTCAAGTGCTCCAACCCAAGCTCTTTCACGTATTGATAATACATCATTCTCTCTCGTCCACTTCCAGTCATGCTTTCTCTTTTTCTTCTTTTTCTATTCTAGAATATTTTCTGTATTTATTGTCTCTAGACTCTAGTCAAAATAGGTCACAACAAACACAAAAGTACAAGAAGTTGAAGTACAAATACAAGAAATAAGTAGAAGAAGTGACAAGAAAACATCTAATCCACAATGTCATGTTCCCTGTTTGTGGCAGAAGTTCGTGGCTCAAGGAGATGCTCCGTTTGTAGGTAAGAAGATTAAGAAACTAATTGTACTAACACTAGAAGACAGAATACAATAAAGCATTTCAATAAGATTTGTAAACTTATATGTAGATTCGGAGGTTTTTTAGAAAGTAATATTAAATTCTAAATTGAAAATATTAAACAAATTCTCAAAAGCTCCATGTTACGAATTTTTGAATTTGAAAAAAAAACAATCGAATTATAGTAAGAGAATCACTTGAAAATATTTCAGATGCGATATATCTGCTCACGAGCCAGCGGCCATCTACGTGGCACCGGAACGAATATTTTCAAATCTCCCACCAATCGCCACGTCATTCAGCAACAATAATAGTAGTTTTAGCAGGTATGTTCAAGCAATGTATAGCCGTTAATTGAAAATGATAATCTTGTCTTTTTATCTCTATTTACCTGTCTCGTTTGCTCGAGAACTTTCTCCTATTTAATAATAAAGATCGAGAAATGGATATTTCGCAAAATCGAGAGACGCCGGAAATGAGAGAACGTTTGATTTGCCTTGGTTTGACGTGATATCCGATCCAATTGTGATACGGATTGCGCAGTCTAGTGCTCTTGCCAGATTCTCCACACATTATGACTTTATCATTTCCGCTTTTGTGTCCTCTATCAAGCATGACGTGAAGCAATTTGATTGCGGTTATGAGTAGAGCTTTTGAATTTTATTTTTTGTTCATTTTTTTCAAAGAAAGTTAAAAATCAAAAGAGTATTTTAAAATACATATACCTGGGTAACATTTTTTTTATAAAATTAATCGTTTTTAGAAAATTTGTATCTACAATAGTGTCAATTTTGGTCGTTCAGAAAATTTGATAAATCTTCTTTTTCGATGGATTTCCAAGCACTGCGAATTCTGAAAATTGATATAAAAACCGACTTAGAAACATTTGAACGAACACAAAATAACACAAGAAACCAAAAATTTAGTACGTTATTTTGTTTGAAATTTAGGATAAGCGCAATTTAATTTTATTTTCTTAGTTTTTTTTAAAGAAAAATATCAATAGTTTCGGGAATTTTCTTCAAAAAATTGTTGGATGTGGAAATTTGCCGAGACAAACTTAGTAATGAATAGAATAAGAATATGTAAGTTAAATATTTTTCGTTTTTTCCCAGAGAATTTTGGAAACTTATCAAATGAAACTTAGAAATCTGTAGAAAATATAGAAAACAAACAAAAAAAATTATTTGCAATTTCGACTGAAAATTCAGTAACCTGATTTGAAGAGCTTCAAAAGTTTACAGCACTATTCAAAAATAGCGTAAGCTGACATTTACTTTTATTTCTGTTTTAAGACAAAATCTCTGAGTTTCAAGTTTTTTTTCAAATTCCTCTTTGCATGGATATTATGTAGTTACTTATGTCAAGATTTTGACACATTTTCCATTCACTTCTAACATAAAATGCGCATCAAAAACCAGTACCTATTCCTTACAAGGAGACTTTTTTTCAAAAATAATATTGTTCTGTAGTTAGAAACGCAGAGAAATGCCTTTCCGAGACGAGAAGATCGTTCATTCTCTGTGTGGAAAGCTTTGTGTCAAGCATCCAGTTTTTTGTGAACTTTCTTCTATTCATTTGCTCCTCAGCGGCTTGCCTTTGCTCATTGCTTGTTCGGCTTCTTGTTGATTACTGTTATTTTTTTGTTTTCTTCTACTCGTATTCCTACCTTATATTCAACTCCTGTTGAAAGGGATTGTAGAAGAAACAGTTCAGATGTATTTTGTGAAAATGTGTGAATATGAAATTTGATATCTTTGAATTAATGTATTTGTTCAGGATGTCAAACACTCCTCGAAGTGCAACTACCACAATAATCAACAATAACAGTAATAACAGTGGTCTTCCAATGTCCGAGCATTCGGCATTTAGTCCATATGCCAGGCCATCTTCATTGACATCGCAGGTATATTTAACTAATTTAATTATTTAGTTAAAGTTGAAAACCATATTGTGTACCAGGTTTTAAACTGAAGTTAGTGCAAATTTTCAGACGAAAGATTTTTAAATTGATTCATAGTCTGGCAAATTTTTGTTTTGATTTTAAATAAATGAAAGTAATCTTTAATAATTTCCTAAATTATTTTTCTAATTATTTATTTATTTTTTAGGTTTATTATTTCGATATGATAACAAAAATTTTTTGAAGCCTCCGAAAGGCATACTGAAATTTTATAAATTGACTTAGATTCCTAAATTTGTCTAATTAAAATCGTAATTTTGATTCCAAAATAAATATACAAAATTTTTAGAAACGTAAGATTGTAAATCCCCATTAAATTTAAAAACACTTTTTTTTCGCAGAAATAGGTTTGTACACAGATCAGCTAAACAACTAAACAATAAATTCAAAGAATGTTCGGAACTTCTAAAGCTAACCTATTCTCTTATACACACCGACCAAAACCTCTTTAAAAGCCTCTTCAATTGATCTTTCGTGTCTTGATCATCAATAAAAACCGTTTAGGATTCAAAACAATATCATCAAACTCCTCACGTTGTTCTTCGACCAGAGCCCCGATTAGCACTGCCACCTCTTCTTCAGCGTCAAGAAGGATCTGACTCGAACATCTCGAAGAAGATACGCAGTAAACGAAGAGAACGTCCACGAAGTGTCGGTTTGCTTGATCTGGGGTGAGTCAAACTACGAAGAAAGATATTTCCGAGAGGATAAGCGTAAACGATGTGGAACACTGTGTTTTGTACGAATGACATTTTTTGAAAGATATACAGTGTAAAAGAGGAGAGATGAAAGAAACGGAGCAAGTACAGAAAACACGCGTATAAACAAAGACAAGCGTGGGATGCCGATGATCACTTGAATTGAGGGTGAATGTCAAGTGGTCCACAAATATAGAGGAAGAATGTTTTCAGATAATTGATACTTTCAGATATTCATAGATTTTAATTTTAGATCCCGCGCTAGAACATGTCTCGAGACCATATGATAATTCTTAAAATATGCATTCCACATAGGGCCCCCTACTTTGCGGAGACTTTTAAAGCGTAGGCTTAATTTAAAATCTATATTCGCGTCATCTGTTTTTCTAGAGCTTTTTTCGAGTTTCTCACTTTACACAGAAGGTTGTTGTGTGCCAGACTTCCAGTTCGAAAAATTTCAAAAAGTTAGTTAAAGGAGAAGTAGATTTAGACATTTTTTTAAACTAAAGTCACCAAACTTGACTACTTTTCCGTCTCACAGCAGCCAAAGTTTAATTTTTATTCAAAACTCACATATTTTGCTATACGAACAAGTTGGTAAAATTCAAAGTTTTAGCTTATTTTTTAGCTGCTTGTTTTTTTTTGTCAATTGGAACCACCTCAAAATATGTTCAGCACATTTTCAGAAAATCCCATTATTACATTTGCTCGTTTGGAGTCATATTGAGGCAGCAATAAAAAAAATTCTAGAACACTTACATAATTCGTCATAACTATGCAATGTCTCATGACCCACTTAAACATATTAATCTAACAAGTGTTTGAAAATAGTGAACTCGCTCTCCAAACTAGGCCAATTTTTTCAACAAACTCTAGATTCCAACATCATTTCATAGCTCGCCCAGACATTTTTCCATACACCCCCTCCTCTACCAATGTGTGCCTATTAGTTTGGTATGATAGTGAGAAATGCGTGGCGCTTTCTTGCGTGGTGGCGGCGGAGCAAACAGGGGCTGGAGCCCGTCGGTAGAGCACTTCTTCTCTTGCCGCCCGAGCAACCCGTGTAATAATCCCTCTCAGCTATTAGGCGGTTGTTCGTTTGAAATACGCGCCAAGACGATCACAGTTTCAAGTTTGCTTTCGTTTCCCACGCTTCAGTTTTTTTCAAATGAAATTTGTTTGGATATTTGAATTATATAAATTAAAAAAAAAACTTCTTTTTACAGAGTAGCCAGCTTAACATATCTTGAACCGGAGAGCAACGACCACGACGATAAAGTGAGTACTGTTATATGTTTGAGAATCTTCAGTAGATCAAATGTCCAATGCTTAGTAATAGAACACTTAAAGAACATCTCAAATAAAAAAAAAAGATTTTATTTGTATTTGGTACAAATGTTATATCTCTCTTTTTACTGTCGATACTACACTCAGAAATCATATTCAATCACGAGTGCCAGATAAGTAACCCCGAAGTTCAAAAATCTTTAATTTATACGTTTTTGAGCGGCAATGCAATATTTTTAAACTTGAAACTCACATAACCAGTTAACAAAGGGTTCGAAGTAAGTTAAAGGTTCAAGTTAACTTTTTCAATTGTTCAATTATTGTTGAATTTTTTAGTACGGTTTTGAGTTTCTTTTAATTAATCTTTTTCACAAATCACAAGTTGAATCACTTGACCATTATGAAGTACTTCATTTTATTATTGATATACTCTCAATTGTGATATCATAAAGTTCAGAACTTGATCTCAAATTTTCATTCATGTCAATTTCTCTCCAAATTTTTATTTTAATTTTTGGATTTTCAGTAAAGCATCTTCTCAATTTTTTACAGTAACCTGTAGTTCGAGGTGTTCGCGTGACGTATCTGATTTTTCCACAGGGCTTGTAATTGATAAAGTAAATTCTGGGATTAAAAATCGATGATGTGGTTTAATAATACTCGGTATAATATGTGGAATTCTAGACTCAAGTTTCAGTCAAACCGAAATGGCCATTCAAAACTTGAAAGAAAGCAAGGTCCTATAACACCTGTAAAAACTTAAAGAGGAAAAATTTAAAATAAATAAAATTAGAGCATAATATTCTCTGAAATAAATACCAATTTTGAAGTACGGTTATTTTACAATTATTTAAACTATTCTGTCTGGTTTTTTTGTAATAAAAAAAGTCCAACAAGATGAAAAACAGGTGCATATTTTCTGATAATCTCTACCAAAAAAGGTTGCGCCCACATTAGACTCCAAGAACACTCCTTCTGCCAAAAATATGTTTCTTTTTGACTGTTCAGCTCTGAAATTATGAGCCTCTATTGATTTTAAACCAACTTAATGGCGATGATATTATTTCAACGTAAAATTGTCTAAAAGCCCGCATTTCATTTTCATCTATCATCTTTTCTTTCAATTTTAAATATTTACCCAATTTCAATTTGATTTGAACCAACCTGTCAAACCCATTACTTTCTCATATTCAGAGCTCAACGGGCTGTTCCCCTCGTATACCCGATCAACACCGACAGCACGATTTTAAGAAAATCCTTCAACGATTTCAGGTCAGCTGATTCTCTTTCCCCGGTCGTATCTGTGGAATTCGTAACTCATAGAGCACGGAGTAAACACATCTTAACACAGTACACTTTATCTTTTCAATGTCAAGTACCTTGACATTTGTTTATCCACTATTAGAGAAAAGGTATGAGAATCACTGAGAGTTAAAAAGAGAGAGAGATTTGTCGAACACTGATCATCTAGTTTTTTTCATACCTTCAGAGTTCCCTCACACCAAACCATAACTGTGGCTTTGCAGATTTTTCCAACAAAATTTTTTTTGCAGTCTGCCGATCGAGGATCCTCCTCCTCTACTTCATCCCATCATCATAACCATTCACACCTCATGTCGCCACCGATTGCCACGTAAGTCAAATATTGTAACAAGCCCCGCCCACAATAGGATACTACATTATTTTCGTGACTCTTGAAAGTTGTTTTTCTATCATTCGAAATATTCGAACGAAATAATAGAATGGTGGTCTTCAGATGGTCAGCTACGCCAATAAAAATGGTAGGATCACAGGATTCGTGGGGTACACCTCCACATTATCGGAGTAGTCTCAATTCAAATTACAGGTGAGCCTAAAGAAGAAAAACAAATATTTTACGTATTTCGAAGGTCTTTGTACATTTTTGTTGAAATTATTCAAAAGTTGAGTAGCGAAATTTGTTTAATTTCTCGGAAATATTCAAAGTATACTATGCTCATAATTGACTTTCGAAAACATTCTATCTATCGTTTGGCTAAAATTGTTTTTTTTTCTAGCATAGTAGCGACTAGAAACGATTAGTTCAGAGAAACAAATAAATTTGAAATTGAGCTTTGATTTCCATTTAATTTTCAAAAATTCGAACAATTTTTGCAAGAAAAATTAAGAACAAAAAGCATTTTAGCCAAACGATACACTTTTCCTGTAAACACAATACACTTCGGAAAACATTTTTACCGGCAAAACATTCTAAATTTTTAAAATTTTTTCAAACTGTGATAATTATAAAATCCAGTCACTTGAGGAAATTTTAGGACTTTTTTGAGCATAAAAACAAAGTTCGCTATTCCAAATTCAACAGTAAAAATACCTTACACTAGAATATTTTTTTCTATTCATAAAATTAGGAATTTCAGAGACAGTCCTGCAAATTCCCGTAACACATCAGCCAGATCCAGATTGAGCGTCTCTTCAGCTCAAAGCCCACATTGCTTTTTGCCGACCACACGTGACTCTTCACCTAGATCTGTAAGATTTCAAATTTCAGTTTTAAAATAAATATAACATTTCAGATTCCTAGTCCATCTCTAGTTCCAATGAGACCCGACAGTTCCTCTGATATCACAATCAACGAGCTTCACCACTCACCACTCAGTCACACAGGTTCAACTCCGGAACCTACTGAAATCATTTCAAAGCCTACCTCAAAAGTTCCATCGAGAAGAGCATCATACTCTACAGGTTAGTTCGAAAGAAATTAATTAATCGCTGCGAGGGGTAAATAGGGTAAAAATAGATGTAAATTTAGGATTCTGTTCTCTCTCTGAAGAACAAAAAAATGTTTAAAAATTTCAAAAATTCGCTGCGAGCAGGGTTCGAACCTACGCGGGCAATGCCCATTGGATTTCAAGTCCAACTCCTTAACCACTCGGACATCGCAGCACGCCATTTCAACAGCAAACAGGGCATTTATACTCCTATGTGTCTCTACAGCGCAACCAATCTTTCTCGTCGGAGGGGAGACCCGGGCATTGCCCGGCGGGCAGCTGTCCTCTTCCCGTCTCTCCGTTAAGTTCCCCTTTTTCAGGCTATCCAAATCATGAGACATTTGCCCCTATTCGCTGGGTGAAAGAGACAGATGTCGATGATCCATTATCAATTCCAACAATGAGTCCAATCGGCTCATCCGGATCTTCAGAAGCAAATATTGGAATGATCTCATCTAGAAGTGCACCAATGTCCAAAATGCCAAGCGTAGAAAAATTAGATAACAGACATGTAAGTAATTTGTAACGCGAATCCTATATCTATTCAATTTCGAAAGATACGTTTCATAGAACAATCTTTATTATAAACGGTCAATTTACATATTTTGTTAATCTTTAAGAGCTCAATCCGTGGTTACAACAATAGAAGTTGTCGCCGAACAGTACTCTCGGGTCTTGACCGTAATGCAAATCACTCTCCCAATGGAATCTACGTGCGTCGGAGTAGGTCAAAAGACGATCGTCCATCATTGAGCTACATGTCATTCAACGGAATGGATCAACAAAATGGTGAGTAGACAGTGTTGACTATTCCACTTGACACTTGACAATTGCCTTTTAACAGTAAGAAACCAATCAGTGAGTGTGTTTCGAACAAAAGTGTAGGAGGAAGAAATGTTAATCATTGAGATTTTATCAAGCATGAATGACGTGGGATCGTTGAACATATGAGCTTGAACAAAAGAATATAGATGCACTATAGTTAGAAATCTTAAAAAATAACCTTAAAATTAACATCTTAGTACTACTGTATACGTTTATTTTTAGAAAGAATAAGTTATATAATAGACTTTTCAACACATTCCTGAGTTTCCTACGCTTTTCAGTATCTCCACCAAGAACAGCTTCAATTCCAATCTTTATGTCACAAGAATCAGTCTCAATGCAATCCCCAATGAATTCTCCAGTCAACCATTCAATGAGTCATGTCGCAAGAAATGATCGATCACAAAGTAATCATAATCTTTCTGGAGAAGAACTTTACAAACGATTCCAACAAGTAAATAGTATTAATTCGACTATTTCACCAAAAGATTCAACATTACAGATATCTTTATCACACGTTCAAACATTGAACATCGTTGCCGATAAGCTATCAGAAGATGCTAGAAGAGGTGATGAGCCAGTATCACGGAATCGACTTTCACAATTAGATTTTGCATCTTTCATCATTACTTCTCCACATCCAATTTTGACAAAAGGAAAATCTTTGTTCTATAATGCAGTTCTTCCTAGACAGAGTTTACCAGACTATCCGGTTACTCTTATGGTGAGCTCCAAAACTCAGCGATTTCCGAAATTCAAGGATAACTTCCAGATTGCCCCGTGCTCCCAGTATGCTCCGCTCATGAGAAAAACCGAATCCAATCACTTTGGGTTGCCTGGCTTCCTTGAAATCGAAGATCATGATGGTGCGATTCGTCAATTCCTTTATGACACGGGTACACAGAATCTTGACGGTCGGAACACAAAAGTGATAGCCATGCCACGACTGAATCTTTGCTCATTCCACAGTTTGGCTGCTCATCAGCTTAATCAAAGAATGGATAGAACAAATCATGAAGAGCTTGTCAGTTTCATTCTTCTTCAAGTTCTTCAAGCTCTGAAAATGTTACAAGGAGAAGGCGTGGAGTCGCTGAGCACAAATTTCAAAGAATTCTTATTAGCATACCGATATCCAAATGTAAATTCTTCATATAATGAGTTCCCAAGACTTTTGTTCCTGCCGGTTTGTAAACGTTTACGTAAAACTAACTCTTAAAATTCTAATTATAGGAAACACTTGGAGCAGAAATTGAAAGCGGCGGCGATGAACTAGTCGGCCTTTGCCGTTATGCTCTGCGAGCACTTTGTACATTACTTCACCACAAAATGGATGGAAAAGCACCTCCAATCCAATTACGGTAATACTCAATTTGAATATTTTTTTAAATGAAAAAGTTCTAGATCACGATTCTCAAGGGCATTGTCAGCTTGTGCCGTTCTCCTTCAAGAAGATAAATCAAATAGTTTAACAAAAGCCAAAAATGTAATGGAATTGGCATTATGGTCCGGTGGTGAACATTTCAAAAATGAGCAAGATGTGAAGATATGGATTGATACTGCACGTGCCGATTGTGTAGATACTTTGGTTAGTTTTAAAATGAATATGTTAATTTTCAAATTATTAAAATTTTAGCTTCGCCAAATGATTCGAGAACCGAATCGCCAGCTTGGTGCTCGAGAAAGATTCCGCGTCGAATTCTTGCTCAGCGCTACACCTCGATCGATAATGGAATCCCAAAAAGCAACGATGGCTGCAAATGTGAACTAAACTGCCTTTTCACTTATATCATCACTACAGAAACTTTCACACGGTAGATTATTTATTAGAATTTTCTATTTTCCTTATTCATTTACATGTGTTTTTCGCCAAAACTATTATCAATATTGTTTCGTCTCTTTTTCATCTCATCAATTATCAGTTGCCCGGATGAATTTATTTTATTTTATTACGTTTGGAATAATTATGAGTTATGAAGATCGTATCTTCAGGAAATTTGAAGAATTCAACAAATGACAATGCTCCACGCATTTTTTCAATATTAAAAAATTAAAAACGTTGAATTTGTGGTTTTAATTTTAAGAAGCAACACCAGGTTGGAAATATTTATTTCAGAACTTTCAAAAACTGTTCAAAATAAATATCTCTTTCCGTTTGTTTTGAATTAATTTTGCACGGATCCACTTTTTTCTTTTCATATCCCAAAAATCGGTAGAAAATGATTCGATAATCTTCCACAGCACATATAAGAGTTATCGTAACATAAATTGGACCTCTGAAAAATGAAAGAACACTTGAATTAATGATTCATTGTAGACTCACGCGTGCACAATCATATCTGTACTCATTTTGAACATGTATTTTGTTTTCTCCTCAACACCTATAATCATTGGAATTGTTTTGAGAATGGCCAAAAGAACAATCATTCCAGTGAGCATTAGCAGTAAAAAGTTCAACATCTGAAATCATTCATATCAAAACCAAATTCCAAAAAATGCAAAAGCAAACCTTAAATGTTTTGACGTTTTCGCGCAGCTGATATCTGACGCTCAAATCAAATTTTATGTCTCTATTCCGAGTTTCAACAAAATGCAAAGTTCGCTTGTTAATTCTACAATTGTATAAAAACGTCTGAAAGTAACATAATTAAACATTTGGTGAGTCAAAATGACATACCAAAAATGAAGAAATTGCAATAATCCCTGCTAAAACAGCTGCAGAAATATATCGAAGAATATTGTTGACTGTCAAAAGAGTAAAAGTTGCACCAAAAAAGTTTTGGAATAATAAAAGTAGTACGAGAATGTATCGACGTTTTTTCTTCTCATAATCACTGAAAATTATAATTTTATTCCAAAAACACATTTCAAAAATTTCGAAAATTGATTTGGACAGTAAATTGAAAAGTGTATACTAGAAACACTTCAATCAGACAAATTATATGTTTTCAAATGTTTAAAACTCACAAAACGAAATATGTCGCGAGACTTCTCTCAACTACAATAACAATTGGAGCTGCCATAACAGTAAATAAAAAATGATAATGAGTAGCTGCAGTCCACAATATCATAGTCATACCACCCTCGGGGACATCTGTAAAAAAGTTTAAGACTTTAATATTTCAAAATAATTTAGTATGTACTTTGTTCTACCAAATAAGTAGTTTGGAATACGATTGTCAACATTTTGCTTATGGTCAAATCAAAATAAACAAATGCTGTAAACCATATAGGTCCTTGAAGATTTGGATGAAATGTGTTTGATCTACCAACTATCAAAAGACATAGAATTGTTGCAATTGATGCAATCAATACAATTATTATGTACATTATATTTTCAGTCATACTCATTTTGCGAAGTGCTCCATCAAGAAATAATGAAAATATTGTAGGGTTACCTGAAACAATAAAACATTTTGATGCGTGGTTTGCTTCAGTTGAAAAAAAAACTGTTTACAGTAAATGACTCAACGCAAAAAATTCACCTGATTCTTTACGGGAACGGCATCATATTTCTCAACAGATACCTATACCTATTTTACTGTAACAGTTTTTAATTGTGACAAGATTAACTTCTTTAGTACAACATGAGCACTTTCAAGGCGAGTTACGTTCTTTAAAGGTACACCAATAAACATTTTCGCTACATTTTATGATTTAAATTTGAACGTCAAATTCACAAGTTCCCGGAACGTGCAGGAAAAAATGTCACTTTATTAAAAAAAACTTACACACTGTTGAATGGGGCATTGTTACCAATATCTCTTCTGACATGAAAATGAAAATTTCGCACCGACAGCTTCAAATTTAAATGTCTTTCTAACAATTTTGTAGCTCAATTACAAATCAAAAGAAAATTGTAGGTTAACACTGGCAGTAGTCAGCCGACACTCCCCACTTTCTGAAAACTTATGACGAAGTGATGTTGGTTGGTCTTTCAATTCAATTTCAGCTGCTCTCCGACTTTATGAGAGCCGATGGCTACAGAAGCTTGCTTCGGATAATCGTTGCAGCTGGTTTTTTGAAAAAATCTACGAGAAATCAAGAAATTTTTATGGCACAAACACGTACATATGTAACATTAACAGAGAACGTTCAACGGAAACAGGAAGTCCTTTTCAATAATTAATCAAACAAAAAACATCTGAAATCACTCTAAAGTTCATCTCTTTTAACAAGCTTTTCTAGAACAATTTCGAAGAAAAGACGAGCACCACCGGGAATCTCTGGTGGGGATCCTTGGGATCCGTATCCATATTCAGATGGAATCACAACACGACGTCGTTCTCCTTCACACATTCCATCCATTGCAATATCCATTCCATCGATAACTTCCTAAAATTATATTGTATTATGTACTTTGCCACAAAAAATTTTTCCGATCATATAATATTGCGCCAAAATTTCATGATATATATATTTTCATGTTTTTTTTTCTAGATCATCAGAATATTTCAATTTTGAAGATCAAATAAACAAGAATAATATTAATAAAAAAATTCAAACAAAGAATTAAGCATAATTTTCATTGGGTTTTGTAATTTGCTCCCTACGTAAAAAAATTGTAAATTTCACATGACAGGTGAAATAAGATTTCATTAACCAATGTAACAACCAGTTTCTTTAATTTTTATAAACCACATAACACCTAGCTCAAACCACATTTTCATCAGACAGTTATGAGATTAAAAATGAAAACGTACATTCTCGGGATTTACATACACCATATATTACATACATCAACTTCTAATAGGTACTCAAAGAGTAAACCAAAGTTTTAAAAATGTTTAAACCAATTTTTGCCAAAATCTGACAAAACTTCGAATACTCTAACTCAAAATACAAATCCAAAATCTGGCCCAACTTCAAACAAACTTTCGTCCAAGGTTTGGTAAATTGGGCAAAAAGTGGCCGGGAGAGAAATTTTATTTTATTAAATTGAGTGTCAAAAAAAATCTGTGATGATTTTTTTTCTCATTAAATTTCATTTACCTATATGCGGTTGGTTTTTTAATAACTGAAAAAACTTACTCTGTTTCTCAATCTAAATACAAACGGAGCATTTCTTGAATAAGATGAGTCCACAAGTGTGTTATCTTCTAATCTCAAAACATATTGCTGATAAATCTTGTCGCCAGCTTCAGCTTTTTTACATTTGTCTGCTTCAATCTTGTGAATCTGATCAATTTGAATTCCTTCTTCAGTGACCCATCTCTCCCCAGGATTCGCACGGAACAGGTTCACCAGCTGGACAGTGTAATAGAGTGGCTGACCAGTCGAGTCTCTGTAATTATAAAAAAAAACTTCATGTATGGTTTCAATGATCAAACTTCTCAGGAACAAATTATCCTTAGGAAACTAATAATAATATAATCCCTTGCTTACTTCGCAAATCCTAGTTTCGGGGGAATCACAACTTTTCGAATCTCTCCAATACACATTCCTCGCATAGCTCTATCCATTCCAGGTATCACTTGATTCCTTCCCAACGTGAATGTATATGGTTTCTTTCCAAAATTGCTTCCAATTTCAACTCCCTTCTCATCTGTCAACTTGTAGTACTGATCAACTACATCGCCACCTGCGGATTTGATCTCGCATTCGCTCTCATCTATTGACGATGTTATCGTTATTTCTAATCCGTCATCTTCCTGAACGATTGAATAGTTTGTTCAAGAAGAAGTGGTTTTTTTTTAAATTTCCTAATATCGTTTATAGTTTGGAAACTGTACTTCCAATTGTTTTTATGATATATTTCACGAAGTCAAGCTAAATGAAAAATTCCAATTTGTTAAATAATATACCTTCCAGCTCTTATCGTTTGCAAAAACTGTCGATGAAAATACAATAATCAGGAAACAAGTGGTTCGATATAAAAACTTCATTTGATTTTTAGTAATAGAAATAAATGTTTTTGGGGAGTGGAATTAGTCTAAGTGGATGAGCGGTTACAAATGCGTCTACGACTGCGTTTTCTATTTTCTTACACTGATCGAAGGCCAACACGGCAACAGCAGTATCTATCGCATAGTGTCCTTCTTTTGTGCTTGCGTCTCGTACTATCTCGCTTACAAGAATCGTTTAGCAAGCTTTTCGCGTAAGGGAAGTAAAACAAGAGAAGAGGGAAAATGATCTGACAATTAAAATTTATAAGTTATGTTCTACTAGATCCATGTCGGTCGGAAATTCTTTTCAGTGAATTTATTTGTCTAATTTGAGTTGGTTTTAATGGTTTTTTCAAGACCCAAGTTGCAATCATGGCATCGATAAAGCATGCAGTACTTTTTGCAGTAGCATTGTAAGGCCCATAGATCTGAAATTATAATTTATCAGCTCTTCTAAGTCATTACTATAATGTTTATAAACTTCTCAAATTATTTAAACCTAATAATTTCAAAGCCTTTTGTAAAAAATGTTTGAGCAAAACAGTTTTCAAAATAATTCCACTTACGTCTGCAGAATAAAGTTGTGTTCTGAGAACAAGCGTCAAAAGAAATGGCGTAAAGTCAAATAGAAGAGTCAAACATGAATCACCAATACATAAGTAATTTGTCTGAAAAAAGTATTAATTACTAAAGGCTAAATTTGCCTACCTTTGATAAATTGACAATATTCATGGTTTTTTTCAATGCCAAAAGTTTGAAAAAGAGAACCAAAGAGCTTAAGCAAGTGAATCCTCCAATTACCTGAAAAGTATTAATTGAAAATAAATACAATTAAAACTCACACCAATTTACTACCAGTCCAGTATTGCAAAAAGCAATCATTATAAGTGCATCCCAGAACTGAGCAATCTTTTATGAATGGAGAAATATCACAGATCCAAAAATACATAACGTCTTCAAACATTCCCCATAAAAGTAACATAGTGAAAAATATAAAAACAGGTAGTTTTTGACGATTATTATGAAACTGAACAGGCAAAAATACTGCAATTAATCTTTCTATCGAAATCAGAGCAGCTAGGAAAAATCTGGTGGACAGGATGTTTGAGGATAATAATGTCACGACAAACAATATCTTGTAGTGAAATAGAAAGAATGGAGAGAGGTAAGATATATCCAAGGCAACATAGTATATACTAACTGTAACCATGTAAGATTTTTCGTTTTCGACATTTTGAGGGTTTGCACTATCCTGATCATATGAGCCTCTATACTATCAGACATAGATTTAAAGAGGAATTAATTTTATGCCTGCGACACCCACTGGGTGAGAATTTATTGCATTTTCCAAAATCTATTAAACATTACCTGCGATTGAATAACATATATCAACAAAAAATCGTATTTGGTATAAATGATATTCCGGTTTCTTCCTAATTGGAGAGTTTTGAAACTTCCACAGAAGTCTAATGTTCAAAACCACAACAAATATCGACGCTGTGATTCCTGCCGAGCTGACCGAAAATGCCTTGTGTTTGAATTCGTAAGACATTAGAAGAGAAAAAAAAATGCCAAAGACTAGAAACTTGTCAGTCTTATGAAGTATGCCAAATTTCCGCTCAGAGAAAGCAAAACGAGGAGATCGAAGTGAACTGAACTGTAAGATCACTGATGTGCACAAAAACTTCCTAATCAGATTAGAAACCGAAAACCAATTATATGTACTGAGATTCTTAGTGATGATTAATATGATGAAGTTTGGAAAAATGTAGTATAATCTCACAAAAAATTACTCCATTATCAAAATGATGGACACAACGCAGTTTCCAGTACTACCATTTCCAAGCAACAGTTGAAAGTTTTTCCGGGTTCTCAGTTGTCATTTTCGGCAATTTTCGGAAACTTCAAAATCATTGGCGAAAATTTGACATGTTATGTTCTGTAGTTCTGTATATGGACACCCGTATAAAGAACATCCGTGCATTTTGTAGCAGAAATATTATGTTAACGCAAAAATAAAAATATATACATTCATATGTACATAGGAAGCATAGAATTTGGGTGGATTTTCAAATTTTGAACCGGTTTAAATATTTTTTTACGGTTTACCAATTTTTCTTGTTTATCCTCAGATACCAAAAATATTAAGTATGCATTACAATTTTCAGTAATTTATCCACATCCACAAAGGAATGATTTAAAATTGAGTTCGGCTTGATCCATGTCGGTCGGAAGTGATTCCACTACGCGGATTTACACTCTTTATAGAATTTATTTTTGATGGTATTTTCAACACGATAGCTGCAATTACAGCATCAATAAAACATGCAAGACTTTTCGCAGTAGCATTGTATGGCCCATAGATCTGAAATATGATAAAATACTCTCGATCATTTTGAAATCTTGATAGCTTCCATCAAAGCGTTACTCATTCTTCATCAAATCACACAAACATGCTTGAACTATTTTATGTTTCTTATTAGAATAACTCACGTCTGCTGACAAAAGTTGAGTTTTGAAAATGAGTGTCACCAGAAAAGGTGAAAAGTCAAATATAAGAGTTAGGCACGCGTCGCCGATGCATAAGTAATTCGTCTGAAAAATGAAATTATACTAATTATAGAAATAGAGCAAACACTGATATTACTAACTTTTGACAGATCATTATTCAGATTCATTGCTTTTTTCAGTGATAAAAGTTTTACGAATAGAATCAAAGAACTCATGCATGTAAATAAACCAATTATCTGAACACTTGAAAAATAAAAACTAAAATTACGAGAAAAATTTTAAAACTGATACAAGTTTGTTTCCAGTCCAGTATTGCAAAAAACAATCATTCCAAGTGCACCCCAAAATTGAGCAAGTTTTTTCAAATGGAGAAATATTGCAAACCCAAAAATACATAACATCTTCCAGCATTCCCCACAATACTAACATAATAAAAAATGTGAAAATTGATATTTTCTGTCGATTATTATGGAATTTGACAGGTAAAAATACAGCAATGAGCCGCTCAATTGAAATTAAAGCTCCCAAGAAAAACCTGGTTGAGACAACGTTTGAGGATAATAACGTTGCAATAAACAGTGATTTATATTGGAAAAGAATGAAAGGAGAGATATAAGACACAATTAATGAAAAGTAGTATATACTAACTGCAATGTAATCTTTTTTTTTGAAAATCTTTTTCCGATGGAATTTTTCAACTAATGTATCCAGCAGGTTGCAAAAAGGATAAAATGTTGTGCTAAGAAACTGTGGTGTTCTACCAAATAAAAATATAAACTTTGTTCTTTACATGTAACTTTTCTTAAATTTCAATGAAACTGTACCTGTCAAAGAATAACATATATCAACTATGAATCTAATTTTGAATAAGTGATATTCAGGTTTGTTTTTCATGAGAGAGTTTTGAAATTTCCATAGAAGTCGAATATTGAGAACCACAATAAAAATTGAAGCAATAAATCCAACTGAAGTGACAGAAAATGCTCGATAGTTGAATTCAGAAGACATTTGAACAAATTTGTGTTTCTTGTAGTTTTTACTTTTTGCATGAAAACGTCAGACTGATTGAACTGAAGCGAACTCAACTGTGAAGTTATCAAGAAGTATAACTATGTAAAAACTTCAAAATTAGTTAAGGCACCAAGCATTGAAAATGCCCTTTATGATATAAAACAAATATTCGATCCGGCAGAAACATCACATTTATTCATTTTTCAGTTTTCGAGTTTTGCAGCAATTTTTAACAATTCCAAATATTTCGATTGTTACGTAAATTGCGAAAAGAGTGAACGAAACAGAGTAGATAATCAAGTCAATATTGTAGAATTCGATGAATCCCATATCTTTTGCAAAAGGCGTCAATGATGGAATTTTACCAAAACGTGCTGCATTTTCAGCATGCTTTAACATTAATTCTCGAGGGCTTATTGGTTGATTGTTTAGTATATCAGCTAAACGAGTTGCTGCTTCTTGATATCTATAAACAGTTCAAAATTTGGAAACTAAAAATACATATAATTCCAAAACTAACTTTTTATCAGCCAACATTGTTTTTAGTAGATCGCTCTGTTTTTTCCAATTTGGAATATCATGCTTAGAAAGTACTTCAACACTCCCATGCCTTTCAAGCATTTGTGCATTGCTGGGTTGGTCCGCAAAAAGTGGAGTCTTAATTCAAATGTTGTCCTAATTTTCAAAGTTCATTAAAACTATCATACCACGATTGCTGGTTTCGCAGAGTATGCTAGTTCCATTGTACTTCCCAGTCCTCCGTGTGTTATAAATAGTTTTACTCTTTTATCAGCTACAAATTTTTTAACGTCAAAAACATTATTTCAAATGACCGACCTAGGAGAGACTGTTGAGGAAACCAAGTGGAAAGATGGACATTATCCGGAATATTTTCTTTTATAAATTTCTCTTCTGGTTCTTCATATTTCCATAAAAAGGTTACATTCTTGTTATCCTTGAAAAAATCAATCATCGATTGCTTGTATTCATCTGGCATATATTTTGCAGAAATCATTGTTCCATAGGAAATGAATACTGTTGAAGATCTCAAATTGAGAATGGTATCAAGATCCTGATATTAAAAGACAATGAAACTGATTATTTTGTAAATTAACTCACTTTTGATACAGGCGGAACTTGTTTGTAGTCCATTGTGTAGCCACCAATCGGAATTACTTTTGCGATAGTTGGAATAACAAAATCGAGATATGGATTAGAGTTGGAAAAGTGATAAGTGACATCGTTGAGAATTTGTTTCCAATGTCTTGCTTTTCCATTTGTTAGACGGTACACATCAGCGTACTGTCGATCGAAGAGTTCCCCAAATGTTGAGGATGAGAGTATTTTGTGCCAAAAATTGTTGAATCTATCATAAAGTGACATATTTGCATTGAATGACGAAGAGGGAGCTGAAGAGTTCTTCATATTTCTAGATATAGCTATAGTATTTTGTTTTCAAATCTTACATGGTAAATAGTGCAAGAATGACGGTTCTCCTAGTGCATTGGTAATTGCATTTAATCGATTTCCAGTGAAAACTGATATGATTGCAGGCATTTCCAGATAATCTGCCAGATCTATAAACACATGTGATCTTTTAGTTGAACTTATAAAGCACCACTTACACAGTCCGCAGAAATCGAATGTTTCGGATAGAACTACATCAAATTTTTTGTCTTTCAACTGGCGATGAAGTGCTTCATCTTCGAACATGTCTGAAACCTTGTCTTTGATTTTTTTCAAAAGCTTAGTCGAAGTTAAACTCACGTCTGCACATTTCTTGAAATGACTGATGAAGAATTCTTGGCGCAAAAATTTTTTGTCCAACATCCGATTGGTATTTGTAAGATGTCCATGCATCACTTAATACTGAATGACCTGGAATATTCTTCTTTCCTTCTTCATCGTGGAAATAGTTCATAATTTCAATATTCGGATTCTTAATGAGATCATGATCTTTGAAAAGCTCCACTACAAATGGTTGAAAATACGTCTGGAATAATTCTATATAGAAAATGTGTACAATCTCTTGAAGGCAAACTCGATACAATTTTTGAGCACTTTTTCAACTTTTTCCAATAAGATGAAATATATTTATAGGTTAATAAATTTTTAAAAAAATAATTTGACACAAAATTGCAATTTCAAAAAAAATTAGTATTTTTTGTAGAAATGCTGGAAATAAATAAATCTCAGGTTAATTTTACGGTTAATTTTTTTGTTTCAAACAATATTTCAAAACTTACAACTTGATGCCCAGCATCAGCTAACTGATTTGCAATAATTGCCATACTTTTCATATGGCTAAATCCATAAACCGGAGATATTACAAGAAAATTGTAACTTGCTACATTTTTAATAAATAGTAGAACAAAAATAAGGAAAACGTGATGTATGTTCATGATTCTCAATAATGATGATTTCAGACATGACCATCTTATCTTAATACAACGATAACAAAATGGTCATAAATAGAGTGAAACTCAAAACACTACAAAGTACAAAACACTTTATTGAACTAATTGCACATTACATATAGAAAACCGTTTTTCAATGATTTCAATTCAAAAAATATATCCCATAAAAAATCAATCTTCTTTTGATTTGAAGCTACCAGAGTCAGTTAAGACAAAGTACAAAAACTTCCATAATAAAACTGAAGTACCAATTGAAATAATTAAAAACAAGAAAATTATATCTAAATTGTAAAATTCTATGATGCTCATATCTTGAACAGAAGGTGTTAGTTCTGGCATTTTTCCAAACATTGCAGCCATTTCAGAATGCTTTATCATTAATTCTCTTGGTTTGATTGGTTGATTAGAAAGAACTCGAGCAAGACGATCAGCAGCTTTTTGATAGGAAGAATGCTGGAGCATCTTTTGAAGGAGTCGATTCAGCTTTTCCCAGTGAGGAATGTCGTGTTTTGAGTAGATTTCCGCTGATCCGTGTCTTGCTAACATTTTACCGTTATCCGGTTGTTCTGCAATTAGCGGAATCTGAAATTTAAAAATTAACTGTAAGGAAACTTTAGGTAAACCACAGTACCACAATAGCTGGCTTAGCTGCATATGCAAGCTCCATAGTGCTTCCAAGACCTCCATGAGTTATGAAAAGTTTCACTCGTTTGTCAGCGAGAAGAGCTCTTTGAGGGAACCAGTCTTTCAGTATCACATTTTTCGGAAGACGATTCTTGAAAAATATATCAGTAGGATCTTCATACTTCCATAAAAATGTAATATTTTGTGTATTTGCAGTAAACATTCGAAGCATTGCCTCTCTGAAATATTTAAATTTTTTGAGTAGCCTGTTTTTTGATTGACATACTTGTAACTCTCAGGCATAAACTTTGCCTTTACCATTGATCCAAATGATACATAAACAGTCAATGAACGTTCATTTAATATTGAATCAAATTCATCAGGAATTTTTGTTTGAATTGATTTATCCATATCATATCCTCCAATTGGAATAACTTTGGAAATTGTTGGTGCAGCAAAGTCAAGGTACGGATTTGAATTTGCGAAATGATATGTGACATCTTTCAGGATTTTCTGAAATTATTTGAATAACTGTAGAGTTCGGCACAACTTGAATTGAATAACATAAAATTAACATTTTTCGCAAACCTACTTTCCAATGTCTAACTTTTCCATGAGTCAATCTTGCAATCTGATTGTATTGCCAATCGAAAATTATTGAGTAACCGCTGCCAAACACGTATTTGTGATATAAATCGTTAATTCTATCGAAAATTGATGCAGATGAACCAAAGTTGTCACTACTTGGAGCAGGTATATAATGAAGAGAGGAAGGTTCTCCAAGTGGATCAGTGATAGCTATGAGACGACTTCCGGTGAAAACAGAGACGATTGATTTTGATTGGATATAGTCTGCTAGATCTTTAAATTTACGAAATTAGACCAACTTTAAAAAATATCAAAGTTTAATAACCTACATAATCCACAAAAATCAAAAGTTTCTGCAATCACGACATCGAAATCTTTATCTTTGAGAATTTTATGCAGTTCGGAATCTTGGAAGATTTCTAAAAACAGAAAATGAAAGCTGCAAATAACGAACTAACCCACTTCTGCACATATGTTCCCAAGCAGAAACTAAAAACTGCGGCATATCAAAAACAGCGGAAAGTGCCGATTGATATTTTGACGAGTACCATGCATCGTGGAGATCGTTGCTCGGAGGAATGTGACGTCGACCTTCCTCGTCATGCCAATAATTTATAACATCAATCAAGCTGTTGTTTAGAAGCTTATGATCTAGATAAGCTTCAATGACAAATGGTTGAAAATACGTCTGAAATTGAAAAATAAATAAGAAAAAGTAAACATATTGAAGTGGGGACTGAAACATTATTTGATTAGACAGTCTTTCTATGTATTTGTTCAAATGTTTGTCGATAATTAATTTTATAAAATTTGACTTTTCCATTTTGTAATACGTACTCATGAGTTCCTAAAAAAATTTGCACTCGTTTTACAGTTAACAGAATTATAGAATTGTTTAAAAAGTGAAGAATAATTTTGAAAACAAAAATATCCGTGTATGAGAAAAAACGAGAAAGTCTCGAAAAAACCATTTGCACATTTTTACGAGTAAATTAAAACATACCACCTGATGTCCTTCATCTGCTAACTGATTTGCAATTATAGCCATAAACTTCATATGACTATATCCATAAACGGGAGAAATAACCAAAAACTTATAGGATTCCACATGAGAAACTAGAACAGAGAACAACAAAACACACAGTACACGACTCATCACCCGGTTCAAATGTAATACTAACAATAACCGATTATCATCGTATCATCGCTTATATTATCAAAAAAGAATCAATCACGAGCGAACATCACAATCATTTATTTTACTTCCTTCATTTTTTCTAATCAATGTGACTTGTCTAGACTTCTTTTGAAACTTTTAAATGTTCATCAGTTAACAATTCTATTCAACCTTTATTTTCAAAGACAACTTTAATTTTGAGAAAACATGTGCCACAACAGAGAAAAGCAACCAAACAAGTAAAAAAACAATAAAGATAATATCGATGTTGTAATATTCAAAGAAACCCATATCCTTAGCATGAGGTACCAAGTTTGGCATTTTGCCAAATCGTGCGGCGTTTTCGGCGTGTTTTACCATCAGATCAGTTGGCGTGATTGGTTGAAAACGTAATGTATCGGCTAACCGATTTGCATTCTGTTGATAATATTTTGTATTTAACATTTTTTGAATCAAACTGCTGAGCTTCTTCGAATTAGGAATATCAAGCTTTGAAAATATTTCTACTGATCCATGTCGTTCTATCATTTTTGCATTTCCCGGTTGATCAGCAAACAGTGGAATCTGTGAAGTGTTCAGAATGATTGCATTAGGTTTTGTATTAGAGAATTCGAGTTAACTATACACATTGATAGACTTTTCAGAACTACAAAATGTTTGTATCTTCTTATCTGTTTGTTTAATTTTGAGAAGACACTATTATTGTCTGATAAATGGCAAAATATAATGTCTCACCACTATTGCCGGTTTTGCTGCCCGTGCTAACTCCATTGTACTACCAAGTCCTCCATGTGTTACGAAAAGGTTAACCCGTTGATCACCTGAGAATTATTTAATCTGTGGTTTTATTATCTTATCACTTACTTAAGAGGGCACTCTGGGAAAACCACTTGGCTACGTGTACATTGGTTGGTAATATTCTCAAAAACTCTTGATCATTCGGCAGTTCATATTTCCACAAGAAAGTTATATTTGGATGATCCGAGAATACTTTCATCATGGATTTTCTGAAATTAATCTATCGAAGAAGAAAAAAACGTAGTTATAGAAACTTGAATTCTTTTGGCATATCAACTGATCGAACCATTGATCCAAAAGAAATAAACACATTATGTTTTCGCGCATTCAAAACATGTTCCAAAAGTTCTGAATGATTTCCATTCGTGCTCCAGTAGTCATGATCTACAGTTATTCCTCCAATTGGAACAACCTTCGGAATCGTAGGAATTACAAAATCTAGATATGGATTTGAATTTGAAAAGTGATAAGTGACGTCATGAATTATATCTTTCCAATGTTTTACTTTTCCATTTGTTAACTTCGAAACTTGTTGATACTGCATTTCAAAAAGTTGCGCAAAACCATAAGAAGACCAAATCTTGTGCCAAACATCATTCAGTCTATCAAATATTGTTGATTCATGTCCATACTGGGATGTAGGTGCCGGCAGATAATGCAAAAATGATGGTTCACCCAGTACAGGAGCAAGAGCATTCAATCGGTTACCAGTAAATGTGGAAATTATTGAAGGCATTTCAAGATAGCTGGCAAGATCTGAAAATTATATTCTACTTGTAGTAGTTTTGTAGCAGAGCTCACATAGACCACAAAAATCAAACGCTTCCGATAAGACCACATCAAATTGGCGGCTTTTCAAATCGTAATGAAGCTCGGTGTCCTCAAACATTTCTGTAATCACACGTAACTTGATTGACATTTATCAGGAAATACTAACTTCTACACATATGCTCAAAAGCTGGAAAAAGGTATTTAGAAAGAAGAATTGCAGCTCCAGCATCTGATTGATACCAGGATGAATGCCACGCATCTCTCATACAGCCTTGTGATGGAATATGCTGCCTTCCAAGTTCATCATGATAATAATTCCAGATTTTAATTGATTTTTCTTTTATCAGTGTGTGATCATGATACTCGTCCACAACAAATGGCTGGAAGTACGTCTGAAAACTACTTTTAAAATTGCATTCTAATCATACACTTCCTTTTGAGAATGTTTGAAAAAACGGCTGCTGCCTGATAAGAATTTTCCAATGATACTAATTGGCTCTAGAAAAATGGTTTTTATCAGTGAATTAAGAATTATTCCAATTTTAATTGACATTAATGAAGCCATGTTAGGTGTGGTTAAATATATTTCAGACCACCGCGACCACACATGTTTTTCAAATCTTGTTTTGAAAATGAATTTTCCTAGAAATGCCCGAAAATGGTTGCGTGCCTTTAACACAATCATATGTGGAATTAATATATGCGGATCAAGTTTCCCAGATTGAGGGGCACATATCGATTTCCAGTTCTCATTAAAAAAAACTGTGAAAAGCGTATGAGCTCTGGCAAGAATAGTTAAAATTGGAAGCCTGTATTAGAAACGGATATGAAAATCATTTACATATAAAATTGTTTGAAACATACAGCTTCTCCACTAAACTAGAAATAATTTTCACACTTTTTTGTACAGATTGATACCTTAACAATAATTTTTCAAAAAGTCCCAGTAGAATTGCAGACGTTATTCGAAGAACAAAAAGTAACGCCACGTTTGAAATCTTGAGTACTTTTTGAATAAAAAAACGTACCACATCATTTCCAGCTCTTGCCAAATGATTTGCTAATTCTGCCATATATTTCATATGACTGAATCCATAAACCGGTGAAATGACTAGAAATTTATAAGAATATGCATTACCGAATAGAGTTGAAATAAACAAAAAAAGTACAATTTGAAGCATGGCAAACAAGAAGAGAGTGTATTGGTTTACCTTCTGTACCTGTACATAAAATATTATCAGCTTCGATTTCTCTTCATTTTGATAACTTACTTTTTTAGGGGTATCAACTGCAAACTAACCAATGGACTACAGACTGTTCAAAATTTCGTTGACAAACAAAAGGAACAATTCCACGGGACTGTTCTATGCATAAATGCACTGATAATGCCCTTTCTACTGACTAGTGAATATTGGAAAAAAATTATTTATTTATTCTTTTTTTAATTTCAATTTTTCGATTACGCTATTGACAACAAAACTTAAGATCTTAAACATCACTAATGCTACAACAGAAATTGTACAAACAACCAATGCTAGACTGTCAAGACAATAAAATTCGATAAAGTTGTATTTATTGGCGTATGGTTCTAAATTATCAACCTGTGCAAATCGAGCCGCAAATTCGCAATGATTTAGAAGTACTTGCTTCGGATCCATTGGTTGATTATGAAGAATATCAGAAAGACGTTTCGAATTCTTTCTGTAATCAGAATTATTGAGAATCATCTGGATCGTCTCCATTAGTTTCTTGCTATCGACAAGATCAAATTTGTCATAGACAATGGCACCACCATGGCGAGCTAACATCTCTGCATTTACTCCTTGATCACTGAATACAGGAACCTGAAAATATACGTTTGATACAAGAAGGTTAGCGGGTGGTAAAACATTTTTATATTCTAATCATGAATCTGGATGAAAAAATATTTCAAAAGTTTACAGGAAAATAGTGAAACCAGAAGTGAATTATCTCACTTACCATAATACTTGACACTCCTGCATATCCAACTTCCATAGTACTTCCCAAACCTCCATGAGTCACAAACAAATCTAATCGACTGTCTGCTAACAGAGCTGGCTGAGGAATCCACTTGCTTAAAACTACGTTTTCAGAAAGTTTATTCTTCAACGTCTTATCATCCTCTTCATATTTCCAGATAAATGTAGCATCTGGCATTCTGCGAAATGCTTCAATAAGTCCAGTTTTGAAATCATCTGGCATATCTGATGATTGAATAACTGTTCCAAAAGACACTAGAATGGTGTTGTTTCTGAGCGAAAGTATTTTGTTAAATTCTTCATCGAGTGTAGTTGTTTTGAATGATTCAATAGTGAAACCTCCAATTTGAATCACTTTTGAAATTGTTGGTGTTGAAAATGATAAGTAAGGATTGGAGTTTGTCAAGAAAAACGTGGAGCTTTGAAGTATTTCTTGCCAAGTTCGGACATTTCCACCAGTTAATCGGTAAGCTTGATCATATTGTTTATCAAACAAAATCCCGAATTGAAAGTGATAACCGGTTAGTCCAAGCATGTCACTTAATCGGTCAATTGCGCTCGATTTCTTCCCATAATTAGACCCCTCTGTTGGTAAGTAATTCAATGGAATAGGTTCACCCACAGCGTATGAAGCTGCTCCACATCGAACTCCACTATAGAGAGGGATTGGTGATTTTAGTTTCAAGAAGTCTCCAAGATCTAACATTGATTATTCACTTTGATTGTAAATTAAATTATTACTTACATAAACCACAAAAATCAAATGCCTCTGATATGTGGGAGTCAAAGTTTTTCGATAGAATCCAACGATGAAGTTCCTTGTCCAAAAGCATTTCTAAAAATTGATGAATGCATTTTTGAAACAAAACTATGAATCTTACTTCTACAAATATGCTCAAACTCTTTGTAAAGTTTTTCTGATGTAATTTTTGCAGAAGAGATTGGGTTTTTAGATCCTTTTGCTTTCCAGAAAAACTTGAAAACACTCGCTTCAGAAGCTGCAGCTTTTTCTTCTTCATCGACTTCATAATTAATCACTTCAATGTTCGGATTCTTCACAATTTTTTTGTGTGCATAGTAATCATAAATTATTGGTTGGAATAAAGTCTAAAATCGAACTTATAAGAAATTTAATATTTAAATAAGTAAACCTTACCACATTATGTCCAGCATCAGCAAGGATGTCTGCAATTCTTCCCATAAATTTCATATGACTGTACCCAAAAACTGGGGAAATAATAAGATAATTGAACCCGAAAGCAACGGGAAAAAATGCTAATAATAATAAGTACCTCATTTTGAGTTCGAGAATTAGACTTCAACATATTCTCTTAATTTTTTTCAGGCATTTTATACCACTCAGACTAAGTTCAGTTGCAAACTTTTCAAATGATCAGCGCCCGATTTGAAACCGTCTCTTGCATTTTAACATTATCTCTCTTTACTTGGAGTGTCTATTTCTATGTTCTCTGTTCTCGATGAAAAATTACAAGAAACAAAAGACGTAAGAAAAATAAAGAAATGGAATGTGTAGTCAGCATTAGAGTATGTATTCATGTAAGTAGTTCATCTCGAAAGTGTCCAAAAATGTTTGTCAATTTAGAGATTTGCCTGAAATTTGCTTTGATAATTTTTATAAGTTTATTATGAAAATCTAGTTTTACTCTGGTAAATCTATGCCTCCAATAGACTTCAAAAACATTGGCTTCACGTATCCAAAACTATCAATTATTGTTCCTGTCTGATGTCTAATACATGGAATTTTTCAAATTTTTTGTTATTCTGTGAATTTGTTGATCAATTGTGACAGTATGAAGTATGACAGTTCTACCTATGTTATTGGGTTTCTACAATTCTTGGAATTATTGTAACCGCGACAACGAAAGTTATTTGTTTATATATTAGGTTGAACCGGAAGTCTTTGTGACTTTTTCAATCGTTTATTTCTCGGAGCAAGAGAAACGACAGAATAATATTTATTTGCTATTATTATCAGCAATGTACTGCCAACGTGTGGGCAACTTATGAAGGCCCTGCTCACAGAACCCTTCCAGGCGCGAGTCGAAATAATGCTTGAGTGCCAATTCGACACTTCCATGGGTATTGAAGGTTCTTTCCCGGAGATCACGAGTCATATCTGAAAACTGTCAGTATGCAGATGGGGCATGGTCTGAAGAATACGGTGGGTGAAGGAAAATCATCCATTCATACCTGACCAGTTCCTGCAATACTTGTTTCGTGACGTAGGGATAAGCGTTGTTTTGTTGAAAGTAGAGTTGCTCGTCCTTCAGGGGTGAACGATTGAATATGTTCCTTAGGTTTTGTGGTTAGATAACTTAAAGGTCCCCATTAACTATTTTGCCCCCAGGAAGCAGTTCCCAGTTGATGGGGCCGTACACTCCCCACCACACTGAGAGCATGACGTTTTTGGGGTTAAGGTCGGGTTTGGCGGCACCCTGTGGGGTTTCTCCTTCTACAAACCACTGGGCACGCGTGTGGTTCTTATCATGGAGGACCCACTTCTCGGTTCCAGTGATGAGTCGGCCCAAACATCGATCGGCCCCATGGAGAGTGAGGGGTGAAATGGAATCATCCACTCAAAAATCATGGTTGGCTTGTGTCGAAGAGTGAGGTATGAATCGACCCATAATTTTCTTCATTCCAAGAGCTTCCCAGCCCCGTACGATGATGGTTTGATAGGATTGAAGTGCGGTTGACAGCTCACGGGAGGTTTGGAAAGGATCCGTTGCCATGGCTTTCTGCAACGTGTCCAAATCCAATTTATGGGGTCTCAGAGTCTTCGAGAGAAAAGTCGTCCTTTTCGAAGTGATGGAACCAAATGTATATAGTATTATAGTGGCGGACATGTCGATGATAAACATCCTTCAGGAGACTTTCCGAATCCTTCATCGTGGTATGAGAGAGAAAAAGGTGCATCGAACCATGTCGGATGTGGATGGCACTAGATAAATACATTGTCGGCTAACTGAACTCAGACCAAAGGGAAAGGAGTGGGGTGATTTTCAAAATGAAGTTCCTTTACTCGTTGTTATACCCTAGCAACAAGGGAACACCAAAGTGCAACTGCGGCTAGCGTTGGAAAAGCAAACCCAGTCACAAAGATTTCCGGTTCAACCTAATATTTTGCAGAAATTTATTTTGTAAGTTTATTCTGGTTCCTGAGAGTTAATACTGATAACTAATTTCAGTAAAACATGGAAGAAGATAGAATATCAACTAATTTTTATTGCGAGTTAGGCGTTTGCAGAACATATGTTGAAATTTTCTTTGTTTAGGTGCTATTTATTTTATAAGTACTATAATTACGTTAATATTATCAGAAATTGTTTCGAAGTTTCATTCTTTGTCGGTGTTTTTTCTAACACGTTCCTAGAAATGAGATCTTGGATTGCCGCAATTATTTCAATAGAAAGAATGATGGCCACAAAAAAGTGATTCGATTACTTTTTATCATTACCGATAAAGGCTCTCCAACATTCCAAAATTTGCATTTATTTTATTTAATGGTGTTCTGAGTAACGTTGTTATGTTTGGGTTTTGTGAATTGCGACTACCTCTAGAAACAGATTGCACAAGCTTTAATTGTGCCGCCATCCCTCCATGCAGTCAGGTATTATCAAAATTTTTTTAAACAATAAATAATAATTCTGCATTTGTATAATCAAAATTTGAGTTGTGAATGTAATTTATCATTGCACGTTTCACTGCTATTCCAGTAGTTTCAAGCAATCTCGAGAATTATTTTTTGCACAACTACAGTATGCTTCACTGCAATATTATGCTCCAGTCTGTGTTGGTTATCAATTAATAAAAGAACAGTTACTCTAGCCCTTCGTAAAGCCAACTTTATGTCACTGACTGATGGATTATCAACACTCTTGTTTGATTTGATTCCATCTTTAATTTTTAATTCTGGACCCATTGAAATTGAAGTAATTAAAAAATTAAAAAATTGTACAATATGCATATTTCTTCAGAACCGTGGTCCGGTAATGGGTGCAAATCGTCAAACTGGAAGATTGGTGGAAGCGATTGTAATGGTGAAGCTGATGAAAACGACGAAGTCCGTACAGACGACAATTTTCTCAAATATTATTCGAGTCAACGTGAATTGGTGAATGTGATACATGTACATATATTGTAAAAATATGAGAGAATTTAATGTTTCAGAAGATACAAAACGACGTTTTAAAACGCCGAAACTATATTTTATCGATTTGAAATAAAAATGGAACAAACCAATGTACTCACAAAAAGTTAGAATAATCATTTGAAATAAAAACAACAGATAGGTTTGAAGCAGTTGTAACTCATCTTTTTTTCCAAATTTTGGAAAACTGTGCAATCTTGTTTATACAAAGATGGCTTATTTTTCGAAGTACCGAATTTCCTCTACGGTAACGCTCCAGGAGCGATGACTTGCTAAATATCATGGATGCACTTTGAAATCAAGATCTTACCAAGCTACATAAATTAAAAGTAAAAATGGAGATAAACATTTTTCTTTTCTTCTTATTCATACCTTGGTAAACGACAATACTCACGAGAATAAAATAATTATCACCGTCTCGTCTCAAATAATCAGAACAACTCATTTCAAAGAGTCATACCAAGCAGGAAGATTTTGAATTGTTATTCACTCGAATACTTTCAAAAATGGAGAACTTATCAACGGCTTACTATGTTTTTCATTCGGTTGGCATTTTAATGATATTTTCCAATTTGGTGTTAAATTTGCATATTCTACGAAAATTTGTTAAGTGAGTCGATATATTTTTTTTGTTTGTATAAAAAATTAAAAATTTTTAGCGATTGGAAAACATGGAAAAAGATTGATTACCAATTATTTTTGGTTCGTATCATTTTAGAAGTCATAAATATGTTTGCAGGTTGACATAAAATGACAAAAACTATTTATGTATATTTGATGAATTTTCAGCTGTCAACTACTTTGTTTTGTCTACTGTAGATATCTTTTCTGATATAATTCCTTATGAATTTATCATTACACCGGGTATAATAGCTTACAATTTTTTTGAGGCTCGATCATTTCTTGCCGCCATCATTTCTGTAGAACGAACTCTCGCAACAACAACTCCAATATATTTTTATAATTATCGAAAAACCATCTCTAATTTTCCAATTTATATATTTTTAATTACAACTTCAATTGTATGCAACACAGTTCTTTTTAAAGTCTGTAATTTTCAATTCGAAAGAGTGGATGGATGTGCAAGTTTCTACTGTTCATTAACTACTTGTTTTCAATCATATGCTGTTATAACCCGGATAATCTATACATCTACCAATATTGTTTTCTCTACTATTTTAAGCATACAATTGATATTTCTTTCATGTAAAAGCACAAAAATATCCAGCGATCTTCAAAAAGCTAACCTTTTATCATTGACTGATGCTATATCAACATTCATTTTTGATCTTCTGCCATCTTTAATAATCAATGTTCGACACATTGAAATCAAGGTTCGAGATAGTTAATAATTTTAAAGTAAAATTTGATTCAGAGTCTTGGACCAATAATCGGGACACTTCGTTCAACAGGACGTTTAGTTGAATCAATGGTTGTGGTTAAACTGATGAGGAAAGATACATCGGTTAATCAAATGAGATAATAAGTTTTATGACGACATCGAACTTTCAACCAGTGCAAATTTTACTTTGAAAATTAATTCTTCTGTGGATGAAAAGTTTGAGAAAAAAAAATTCGTGTTGCGTTTTTCAGTCATATTTTAGTATCATCAATGTTTTCTGAAATTTGTAACTACCGTTTTGAATAAATTCTTAGAAAAAAAATAAAGCTTCAGTTTTATCTGCTACTGCGCACATTACATATGTTTAAACTTATTGGTCTATTTTGCTGGCTATTTTGAAAAAGCCACACAAATGCGAATACGCAAACACTTTGGTTTTCTATCCATTAATTCACAGCTCTGAAACTTAAACTGTCAGGAAATTCAATGTTTTCACGAAGAGCCAGTTCATCGTGCCCATGGTATGCGTATATTGTGCACTATAGTAATGTTGATGGTCTTTGGAAACAAATGCACGTGACTTTAACAACTCTCAATTCGAAAACGAATAACATACTGCGTAAATATCGTTGCTTTCGTAGAAGGCAATCCTCATAACATATCATCTTGTATTCCGTTTGATCAGAATCTAAGTGCTCATTTACGTCTCCTTCCTTTCTTTTGCTCTCACTCACTTAAAATGGTACTGCTTACCGTCGCTTATTCGATTATCTTCCTTATTGGAACTTCAATGGCATTTTTTAAAGCTTTTCTAAATTTTTATATTCTACAAAAGTTGATAATGTGATTATGTTTCTGAATTTTTCTATGATAGATAATATTTTTAAGTTCTCAAAAACGGGAAAGAAAATCGAATATCAATTGGTGCTCTTTCTTGTTGTGCTTGACGCGTTCAATGCACTTATTGGTTCATTAATCTAATGGAAAATTGAAATAATATTTTTCTTACAGCATTCATTTACTATTGTTTGTCTATAGTGGAATTTTTCGTCAATAAGCTTCCAAACGAAATTACTTTTATGTTTGGTTTAGTGTGTTTTAGTTTTATGGAAATGAGATGTTTTCTTTCCGCAATTATTGCAATTGAAAGAGTAATTGGAACAGCGACTCCTATAAAATTTCATAACTACCGTAACCGAGTCTCAAATATACCGATTTTTCTGTTTGTTTTTGCTACTGGCGTATCACTAAATGCAGTTCTCTTTGGTTACTGTGGATTTCGCCTGGAACCAAATCCTAATTGTGTGAACTTTTTCTGTTCTACTCCTCTCTGTTTTCAAGAATATTCTTCAATTACTCGAATATTTTATTCATCGATCAATATTTTATTTTCGACTATTCTTTGCATTAAACTATTTTTCATGTCTTCTAGTCAAACATCGGATCTTCGAAAATTGAACTTGATTTCCTTAACTGATTGTTTTTCGGTTTCATTGTTTGAACTAATCCCGTGGATTTTGTTTACATACGAAATTGTTAGCGATGAGGTGAGAAATTATTTTTTTGAAAACTGATATTTTAATTTACTATTTTCAGGGTCTTGGGCCAGTTGTTGGAGCTTTTCGTTACACGGGAAGAGTATTTGAATCAATTGTAATTGTGAAATTAATGAGAAAAGATTTGGTGAACCCGCGTGGATTAATGATTACAATAACATAATAATCACAAAAGGAAGAAAAATAAAATTGTTGAAATTTTTGTGATTTTTTTCACACCGCAAAAACTGAAAGGGAAATTCAGTTTACTGTAACTTTTCTCAGTAAAAAACTGTTTCCAGTGAAGTATAATCAACTTAAAGCTAGACGTTAAACAAGTAAATTCTCTCGAAAACTCCAGTTCATTGAAATCATCGTTAAAAAGTCAAAGCATCATATTTACTTTTCAAATTTTGACCATAATATCAACTATTAATGAGAAACCCGACAACAAAATTCTGATAATTATTTGGAAAGGGACTAGTTCGTTGGCTTTTGTTCTGCATAAATACCTAGGTTTTGACACTGTTGAGCCCATTCTAAAAATGAGTATCCAACTTGTTCCAATTTTCATGTCTGCTTTGGGATGTATATCGTCTTCAATTGCGGCATGCATTGGATTTTATAACATTTACATTGTCCTAAGTCACGAATACTTCCGCAAGAAATACGAATATCAGTTGTTTTTCTTCCGATTCAATGCTGATTTTGTAATGACTGCTTTTTGTAAGTGAATCTCAAGAGATTAAACCAAGAAGGATTTTTTTAATAATTACTAATTATTCATTTGGTCTTGGTAGTCTAGAAAATTCGGTAGAGTTATTCAAAATTATTTAGGTAAATTTTTATGAGAAAACTATTCTGGAAAATGTATATGGTGCGTTCTCTCGTTACTATCCAAAAGTAAACTAAGGATATTGTTAGAAAGTGCAGAAAAAAAAATTCTATAACAATAAGAAAAAAAAATCATAACACAAATTTTCACAAAGCGTCCGAAAAACAGATCGTATGAATCATGATAGCTAATTGATAGCGAATTCAATTTAAACCAAAATAGTACGAGCAACACCTATGTGCCAATAAATGTCATCTCCTTTGAATCTTATGGCAAGTCGCAAAAACATGCCATTTACTTTTCTAGATAATGAGTACGAAAAATTTTCAAGGTTTTTTTAGCATCTATGTATTACTTTCTCCTAATTGTGTCTCTCATCTGTGGAGCAGATCATCTTCTCGCAACTATTGAATACTGGCTTGGTCTTATTGTTTCAAGTTCAGCAACTATTCGAGTAGTTACATCATTTCTTATAGTTGTGGAAAGAACACTTTCCGTTTATTTTCCGATATATTTCAAGAACTACAGAATATTAATCCCAAAAATGCTGCTTCCACTATTAGCCTCATCATTTGCATTGATTGATAATTTCATTTTGTATGTAGTTTGTGATTATACTTTTATTCCAAATCTGTCTTGTGTAATCTTCACATCTCAGATTAACACTTGTTTCTTGAAATATTATTCAATGAACAAAACTGTAAGTTTTAAATATATGAAAAGTGAAATAATTTTGGCATATGAAAATTGTAGATCATGTACGGGTGTACTGGAGCTGTCTCAATTGCATTTTGCATGAAATTTTTTATATTTGACATGGTAAAAGTTCGTCACGAAAAGCTCTCGAGAGTTAACAAATTAGCATTGATTGATACAGTAATTGTACTTTTGTTTGATTTTTCATCATCTTTCATTGCATCCAGAACGATTTTTATATATGAGGTGGGTCGCATTAACTGAATCTTTTCAATTAAAAAAAACGTTCAAATTCGACACAATGATGGTTTGTGTCAGTGAGAGAAATGTTAAACACGACAGTCTTTTATTTTTGTATTCGATTATTTTGGATTATTAAAAATGCATTTATCAAAAGTCCGTTTAGAAACGAAATTTTTTTTAAAAATAAACCTTTTGAGAGTTTTACCTTGTGTCGGTAAGTAGGTACGCGTTTAAAACGTACAAGGTTTTTTTTTTAAATTTTGGCAAGTTTGAAACGTTTGCATGTTACACAAACTTACATATGATTTTTTTTAATGATTTTTGTATTTTAAGTTTTTCCCATAGTTTGAACCATCATACATCGAATCCACGCAAGTGCATTCGCACGTTAAAAAAAAATCGTATAATCAAACTAGAGTATCATAACTCTTTATACCGAAACGAACAAATTTGATATGTTATGAGAACATCCAAATTGAGAGCCATTTAAAAATTTCAGGAAATGGGACCATACGATGCTGCTCCAAAATGTTTGGCAGAGCGATTGAATCAATTGTAGTATCCATTCAATTGCACCGTGCAAAAGTTGTCCCGATGAAAAAAGTAGTTTGTATAAGACATACGAGCAGCATTCAAAATTATGGTAGCAGCACAATTCCTGTTTCCAATTAGTGCCTTATTTCCAAGGATAAAATATTTTGAACAGATCGAAAATTGTTTATTTTGGTTCAAAACAAAAGTAGAATTTGTATTTATATTTCTTTTGGACATTTGTTATCTCTGTGTCGCGAATGGATCTTCAGGATGATCAGCAACGCTGAAAAATAGTGTTCAGTATCATTTTTGTTGCTTAAAAAAAAATACTTTGGCCACCAGAAAAGTCTTTCCTGTTTTGTTCTCTCGTGCGCTTCTAGGAGATTTACTTCAGCATTTGAAATGTTGAAATCAAAAATGTTGATGTTTTCTTTCATTCTTTCAGGATTCGTAGTTTTTGGAATAACTATAATTCCCATTTCAACTGTAGCCCGGAGAAGAATCTGAAAATAATCCGGCACAAAATTGTAAACAGATTATTTGAAAATTTACCTGAGCTGGAGTTTTACTGTATTTCTGTGCGAGCGCCTTCACATGTTTGTCGTTCATTTCATTTTCAGAATTTTGAGTGCTTTCAAACAAAGGTCTACCATTTGAACCAACGACAGACATTCTTCCAGGAGAGCCTAACGTCGCATAGGCTGTTATGAGGATGTTGTGTTTTTTGCATAGCTCTCTGTGAGCTTTTTGAGGCAAATAGAGATGAAGCTCAAGCTGAAAAATTTGATGCAAATATATGAAGATTGTCAAAAAAATTTCATCAGAGTTATGTTGTTTTTGATATTTTTTAACTCATAGAAATTATAAAAAAACAGAAAGCAGGTCACCTGAGAAGCGTGAATAGGAACTTTTTGGATATTCATAATTCGGACAATCTGACTTTCATTGAAGTTTGAAACACCAATTGCTTTTGTCAATCCCAAACCATACACTTTCTCGAACCCTCTCCAAATATCTTCAACTTTTACATCAGAACGAAACGATCCATCGTCTTTGGTTGATGCGGGAATATGTGCAAGATACAAATCAACATAATCCAAACGAAGTCTTTTCAGTGAGTTTCTCAATGCTTCTTCTACAACATCAGGCGCAACTTCATGACAGAACGCTTTAGTTGTTATAAAAATATCTTCACGTTTTAAAATCCCTTCGGCAAACAATTCAGCTAAAGCGTCTCCAATTTGATGCTCATTTTGATAAAGAGTAGCTGTGTCGATGTGACGATATCCGGCAAGAACTGCATTTCGGATAACTGTTTTTCCTTCTTCTCCCGTCATCTATTAAGTAGAGAAAATGATGATTTTTAAAGAGTGACGCCAATTGTTTTTTAAGTTTCGAAAAATATCAAAATTTTGTAAACAACTGAACCAATACAACAAATTCTTGAGAAATTATAGAGTGGACTCTTTTCTTTGGCTCATACAGATTTTTGAGCGAAAAAATTATTTTCTAGTTTGCTTCTCTGCTTCTAAATATTTCCGATAAAACATTTTTTGTCTGAATTATTGAAATTTGTTGGGTACAGCTATCCGAAACTTTAATAAAATTCCTAAAAATTATATCAATGTACAAAAACTGGCAATTTCAAGTAACATTACAACCAAGTGTTGAATAAATCCTTGCTAATGGTAGTTAATTTATTCTAAACTTCAAACTAATTTTAAATGTTACCTGCCAGGTACCAAGACCAATACTTGGCATGAGAACTCCATTAGACAGAGTGAAGATTGGAACTTTTGATGACATTTCGAAGGAAAATAAAGTTTGTATAGTTGGGGGTACTTCATATTTATACACAAACCGCAATCCTAATTATCGAATTAAAACTGGAAGAAAGACCTTGAATTTGTGGTCTGTGTGTGTGTTTCTCTTAATATATAAAGAAAATAGTTTGCGCTGTTCCAATTTGTACTTCGTTTTATTGAAATTAACAACATGGACGAGGGGAATGATGAGGAAAAGATTATGTCAAATGGGTAGAAGTAGACGAATAATGACGACTTGGAAGAACACAAAATACATTTTTAAGTACCAGAAGTTTAGGTGACTTGTTCCATTTCCTTTCCATTTTTATTTCTAATTTCTCGGTCTTTTTCCATCTTCTCCAGTCGTGAATTGGTGTATTTGTAATATCCTTCCTTCCCTAAATACCACATCAAGCGATATTCATGCTTTTGATTCATTCTCTCTGCTTTCTTTTTTCTTTCCTCAAAAGTTCGTTCCAGTTTCTCAAGTCGTTTCTTCTTGTACATTCGGTATTTTTCAATAATATGGTCGTTGTGGTCGGCAAAGATGTGAATCTAAAAATTCGATTTTTTTTTCAATTGTAGAGAATTTGGTGTATGTTGTTTCCTAACAGGATTAAAAAGTTAATTTGATGTTTTTGTGAGTTCATTGTACATTTTAACAAAATAAACCTACATTTGATATATGCCAACCAAACTTTCAAAATTTTCAGACTGGAATTTAATTTCAAATTTAAGACAATAATGCCAAACGTGTTCAAGATTTTGACATCTTTATTTAAAACAATTCTAGAAACTCACCGCCCATTCTCCAGCTAAGCCGTCTCTTTTGAATTGAGCATTTTTTAGAAGATAGTCATCTAATGAGTTTTCCAATGCAAATGCCGATGAATAATGAAATCGGAAAGGTTTAATACATCCAATTGGGTGAAGAGAACGGAAGAAATGCTGAAGTTTTGAATAGTTACTATCATTCATTGCAGCATATCCAGGGAAATACTCATTGAATTCTTCAATCGCAGCGACATACTCAATTGACATCAATTTGTGCTCCGATTTTGGGAATGTATCTCTCCATAGTTTGATTACTTTTTCGAACATTTTGAAGATAAGCAGGTTAGTTAGGAAGTGTCCCTGGAAATATTATTATTGTTATTATTATGAAAGAGATGGATAAATGTAGTAAGTATGCAAAAAGTAAATGAAAAGCCAATCGTATGCAAAAGAATAAATGGACAAAAGCTGTAGAGAAGCAGACAAAATGAAAGAGAACGAGAAATAGGATGAGGAACACTACACACATACAAACAAGGAGGCAACGAGTGGACCACCTCAAGCATCTTGTGAGTTATAATTTGCACACACCCCCCGTACACTTCCCCGCTTGTTTTTGATTTGATTTTGTAAAGGATGCAGAAAAAGAATTGAACAAAACAACACGTCATGATGCTCTGCTAGAGTGCTTGGAGCAAATGATAAGAGAAATATTAGAAGCTTTTATTGAAATCAGGTGGTCAGTGGGTGAAGCGCATGGTTTTCCCACAACAATGTGACCTCGATTATGAATTACAAGACTTTATGAAAAATTCGTACTTTATGAAAAATCGTTTGGTAAAATCTTTACGACTTACTTCCGTACTGGATCATCCTAGTGGGTACCTTCATAATACGTACAGTAAGCCTTCCACAAGGACGCAACTTGCGAAAATATTTTAAAATTAAACTCAACAATACTATTTTTAGTTGAACTTAGTTAAAGCTAGAATATGCGAGATTTTAACAAAGTGTTTATCCTGAAATTTAGTGCTGGTCTTGCTCTATTATTTGTACCTTCTATTGGAAACTTGACACCGTGAACTCATGATTTTCTATATCAATTTTCACATTTTTCCACCTCTTCAAAACTTTCCCTCTTTCAAGCTTGAAGTCCCTCTTCGGTTTTCTACAATGCTAACGAGCTTCAGTATCACGCATTACCCATGCGCAAGAAAATGAGAACAGACAAGAAATTTCAATCAAGCCTATTATTATTTTTCTCACTTTTTTTTCCTGTCTACTCACTTTCTCTTGAAGGAAAAGCTTAAAGCAGTGGCACCCACTGCCATCACTACTACAAACCGGTCATTGTCAACAAATAACACAACAACGCATTTTTGTTTTGTTGACGCCATGATGCGCAAGCAGGCATCTAGAATTATTATGCAGTGGTGGGATGGTAATTGTGAAAAATCCGGATGTTTTTACATTTTATACAAAAATTCATATAAGGAGTTGAGGAAAAATGAATACTTGAAACATGAATACATATGAAACAATTAGAGAAGTTACATTTCTATGTACAAATAAGAATGTTAAAAACATTTAGTTACAGTTTGTTCAATTTAATAACTAAAGAAAAACAAACGGTTCTTTGGCATTATTGAACAATTTTGAAAATGAAAAAATTCGGAAGAATGTTAATGAGAAATTTGAAGCAAGAAACACGTTACAGAGTGCACAAGTACCCGTTGGCAGAAAAGCAAGATACTTGGCACCTATAGCATTTCATATTCTAGAGCATCAACGTCCTTGTCCTCGATTTTCTCCAACTCTTCAATGTCACTTCCATCGTCTGAATCCTGATCACATTTGTCGAATTCTTCATGACTATCGGAATCACTCGCATCGTCCACAATTTTCGATTGTGACGCAGCCTAAAAATAGTTTTGTTGAAACTTTACGAGTGAACAATTTGCTTCCCAACAATTAATTAGAAATAACGAGAGAACCATTTTATTTATTATTATTTTGCACAAATCAAACTTTAAGCTAGAACTTACTTTTGTGTTCTTCTTGTCATCCAAGTTCAGTTGCTCCATAACATCTTCTAAAAGAGATGCTGCAATTGTAACTTCATTCGTCTTTTCGGGAACATCTGATTTAAGGTTTTCAGATTTTTCAGTTTTATCCTTTTTCACAGTTACAGATTTAGCAACTTTGAATTTTGCTTCGTGTTTCTTTGTCACAGACATCATCGACTTTTCTGTACTACTTTTCGATTGATGCTTTTTTTGAATAAGATTAGCTTTTGCAGCAGATATGGCAAGTGAATCATCTTCTTTAACCGGCAATGAAATAATGACATTTTCAACTTGCACAGGCGCGGCTACAACAGTTTCTGGTTTGGTCAGTTCACAAACAACCGACACGTTTTTCTTTTCCAGCTCTTCAATCTTTTGGAGTGTTCGGTTTAATCTGATTTTGTTCAGAACAAGCTCACATTCCTCCAATTCTTTATTTTTCTCTTCAACTGGAATTTCATCGCTAGCCATCGATTCAACCACATCCTTTATATCTAATTTATCTTCTTCTAGACTGATTGTGGGAACGTCAAATGAAGTTCGGTTAGTATAAATGCAAGAGTCATCATTCCCAGAGTCTGGCAGTTGAGTGTGTCGTCTCACCTGAAAGTTTTGAGTTAAAAGTTAGTAGACACTGCCACATGTTCCACATTTTCACTTGCACTTACGTCCAGAGCCTTGAATCGCTGGTTTCTTCTCTTTAGTTCTTTTGCAGCTGACCTTGTTTTGTACCGACGGTACTTGCTCATAAATGTCGTATTGTGACCGGAAAGGATTTGAATCTGAAAAGGAAATATTTGTTTATTGCAAAGAACGAACCAAATATATTATTCCATTAGCTTCTTTTTTCTTATAACTCGTTTTGTCCCGTATATTTACCCCGATATGTCACTCACCGCCATATCCCCAGTGACATCCGGCTGTTTGCGAGTGGCAATCATCCGGTCAAAATGTCTCTCGAGTTTGAGAACATGGAAGAATGTATTCTTATCGGGAATCATTGAAAATCGATTGATATCCGCAGTAATGCTCATCATACAAAGGTCATTGTGTTTGCTCGGAGTGTACACTTTAATGTAGTTATAGAATTCATCAACTCTTTCCGGAGAGCCCACGTAGGCTTTTGTATATGCATTGTGAACAGTCTCACGGAAGGCCACAATTGGTTTCTTGACAGTTTTCTTAAGGGAACGAAGGTTTTCAACAACGCCCGATAATCCCATGTCTGAAAGTATTAATGAACGCCGGTTTTGCAAACTTCGAAAAGATAAAAAATGAATTAGGAATGGTGAATAATCTACAGAAGTATAATCTCTGATGACTCAAAAACTAGATTTTCTGGATGAAGAATATATAAAAATGATATGAAAAACTGATATCCCAGTAGCTATTAAAAATGAAAATACAGTCCAAGTTTCTTTCGCGGAACATGTGACCAATTTGGATGAAGCGGCAATTTATCAATAGGATTTTTGAAGCAAAGAAAAAACGAAAGCATATGACTTTGGTTGACTGGGCTATACAACAAATGTAACGACGATGACGACAGGCGAGAAGAGGGTGAAAAGTATTGGGAAAACGGGAATGGAACAAGCGATGGAGAATCTAGATGTATCTAGACAAGAGAGGCGTGGCATTGTCAGAGAAGAGGACCCTACAGCTTCGTGTGCAGTGGAAATATAGAGCCACGAGTTTTGTCTTGCGGCGTCGAATCGACCGCCGAAAAGCGACGAGGGATCTGGGACGATTGTCAGCTGGGGAGAAGGCGAGAGAAGCCCTTGGATAGCAGAAACTGAGAGGGAAATACAGGAAGAAAGTGCAGAGATAGGTGAGCCGCAGACATAGAAGGGTCACTCGTTCGGTCAGCTGACCAGAAGAAGGGAGGGTCCAGGCAATGAGACGGTTGGTGTTCCGGGCGGGGGTAAACACGAAGAGGCATGGGCACTGAAGCCATCCATCTAAGAATATTTATTAGTCAGATGCGCGAAAAAGTGTACAATCTGACTGAGCATGGAGTCAGAAAACAAGACTTGCCGCCAAAACAAGTTTGAACTACGTTTTTCACACCTAAAAGCAAAATTAAACTTTTTAACTGTTTACTCTTTGACTTCAAAGCAAGAAAACATTACTTTGAAATCCTTTGTCTAGATTAGGTTATCAAAAAAATTTAAGGGAAAAACGAATTTAGAAGTAAAATTTTTCCTGTACATTCTGTCACTAATTTCTGAACTCGTTAAATTGATTTAAAAGCTGTTTTTTGCACACTTCGGATGATTTATTTTTATTTTGATCGAGATGAATGCAAAAGTTATCAGAATTTATACAAAAAAACTCTTTAAAAATTTCTGAAATTTTATCTACCTTTAAACATTAGAAAGAAATCATTACAAAGTGGACTGAAAACAGTCGTTGGAAAAAATTTCAAGGAACCCAAAATTAGTGACAAAATGCACTGAAAAAAATGGTTCCGAAAAATTAATCACATTTTGAACATGTTTACATTAACCAAAAAAATTATTCACCTTAATTAAACTTGTGGTAACTTTTAATGAATTAAACTTCTGATTTTGCCGATAAGCATATCATATGAAAAATACTAAAAATGTCGAAATGTTGCACACAACAACAAAAAGTAATAAATGATGGGAGTGCCGACAGTCAACACTATTTCATGTTTGTTTTCCTACAAAAGTTATCACTCCGTTCTGATTTTGACGTCTTTTGTTTATCTCCATCTCTGTTCTCCAGTCTAAAAGGTACAAAAAGTCATATCACGCGGATGGTCTCGGTATACAGGTGGTATTTACTCATATTTTCACAATTGGGAGTCTGGAATTTTAGCAGAAAAATTGGAGTGAGTAACTGGAGGAAAAAACAAAATGTTGATGTTTGTCCACCGATACTCAGCTGACAATAACACTTGTTGACATTATTCGCTATATATTTGCATAAGTTTACCATTGTTTTGGAGCAACAATATTTGACTGTTTGGTCATCAATCCCTTTCAGTGTCTACCACATGTCAGGAAAAATGTAACGTAAAGTTCATAAAAGTCCATTTTGTTCAATGATTCAGTTAACACGGCTGACTGAAAAGTACATTCGAATTTATTGCACATGATTCATTACACAATTGACAGGTAAGGTGAGAAGTATTAGTTACATTTACCGCAATTCAATTCTGTCTTGATAAAATTTTGAATTGAAATCAAAAATCACAAATCTACAATCTTTTAGGGGTCTACGTATTTCGACAATTCAATTTTTCCCGAGTCAATGTCAGATGACTGCAATTTGGGGATTTTTTTCAGCTGAGATGTGACGTAGCACACCCTTTTGTCATTTTGATGGTCATGTCCTGGTAGTTTATGGGAGCTTCGCATTTCATTTTGAGGAGACAAAAAGTTTAAAATTGTATTTTAGCTGATCATCACTAGAAAAATTTATGTATTTTTTCAGTTATAAATTTAAAAATTACCAGAATCCCAACAATAAAAATCCGGTGGATTTTCAGAAATTTCATCAAACAGACGTTCTTTTCAATTTTTGTTGTACGTGTGATGCTACGTTTTCCCATAAACAGAAAAGCGAACAATCTGGTGCTAAAAAAATTTACGGCAAAAATGTTTTTCAGATTTGGCAAAAAAGATTTTTTCATTAGTTTATTTTCATGTTATGTATATAATTTTTTCAACTACTTGTGTTTACATGTGAATTTTCTGTGCGTGTACAAAAATTAAATTTCATAATAGTTTGTATAAGACTTGTTACCTGAAATTAAATTATTTTTTCAATAAACTGAAGCTGATTCAAAAATTTATCCCTGAACTATGAAATCTAAAATTAAAACACCTCGAACTTTAGTCCAACAAGAAACGATTTATGAGATCACAATATAATTTTTGCCAACCCAAAACGATCAGGTCACATTGACTTCCGTCCAACATTTTAGATATATGTCACGAGTTTTTCATCACAATGTTCCTGTAAAGATAAGTGGAAAACAAGAGGATTATGGTGACAAAATTCACAAATTTATTCACAATTGTTTTTGTTCTGTTATTTTCGGTTGCAATCTGAAAAAAGTGCAGGGGAAAAGTTAATTAAAAAGCGATACAAAGTGCGAAAATACATAAAATATGGGGGAAATTATGACGTTGGAGAGAAAAATGTCAAGTACAAGCGAACTTACAGATGGACAGCAGATGGATGGATGGATGACCTGAATGTGTGTTTTTCGTAGACTGCGCACGCGTACTCAAATCAGATGATGACCAGAAATGGAATAGGACAGGTGGTGTTGGTGGAAAAGTTATTGTAAAGTTATTTTACATGGTTTTAGAAAAACAACAAATTTTTACAAATTGTACAGAGTGAAGAGGAATAGTCCCTAAATTTAGAGATTGTGAAGGAAAAAACTGTGAAACATATATGTATAGGTGAGAAAAGTATTGTTATGGAACAAAAATTAAGAAAAAAGTTACAACATCTCGTACTCCATAGCATCAACGTCTTTGTCGTCAATCTTCTCAATTTCCTCTTCATCGTCCGACGACTCTTCGATTTTTTGCTCTTGAGTAACTTCCATGGCTTCTACTTTTTCTTCTTCAGATTTTCCCAGAAGGATTCTCATAATTGCTTGTTTCTGATCTTCAGTGATATTACAAGATTGGAAATCTGGGAAATTAATATTTTCAGACTCCGACTGTCTGCATCTAATTGAGCTTTGATCTTCTGTTCTATCATCTTCATCATCTTCCAAATTCTCATCATCTTCAACATTTTCCTCCTCCTCCTCATCATCATCGTCATCATCGTCTTCTTCCTCTTCATCCTCTTTTTGACTCTTTCCAGAATCCTTAGCTGTTGAGATGAGCTTCTCGACGACTTCATTGAGCTTGTTAGCCACGTCATCTTCCTCTCGTCTCTTTTCAGCTTCTTCCATTTGAGCCTTCAGAATTTCGCAGTATTTTTTAACCTCTGAAAGTTCATTGACCACAACATCTTGTGCCACCGGAGCCTGCTCAGGAGTTGGAGCTTGAACACTTTTCACAGCATTGTAGTATACTTTTGTAGCTCTCTCAGGAATTGGGCCTTCTCCAGGAATCAGAGCTGGATCATCAAATGAATAGGCTGGCACATTCTTCTGTGATCTTGACTTTGCTCGAACTTCTCTCAAAGCTGCCATTTGTTTTGCCTGAAATATTAAATTAATCAAGTTCAAGTTAACATGTTAAAATTTACCGTTTTTCTAGCAATTTTTATCTCTTTATCAGCTCGCTTGATTTCAGAATGTCGCTTAAATCTTCTGTATCTTCGGAGCAAATGATCATTGTGACCACAGAGAATTTCAATCTGAAAACCAGTGAAACTTTCAGAGCGGAACTCTATCTAGCACGGCAATTATATTATATTTTCGTGCTCTAGTTCCGAGTGTAGTCAACAAATTTCATAATAATGTATTTCAAACAATTTCCGATAAGAAAAAAATTTGAAGACTAACATTTTTGTGCTTAGGGACCTTTTAGATAAGGGACCTTTTATTGTTTTTGATAGAATTTTTGAATAATACAGAGGAATCCTGTTAGCAAAATCGGGTTTCAAAATATATCGCTACCGTATTTTTTCAATCAGTCTTGCATCCCATTTCTTCATACGCGACTGATTTCTTCGTGTTAATATTCAACCATTTCCGATTTCAACTACCATAATTAAATTTAGCAAATCTACATAAACTTCCCGTTCAGCACTAGAACTCAATTTGCAGTGGGTTCATAATATATTCAATCAAAGTTAATTCACTCACCCCGCGAGATCCATAAACTCCATGGATTCCTTCCGCTAAAATGAGTCCATCCATATGCTTCTCAAATTTGAGCATTTGCTTAAACATGCTATTAGTTGGAAACATTGCAGCACGAGCCAGTTGTACTGTCATATTCATGAAGAGTAGATCGTTGGCGGGACATTGTTTGTATACTTTGATATACTTGTAGAATTCCTGAACTTGTTGAGGAGAGCCGACTGCTAGAGCATCGTAAACGTTGTGCCAGCGCTTTGAGACATTCTGAAGACTCGGACGGATATCGATCCTCTTGGTGATGTCACGTAGTCGGTCCACAAAGTTTGCAGTGTTCACCACTGGCATTTTAGGGAATTAAGTGAGAATTGGGGCAAAAGATAAGGAAAATAGAATCAAGAAGTTTGCAAAGGCGACAGATGTCGGAAACAACGACCTTCCTAATTATGGGCAGGAGGGTCGATGTGAGAAATAAAGAACACACGAGACTACCGAGAGACCGCGACGCGAGCGATGGCGACGTGTGTGTGTTTGAGCGGCCGAGGAGGGGTGTTCGACGACAAACAACTGGCAAAATATAGGGAGAAGAGGAGGACGAAGCAAGAGCCGACTGGCGAGCGGCTATGCGAAGCGGCCTCTACGCCGTCGTTTCTCTGAATATTTATTGGTCAGATGTCCCAGGCAGAGACGAGACTGACAGAGCAGAAGAAGACGTCGTTTCGTGGCGCCGTGTGTGTGCTGCACAATGAAGGACTTGACGGACTACTAGTCGGTGTGAGAGAATCACGGGACTAGATGACTGGTTGGCAAGAAAAAAAACAGAAATGGATGGCTGGCCTCTTTTTTTTTGAAGGCAAACGTGTGTGGAAAACGTTTTTTGAAAAATGGCAGTGTTTGGGAACATGTGAAGAGAAGTGACTCGAACTTTAAACGAAATTCGTTAAAATTTTAAAGAAACGTTTGAAAATTATTTCGTTAGGGTGGGAAAAATTTCATTTTTCAACAAAATCGTTACAAGGCGGAATACTCTTTGACTCTTTTTTTTTTGGAAAACGATCTGCAACTTGGCTAAACATGAAAAACATGAAATAATAAAATGTGACAAAATACTTTTCAGTTACTACATATACAACAAATTGTTCCTTCTAAAGTTAAATGGATGTTAATTTATGACTGGTACAGCAGAAAAGTGATATTTTTGTTAGTTTGTTTCCCAGATGTCTATTTTTAAGATAGGCCAGTTTGATACACACCTACAGTCTCACTCCGCTCAAGAAGACCTTGAAATATTTTGAAATATTTCGCAAACTTACATGTGAACATATCTAATAATTCTGTTAGATATGCTAACTGTTAACTATTCGAAATCGAACCAAAGTTCGTCTTCTGACATTCATTTTAAATTTGAAACCTTTCCCATCATCAGTAAAAATCTGTGGGAAATGAGGAGAAAGCATATGCGGAACAAGAGGCCGGAGGTTTTCCCGGACGCTGAATTATCACTATCACGAGCAGGTCTATCACAATAGAAATTTGTCATAAATTGTTGCCAAATGCACATAATTTCGACCAAATAGTCAACATTTCCATTTCTTATCTTACAAACCAATCATTCAAGTTAAGATTACTCCGATCATGAAATTCGCTCTTATTTTATTCTTTGTATTAATACATTCTACATTAACGTATAAAGTTTTGGTTTTCAATCCTGCTTATGGTGCAAGTCATTCTAATTTTCTTGGAAAAATATCTGATATTCTCATTGATGCAGGACACAATGTGGTAAGATTTATATAAAAGTTATACATTAATTAACTTTAAAAACACTTTAGAAAATTTTCAGACTATGCTGATCCCAGAGTATCTGATAACTAAGAAAGATTTTGTTGGCTCAAAAAAAGTGAAAGATGTAGTGAGAATAGGAAGAGACGAGAGAGCTGGAAAACTTTTCGAAGAAGAAGGGATTGAGCATATGGGAAGGGCAAGAGTATGGAGAATGGATCCTGAAATGATGTCTCTGGTAACGGTTAGTATTTTTTGCTTTCGATGAAGTATTTGAAGCAAGGCCTTAGTACGCACCGAGGTTGCCGTTTTTCGTTTTTTTAGAAGACTTAAAAGCGAAAAACTTTAGTGGTTAAAGTTGGTCAAACAGAATTTTTTTTTGTAAAGTCTGAAAAGTGGGTGGCAGTTCTTAAAAGTTGATTGCGATGTGGTAGCGAATTGTTGAACCTAAACGTGTTTGAATTTGAAAAGTTTCTCTCAAATGAGAAAATAATGCCAGTTAATGTGAAAAAATAATCTGAAAACATTTCGAAATTCCAGATTGTCGGCTCAATGAACCTGGCTATAGGCTACCAGTGTGAATGTGAGTACCTTTTCTGAATGAATTCTTAGTCTATTTTCTCGCTTACAGATATTTTCCAACAAAAAGATATTATCGATCGTCTGAGAAATGAGCATTTCGATCTTGCAATAACGGAATCCCTTTTTGCATGCCCATTTGGTCAGTTTTTGTCGTATGTATATATTTCAATTTAATACACTTTTTCAGCTTTATTCGACCACATTGGAATCAAGAATGTCATAAATGCAGAGTCGAATTTATTTAAGGACGCTGTAAAGTATGCTCATGGAGAGCCAGCTGCGATCAGTTACTACCCTGGACTTTTCTCTCCACATGATGACAAAATGTCGTTTGTAGCACGTGTCAAAAACATGATCACAATGCTTTTTACGAAATATCTGTATGGATCAAGATATGAAAAAGAGCTGGAGATGATTAAGCCATATTATAATGGAACTGAAACTTGGGAAGATCTTTTCACAGGAGTAGCATTTAATTTGATAAATTCAAATCAATACATTGATTATCCGTCTCCAGCTTTGCCTAAAACTGTTTTTGTTGGCGGAATGCAGGTTAACACAAACGAGGCTAAAACAAAATTAAGTGATGAATGGAATAATATACTTAATATACGCAAGCAGAATGTTTTGATTTCATTCGGATCAAATGCATTTTCATCGGAAATGCCTGAGGAGTTCAAGTAAGAAAATGCAAACATCAATATCAAAAATTCAACTCTTTCAGAAAATCATTTTTATATGTGTTCGGAAATATGCCTGAGATTACTTTCATCTGGAAATATGAAGAAGCCAATGCAACTTTGACTAGTCATCTGCCAAATGTGAAACTTACCACGTGGATGCCACAAAACGATTTGTTAGGTAATTATTAAACGTATTTTACAAATTTATTTTTTAAGATACATAAAAATGCGTAGTTTTAAAATTTTGACGTCACAAAAATTGTGTAGTGTGATTTTTTGTAAAAAAGTGGAACCTCCAAAAATGAGTATTTCTAATATTTGAATAGGTTAACCTAGGACGCTAACTTTACTACCTTTGTTCTTAAGAATTAACAGAAGAGTTTTTGGAATAATTTTTGAAACACACACTTGTGTTTACTTTCGATCGAAGTCATCAATCAGGAACTAGAAATTTACAGCTGATGATCGTTTGACACTATTCGTCACCCATGGTGGGTTGGGCAGTACAATGGAGTTAGCTTATCAGGGGAAACCGGCACTGATAGTGAGTACACTCTTGCCAGATTAAACACCACTCTATTTTTCAGATTCCCCTTATGGCTGATCAGCCAAGAAATGCTCATATGCTCAAAAGGCACGGAGGATGTCTTCAGTATCACAAAACCATGCTTGGGGACTCCGAACAATTATTAAAAGCTTTTAAAACTGTACTGACTGAGAGAAAATATTCTGAAAATGCTCAGAGACTTGCTAGAATCTTGAGAGATCAACCAGTTTCTCCAAAGGATCTTGTTTTAAAGCACTGCGAATTTGCAGTTGAACATGGGGCTCTAAATTCTTTAAATTCTAGAGGAAGATATCTAAACACTTTCCAATTTTATTCATTTGACATAGCAAGTTCTATTGTGATGTTAGCACTTTTGGTGTTAGTTTTTATATATTTTACTCTTTTATTTATATTCAAACTTGTTGCCCGAATTTTTTTATCGCAGAAAACCAAGATGGAATAAATAAATGGATAATCTAATTAAAAATTGTAATTTACTATTTGGAATCAAAAATAAATAAACAAATCTTATAATATGTCAGCAATAAAAATAATAAAAGAACAATTGAAAGTTCAATGTGTTGTCAAGAAATCCATTAAAGTATCGTCATCAACGGGGTCATCAATTTCCATGTTGTTGTTATTGTCTTCCATAACATCTATTTCCATGAAGTCTTAGAGTACTGACAATAGTTTATTTAGTAAATTAATTTTTGAGAAAGTTTCTTGACACATTGCTTTGAGACTTTGATTAAATCACAAATGACTCACTATTATCATAATTTTCTATCCAAAATGTTGATTTCATTTCAATTTCCATTGAATCAGCTATTCCATTACATCCATCAGTTGGTTTACAAAATGGGACCAGTGGCCTCAATATCTGTATTTTCTTCCTTTTTTGTGAAAATCGTACTTTTGAAAATACTAATGGATTCTCGTTCTGATCGAAATGAGGAAACTGTGCTGTTTTCTAAGAACACTTGAGACGTGGATTTTCTTTGTTGTTCTTAAATACGAAAATCAAATTTACTGACAAAATATCTAAAACTTACAATCACTTCGTTGCTGTAGGGATAATCACAAAAATTTGACATGATTTTCTGGTTTTCATTCTGAAAAACTGGGAGCATTTTAATTTGAAAAAAACGAACCGTAGTCTGCCCCAATTGATTTGTTGGTAAAGGAAGTGAATTAAAGCGACAAGGAATACATTTATCTGTTGAAAGTGAATGCATTTTTCTGGAAAGACGGAATAAATTGAAATTAAAACAATATTCAGTTAAAGGGAAACTGAATTATCCCAAACCCGGGTTATTTCAAAACGGAATCTACATCTTACTTTAATTCTGATTGTCAGCCCTATAACAACTATTTCATCTATTCAAAAAGATACAAAAATAAACCAATTAACATTACTTCGTAGATACCTCATCACATGACCACCCTCTCAAGTTGATATAATTAACTTTCTAAATTGACCAAAAGTGTTTGCTAATGTGTATAGGGTATAGTAAATAGGAAGGAGTTCGGAAGTTCGATGAGAGTAAATATCTTTTGTGAAATATCTATTGGAAATTAGCGGAAAAAAGATAAATTTTCTCCTGAAGTGCACAACTAATAACGAATATCTTAATGTGGAAATAAATCAAATCAAATCAATATACATCCCAATCATGACATCCAAGAACCCCACAAAAATATGTTCCTAAAAACTAACTGATAATTAATTTGAATGTTTCCAACAGAACCTTGCTCGCTTTTTGCACATTTTTCCACTTTGTTTCGCTCTACACGCTTGTATTTTTTTAATTAATTATATTTTTTCGGCCTCAATAAAAATTAAAATTCCAGATTGAACACATTTAATGTCAGAATATAATTACAGTACCTTTTTATGACAAAACATATTTCGGTATAATCTCAGATTTCCACTTCTTGTTTCATGGCCCAAGTTTTTCTCAATGCTCACTTGTAACGGAAAATGGAGTCAGTGAAGCTGTTCAATTCTAGATAATATGATGCTATCAAAGGTCTTAAAATTTAGATAAAATGATGAAAATGACGACATTAAAGTGTAGCCTTACTGAAAAAACCAATTATTGAACTTTAAGAAAAAAAACATTTTGGAAAATAAAGGTAATTCATTTTTCGTACACCTAAAATTTGAAAAACCGAAATTTCAGTGAGAACGTCTTCAACTGCATCAAAAAAATTGTGAAGAAAATCGAATTGAAAAGAGAGGCTAAATTGGCTTCATATCTTTAATTTAGCCGATTATACACGTCGGGCCAGTCTTTTTTAAATGACTGTCATGGAGGACTTGATTTCAAGATTGGAAGTGATGAACTACAAAAAATATCAAACAATTTTTAACTGCATAAAAACGGTTTTTCTCCGGGATCAAAGATGTTTTCGGTATCAAGTCACATTCATGGTTCATTAAAACATACTATTTTTCTAGTCTTAAAATGTAATCTGTATAATTTTATGTTGTTGATTGAACTCATAATATGACAGGATTTTTTTTGTGATTTCTGTAATGAAGTACAGTCTTACACGAAAACTAGAGTAATACAAGTCATAAATTTTATTCGTCTTTTTTCCCGTAGTCCTTTCAATAATGTATGAAAAGCATTTACAAACTACAACTCTTTCAAAAACTAGAGTTCTTATCATACAAACCACACATTTTTTGCAGCTCTATATAAACCAACTGATAATGAGGTTTTGTCTACTCTCATTACTCAATTATGAAATTTCCAATTTTCCTATTTTTGATTCTTGTGGAATTATGCTTTAGCTACAAGGTTCTAGTATTCAATCCAGCCTTTGGTGCCAGCCATGCAAATTTTCTTGGAAAGATTTCGGACATCCTAATTGATGCGGGTAATGACGTCACAATGCTTATCCCTATTTTTGTCAATGGGAAAAAGGAACTTGTTGGATCAAAAAAAGTCAAAAAGATTATTCGAATTGATCAAGATCCTCGAATTGCTCAAATACACAAAGAAGGATCAACTGAAGAAATTATGAGAAAAACTATTTGGAAAATGGACTCGGCTATAACATCAATGTTTGGGGTAAGTGACTCTCTAAACTCTTTGTTTAGTATTCAATGTATTTTCAGTTTATTGGAAACTTCAGTAAAACTGCAGCGTATCAAACAGAATGTGAGTCAATTCACTTCTTGTGAAATCATATGCAATATTTTTTAGATATGTTCCAACAAACTGAACTGATCGAACAATTACGGAAGGAAAAATTCGATCTTGCCATCACAGAGTCACTTTTCTTAGGAGCATTCGGTAATTTTATACTGAAGGAATTATATATTTTTCATAATTTGATGCAGTCTGAAAAAAAAGCAGAATGTTTCACAAAATTACACATTTGAATATTTTCAGCACTTTTCGATGAGATCGGAATTCGGTCTGTAATTAACGCTGATTCGACTCTATACATGGGAGGAATGAAAGGAGCTTTAGGAGAACCTGCTGCAATTTCTTATTATCCAGGACTTTTCTCTTCAATTGACGACAAAATGAACTTTTTCGGAAGAGTCAAAAATGCGGTTGGGTATCTTTTTGGACTTTGGTTTAGTGTTCTGAAATATGATGACGAAATTGTCGCTTTTCCAAAAAGTTACAAAGGATCAAGAGATTGGAGAGAACATTTGAGCAATGTTGCATTCAATTTTATCAATTCAAATCAGTATATTGATTATGCTAGTCCAACTCTTCCAAAAACTGTTTTTGTCGGTGGAATGCAAGTAAATACAAAGAAAAGTGGAAAATCAACACTTTCAAAAGAATGGAATGATGTTCTTTCTCTGAGAAAAACAAATGTTCTAGTCTCTTTTGGCTCAAATGCTTATTCTTCTGATATGCCAGATGAATTCAAGTGAGTTCTAGAAAATTTCGATGTTTATATTTCTAAATTTAATTTTTTTTTAGAAAATCATTCTTGGAAGTATTTGCATCAATGCCGGAAACTACTTTTATTTGGAAGTACGAAGTGGCAAATGCAACGTTGGTAGATCATCTTCCAAATGTTAAACTGACTACTTGGATGCCACAAAATGATATTCTTGGTAAGTAATCGTTATTCCTCTATAGTTTCACAATTTTTCACATATAAAATTACAGCTGACGATCGACTAACCCTTTTCATAACTCACGGAGGGCTTGGAAGTTCTGTAGAGCTTGCTTATCAAGGGAAACCAGCAGTTGTTGTGAGTTTAAATGATATAGTTGGTCGCGAAGTAAAAGGAAACTTACTTCAATTTATCTATTAATTCTACGTTAAAAATACTAGATTTCCTTAGTTGTGCCTCTCTATTAGTATTCAACTTTTCATACTAAGAATATGCGACCATGTAATTAATTTTTATAAATGTTTCAAAATGCGAAAAGTCTCAAGTTTTCATAAAATCATATATGAGTCTTTGAGTTCTAAACATTTCAACAGTTGAGAAATGATATTTTCTTTATTACCACCGCTCCACTGCCGGCCACAATTAATACTGAAAGCATTTTTTTTAAAGTTTTACTTGACAGATCCCATTAATGGCTGATCAACCAAGAAATGCTCACATGCTCACACGACACGGAGGTGCCCTTCAATTGGATAAAACCTGGTTGAATAATTCAGAAAAACTTAGAGAAGCCATACAGACCGTTTTGAATGATGTCAGTTACAAACACAATGCAGAACGTCTCGCCAAAATTCTTGAAGATCAGCCACACAAACCGAAGGATGTGGTTCTGAAACATTGTGACTTTGCAGTCCAGTTTGGTCCATTAGATACTTTGAATTCAGAAGGAAGATTATTAAATACTTTCCAATATTATTCTGTAGATATTGTTCTTGCTATTTTTGTTATTTTGTCTGTTATTTTGTTTGTAGTTTATCTTGTTATCAAACTTTTGTTCAGGTTTCTTGGAAGACTATTTTCGATTTCAAAGCGAAAAGTAGATTAGGTTTGGTGATCTCTTGAACTAAATTGTTTCAATAATTTTAAAAACTGTGTTGTACTTTGCACGCTTACGATTTTTGAATCACACGATATTAAAGAAATTTTAATGTTGAAACTGGTGACTCGCATATGTATGTGCACTTTAATAAAACATAAACGTATTAACTATTAAATTAATTGTTATGTCACAAAAAAATCAGACATGTAATATAAACAAAAAAGGAATTTTCAAAAATTCGATTCGAAAACTATTATTTATCAAGATATTCTGTTTGAATTTTTCAATATTCATTCTAAAGAAGAAGCAATACTTTAAAAAAACTTCTAGATGGTCGGATAGAAGCCATAAATTTTGTGAAAACCGTTCTCTGAGCTGTCCGGGAAACGCTTCACCGTTTTCCAGTTAATTGTCCAAAGTCAAAAATGCACTTAACAGAGTATGAAACAAAAAAAAACGTCAAAGTCATCAGTACACCTTTCCGTGTTATCAATTCAGTTTGGTCAGTCCTATAAACGTTTCAATCGTACTCTTGTGCAAATACTTACTGCTAAACAAAAAAAAATAATGAAATTACCTTTTCTACTGACACTATTATTACTTGAACTTGTATGTTCCTACAAGGTCCTAGTATTCAATCCAGCGTTCGGAGCAAGTCATTCGAATTTTTTAGGGAAAATTTCCGATATTCTTATTGATGCAGGTCACGATGTGGTGAGTTTTCTACATTCTATTTTTCGGCATGATTTGTTATTTTTCAGACAATGCTAATTCCTGTTTGCATGGAATCGAAAAAGGATTTAGTTGGTTCCAAAAAAGTTAAGAAAATCATAAGAATTGATCAAGAACCACGTAGTAAGTTAATGCAAGAAGAAGCGAAAACGGAAGAAATGATAAAGAAGCAAATATGGAAACTTGATGCAGATATTACTATTTTCTTTTCGGTAAGTGCTCGATTCGTTTTTTAATTGACAATTTTCAGTTTAGATGATCAAAAACTTCAGTATTGCCAGTGGTTATCAGTGTGAAAGTGAGTTTCAATACTGAAATCACGGGCACTTGTGAGACCTAATAACTTTGGTGGAAATTTGCCACGTGTTTTTATAGATACGCTTGAGAGTAAATGTGTTGTGTTGCAAGAGTTTTTTTTTTCGAACTAAACTAAATATTAAAGTTTTTTCTCTGTTGTACAAGGAATATTTGGGGTCATTTAAAGCAGTTTAGAGCAACACAACCACCTTTAACTGCCCGAGGTTTTATTTTCCAAACGAATCGTTTATATTTCAGATATTTTCAAGCAAACAGCTATCTTGGAACAATTGAGAAATGAACATTTTGATTTGGGAATAACAGAATCTCTGTTTATTTGTGGATTTCGTAAGTATTGTAAGAAAACATGAGGTGTAACTCATATTTTATTTAAGCTCTTCTCGACTCGATTGGTGTGAAAACAATAATCAATGCAGATTCAGTACTTTATCTAGATGTCGTTAAACATGCTCTTGGTGAACCAGCATCAACTAGTTACTATCCTGGAGTTTATGCAAAAAACATAGACAGAATGAGTTTTCGAGAAAGAGTACGGAATTTATTTGGAATGGCATTCTCTTGGTATTTTTCGTGGACAAGATTTCAAGGAGAACTAGAAGCAATTAAGCCATACTATAATAAATCGTTAACATGGGAAGATCATATTAATGGAGCAGCTTATTATTTCATAAATTCAAATCAATATTTGGATTATCCAAGTCCAACTCTCCCAAAAACAGTTTTTATTGGTGGAATGCAAGTAAATACGAATAAGCATGGAAAAGTTAAACTGGAAAAGGAATGGGATGATTTATTGAATTTGCGAAAACAAAATGTTCTTGTGTCATTTGGATCAAATGCTTTCTCATGTGATATGCCAGATGAGTTCAAGTAAAGTTTCATGCCAGTTTTAAGTAGTTCATAACAATTTTTACAGAGAATCGTTTTTAAAAGTTTTTGCATCGATGCCGGAAACCACTTTTATTTGGAAATATGAACAAGAAAATGCAACGTTAGCAGATCAACTTTCGAATGTCAAATTGACTACTTGGATGCCACAAAATGATATTCTTGGTAAGTTAAGTTACACAATCTTGACCTAACTATAAGAGTCAAAACTACCTGGTTTATTTCTGATCTGCTAAGCTAAACTTAAAGTTAAGCTCACCAAAGTTAGTGTGCAAATGATAAAATCTGCATATTTCAGCGGATGAACGATTAACACTTTTTGTCACTCACGGAGGTCTTGGAAGTTCAATGGAATTGGCATATCAAGGGAAACCAGCAGTTGTTGTATGTTGATTCTATTAATTTAAATTTTACTTATTCTCTTTTTTAGATTCCACTAATGGCTGATCAACCGAGAAATGCACTAATGCTCACAAGACACGGTGGTGCTCTTCAATTGGATAAAACTTTTTTGAATAATTCAGAAAAAATTAGAGAAGCCATACAGACTGTTATGGAAAATCCGAGCTACAAGAAAAATGCAGAAAAATTGGCAAATATACTTTCTTCACAGCCTCATCAACCAAAAGACGTTGTTCTGAAACATTGTGATTTTGCAGTCAAACATGGAGATTTGAAAACTTTAAACTCAGAAGGCAGACATTTAAATGTGTTCCAATATTACTCGATTGATATTGCTTTAGCTGCTGGACTATTTCTTGTAACAATTATTTCATTTATCATTTTTACAATAATTTTCGTATTCAAGAAGGTCTATTTTATGTGCCGATCGGATAAACAGAAAGTTGAATAGATTTAAATTATTTTCAAAATATCTGTATTAATGAATAAACTATTTAATGTCTCACATTTCAATCTTACTCCCTCATTTTCTGCCCCGGATTAAATCTGAAATAGTGTTTTTTGCTCATGTGATTTTTCCACTTGAAATGTTGTTTATGCGCACCAATGTTTCAGCTGATTTTCTTTATTTTTGAACTACTGAACTCAGATCAGGCTAGAAACTTTCACACCTTATGAATCATTTCACGCTCTCATGATATCTGCAGTAGTTAATCTATAACCAGCAACAATCAAAAATGGGATTATTGAATTCAATTTACGCACACCTTTTTGCATACATGTTTACTTTCAAATCTTTTGAAGGGTCATTGTTTCAACTTTTTTATTACATTTTTCTATTTTGATTGTTTCATTTGTTTATTGAATTGCTTTATAAATGCACATTCTATGTAATATTCGATGGACTTTTTTCATATTAGATAGAACAAACAGAAAAATGTGAAAGTTGTTTAATCATTATTCGTAGTATTTTTTAATTATTCCGGTTGGTGTTTGCATCGCTTGACTTCACTCATTTATTATTTCAATTAATTTGTGAAAATTCTTCATTGTTCATAAAATCTGGCACCAAGCGCATAGGCACGATAGAATAAATGCCGATGTTGTTGAAAGTTCACAAATGCCCTAACAATATCGATTTTCAAAAATTTTCTTTCAAATTGTATGTCATTTATTTTTAAAATAACAATAATTTTAGGTAATACATACCCTGTGTCTAACATATAAATCGAAATTTATTGCAATTGCAAAATCAATATGATTTCAGTTAACCAGGTAAGTAAGCATCGTTAAAAACTTTCAAAAATTTCCAAAAATTTTACATTTTCTTAATTCTGACTACTTCATATTTTAGTTCTACGACAAAGAATATCTTGCTCTTGAAACCAGTTCGAATGCATTTACGGACTTCTATTGCAAACTACAAAATGAATGTGATCAATTTAAGAGAAAGAAATCAAGAGGGCCTCTTTCTGATGTCCAGAAAGAGTTGAGAAATTACAAACACACTGATGGCATTGCATTTGCTGCAAGATCGCGAAGTTGGACATTGAAAAACTCCAACCCAGTATTACCACGTAATCGTTTAAACAAAGTTGCAACTTCAAAACAGCAGAAGGGAGTACGAGCATATTATCGAGTCTTGGCAGAAAACAATAAAAAATACATTCTAATTGCATGCCACGTCAACATGCACGGATTTCATCGAGGAGATCTACGATTTGTAGAAGTAAACGATCGAACGATTGCAAAGGGGTTCGAGAACTTCAGTGTCATCGGGAGACTTTTTACTGGAGATGTCGTTGCTGTGACCAGTCTTGCCATAAAATCAAAGTCACCATTGATTTTTCCAAATGTTGATAATGTTCATCCAGATGGGAATTGTATATGGGAAGTCAAGGAAATGACAGTTCTAACACGGAAGGATATATGCGATGCCAATTTTGCTACATTGGAAAATGGAACCGCCATTTTGGAAGGTTATGGAGAAGCTATGAATGTGGATAATGAGAGGAACAAGAACGTGCGTCTTCCAACTGATAAGATGTATTCAGGTAAAGCATTTTTCCCTGAGAAAATGGTAGTGAATTTCACTGAAGATTTTCATAACAGCTACTGGGAAGACCTAATTGCTCTCTCGGCAAAAATGATCTCGTATCCGAATTCACTTGGAACTGTGTTTTCTTATTCTTTATCTGAAACACAGACGAGACTTCTAGAGATTGGAACCAAAGCTTTCGATACAGAAACATTTCTTTCATATCCAAAGCAGAGGGATGAAATTGTAGAGAAATGTGTCAGAATGGGTGCTTCTGCCGTGCAAGCTGTACTCAATGGAAGATTTGACGCAAGAGGATTTCAAATTAAAGATATTATACGGAAAGATTTTATAGTTCAATTTTCCATTGCAAACCCTGCAGAAAGACCAACTGAAGGACGTTGGAACAACAATATGCGAGTAATGTTGAATGGAGGTGGAGAGTTATTGACAGGCGTTATTGAAACTGTACTTGTATCTGATAGAAGAAATCTTCAAATTGTTGTTCGAATTCCAAGTAATTCGCCAAAAAACATTGATTTCAGTAATAAATGGGTTGTGCATCAACAGGAATCTCCGTTGGTTCCGATTTGTGAAATCGGATTTTTCAAAAAGATGCATGCAACCAGCAATGGAAGAAGAACAATCGAGACCTTGTATGGTGGACCTCCGATTCAAATAAATCGAAAAGATTGGCAATCCGAATTTGTGTTTCCTGCTAAACAACCAATTGCTCTGAATGAATTCCAAAATCAGTACGTAAGATTAATTCTTGCAGACGTGCCATTAGTAATTGGAAATTCGCCATTCGGATGTGGAAAATCAATGACAATCGTGACAGCTGCAATCGAAATTCATAAACGGAATAATCGATACAATAAGTATGGGAAAAAGCAACTATTGATTACTCAGAGCAATAACGCCGGAGTCAGTTTAGTTGAAATTTCTCAAAAAATAGTTGGAAATTCCATTAAATTTCTTCGATATGTAAGTGAACCTAATTGGAACTTACTTCCCGACTCGTCAAGAACTGTTATTGATATGCCTGTTCTTATGAAACACTATTTCGTTGGATGGGCATTGGGAACAGTATTTGGAATAGAGCAAACGAAGCATTTGACAGATGAAATGAAGAGGGCAATTGTCAGAAAAGTTATTCAAGATTTTACTACTCCAGAAAAACTTCAAGGAGAGGCTAAAACAATTTATGAAAATATGGAAACGATGCATAAAGAACAAATACCATTGTTAGAAATTTTGATTGAAGCATTTTTTGTGATTTACAATCCAGATGTTATTGTATCTACCGCAGATTCATATAAATGTTTAGTGAAGTTGGATATCCTCAAACATGTGTCCAATATTCAAATCGATGAAGCCAGCCAGCTACCTGAATACACATTAATCTACCTTCTTCAAAAGTTCCCTAATTCTGGTTTTGGTCTTGTTGGAGATATTAAACAATTACCACCCCACTGTGATAGTGCATTGAGTGGACTTCTCAAGAAATATGGAATTGGAAATACCATGGAAAGAGCTGCCCGTGCAGATGTTCCCACAATCTGATCTTCTGCATGTTTATAGATGCCACCCTACAACTACACATTTGCTTAGTCGGCTCTTCTATGAAAATCAATTGATTTCTGGAGTTTACAGTAATGAAAGAAATGAATTTATGAGAATGCGATCGGATATATGGCCAAATCTGAACTTCTCGATTCTTTTTTTGAACCATACATCACATGGGAGTCGAATGGGAACTTCCGTCGTTAATCAATCCGAAAAACGACATGTTCTAAAAGTTGTCGAACTATTAACCAACAAAGTCAATGGATACTGTTTACCAGAATCAGACATTGGTGTAATTTCTTTATATAAAGCACAAACCTCATTGCTCACTGAAGCTTTAAGGGGGAAAAATGTGAAATGTGGAACTGTGGATGCATTTCAAGGATCTGAACGTGAAGTTATAATTGTTTGTTGTACAAACAATAAGGCTACTCATTTTATGCAAAATGAAGGTCGCGTTAATGTTGCAATGTCCAGAGCCCGCCAGGCCACTATAATTATTGGAAATGTTCAACAACTGAGAGAAGCGGAATATTGGAAAACTATCATTGAAGTTGCAGACAAAAACATATGTTATATAGATAAGGTTAGTTGGGGTTTGTACAAGTCTATAGTTGGAAAATTGTTGTTATGTTTTTTTAGATATCATCGATTACCGGAAGTGACTTTCTCAATGTTGGTTCTGGTTCTATAAATAATGAGGTATCAGAAAACTATCTTTTAAGGAAATGTTTCCCAGTTAAAAGTGGAAAATTGAACGTCCAGTTTCTATATTATGTTCTAAATAATTTTTTTAAAGACTCCGGACGTTTCAGTCCAGTTTGCCAGACTTAATTCCTTCGAGCCTCATCTCCATTTTTTGAAATGAAAATCTAATAATTTAACCAACATTATGAAACCCTGCAAAGGCAAAATTGTTGTTTTCAGAATGAAGAAAAGGCCAATAATAAAAAAAATGTTGCTAAAGAAGTTCAACTAGAAACGAAAAATCAGAATCGAGATGATCAACGTCGTGAAACACTGGAAAACGAAAATCAAAAACTGCAAACGCAGGTAATTGTTTTTTTTTTCAATTTAATATTTTTGATACTATACTTGTGAGTATAATTTTGAAAAATTTAGGACAACGAGGAATATCGAGTTATTCCGAGGAAAAATAGAAATGGGATTTCCGACAGAAAACTAAAGAAAAAACCACCAACTATATCGATAAAATTGATTTAATATTTTTTAAAAATTTATTTGTTTGTTTCGGAGTTCGTTCAACTAATTAGTTCAATTTTCTGAAATTGATTGTACACAATTTTATAAATTTGAAAGTTGTTGAAAAGTTTGAATTTTTATTTCAAAATTGTTTGAATTCAGTGAAATGTTATAATCAAAACAATTAATTTGTCAATGTCAATGTAATTTGACAAATGTCAATGTCGGACATCAATAGGTATATTTCAATATTACTAAATAATAGCCAAAATGATGAATTCTAGCATCTTTTACAGGAAAAATTAGTTATTTAATTAACAGCCAACAATTCTTGTGTATTTTCGCTGAACTTCTAAAAATTACAAAACAATTAAAACCAAATTTAAAATAATGTATTTATTTGAATATCTGGAAAAATTCACTTTGAACAGCTTGAACTACATCTTCAAATCGAACTCATGTGCCAATAATCAAAAAACTTGGTAAGCTCCTCAAATGTTAAATAACTTCAAAAATTGTTCTTATCAATTGACTTTTTTTTCTTTTTGAACATTTTTTTGAATGTGGGAAACGATTATTTATCGATTCTTCCATGCAACTGTCTCTTTTTATAAATCATTGCACTTTTTCCCTCTTTCGAGGCCCTTGCTAATACTAAAACGTCCACTAACTTTTCATTGTTGGCACCCAGTCTATGCTGGAAAAATTCACTTTGAACAGCTTGAACTACATAACATTTTTTTTTTTTGAAGATGTAGCATTTGTAAATCATTTTTTATCCCGAATCCTCTGTTTTAAAATCCCCACACTTTGCGAATGGTCGTCCCTCAGCACATTTGCAACAGCCATACATATTTCGCAACCCTCTTCTCAAAAATTGTTACTACCACGTCGACATATATTTTGAGAGATTATTTTATAAATATATACTTTCTGATATTTCTGAAGACATCTTCAAACATTTTCAAAACTAAATATTTACATATGTTACTTTATGTTCGCGTGTATTCCAAAACAATGTTGTCATTTTACCTACAGAAATTGCAGACATTTGTTCTTAAAGGTGGACTACTCCAGTGGCGAAACGACTAAAAACCATTCCTATGGGACTGAAATGATCAAATATCATAATGAAACGTTAAGAAAAAGTTATTTCTAGTCAAAATAGCGGTGAAATCTCAGTGTTCAATTATTTCTTTAGGAAGTCGTCGATAAATTTTTTTGTCTTTCTTTTTCCTCAAAAATCTAATTTATTAAAATAAATTTTCATTTTCAGGTAACAATTGGATAATGTGGAAATTACTTCAGGATCTTTTAGAAACAATTTTTCCACCATCAGAACCCACAAGGTAAGCTTGAATAGTTTTTGTTAAAACCCAATTTTTATTTTTTAGAGAAGTACAATCCAGCTATAACAATTCATATTATAGAAGAGATTACGAAGAAGAAGAAGACGACGTTCAACAATATCATACATCGCACATAGCATCTATAAAATCTTCACAAACAACGTCATATAGATCATCGGTTGTTCAAGTATGTAATCACAAATTCAATTTTTTTGATGCATTTTTAAAAAAATTAGTCTAGCACACCTACAACCGAAAATTAGTTTTTTTGTCAAAGTTGTTCGAAACGACCAAAAATTAGGTTTATTCTTATCGAATTTTCATTTTGATTTTAAAAAAGTGTTTTCTAATATACTATTATATTTTGTACAAATTCAGGAAATTTTCAGAACAGTTCAGTCTACAGCCGAACTTTCTCGGAAAAGGAACAGAATGCGTTCAGCAAGTTTTATGTTCAGCCTCCAGAAACAAATTCGAGACAGAAAAAGAAGACAGAAATCGAATCTGAAGTGGAAAAGGAATTGAAAAGTTATAAGCATTCTGATGCCATCAATTTTGCTGCAAGAACGTTCAGCTGGGGACCAAATTTCAATTCTCCAAAACCCCGTCAAGTATTCAGGGACATCTCAACATACAGTTACGAGAGAGGAATTCGTGCTTATTTTCGTGTCTTATCCGCAGAGGATAATAAATATATTCTGATTGCCTGTCACGCCAATTTGCATGGATTACATCGCGGAGATCTTCGATTTGTAGAAGTCAACGATCGGACAATTACGAAAGGTTCCGAGAACTACAGTGTAATTGGAATGTTGTTTCCTGGAGATGTGGTCGCTGTTACAGAACTTTCCAAGAAATCGAACGCTCCTTCAATTGCTCCAACTATTAAAAACGTCAGTCCGCACGATCCATGTATTTGGGAGGTGAACAAAATGGTTGTTCTGCAAAGAAAAAGCATTATCAGAGTTAACTTCGCTATGTTGAATAATGGAGCAGCAATAGTGGAAGGTCATACGGAAGCTATGGATGTGATTGAAATTGACAGAAAGAAGCTGAAAACGGATATGATGTACTATGGCACAGCTTTCATCCCGGAGAAATCTAAAGTTAAGTTTTCCGAAGGCTTTCATCGACAACACTGGGAAGATCTGATGGCTTTAACTTCCAAGTTACCATCATATTCGAATTCTCTTGGTACAATCTATACTCATTCGCTATGTGAAAGACAAACGAACATGTTCAAAATTGGAGTGGATGCATTCAACTCATCAATCTATTCGTTAAATACCGAAGCGTCTGTATTAGTTGCTCAGAAGTGTGTCATTATGGGTTCCTCAGCTGCTCAAACGGTTTCAAATGGAAGATTTGATGGAAGAAATTTTCAAATGACAAACATCCACCGCAAAAGTCAAAATTTTCGATTTTCCATTGATAATCCTTCAAAACAACCAACTGAAGGACGTTGGAATCCCAATCAGAAAATAGAAATTAATGGACAAGGAGAAAGTTTGAAAACTTCTATTGAAACAGTCGTTCTTGGAAATAATAGGAAATCACTTGAAATTACTGCAACGATTCCCAAAAACAACAACAAACTTCTCAACTTTCAAACTGGCACTTGGATTGTAAGTCAATCACAATTCCTAGAAACTCCTAGGTTGGACTGTGAATTTCTTCAAAAAATGAGCCCGTCGTCAAATGGTAGACGTATTGTAACTGCACTTTATGGTGGATCTCCAATCAATTCAACGGGAAACATCAATTGGAATAAACAATTTGAATTCCCAAGTAAAATACCAATTGGGCTCAATCAATACCAAAATCAATATGTATCCATGATTCTCTCTGGTGTTCCTTTGATTCTCGGAAACTCCCCATTTGGTTGTGGAAAGTCGATGACAATTGTCACAGCTGCAGTTGAGCTTCAAAAAAAGTATATGCGTTCTGAATCGTTCAACAAACAACAGTTGTTGGTAACTCAAAGTAATAATGCAGGAGTAAATTTAATTGAATTTGCATTGAAACTACACAAATGCGACCATATTCGTTTTCTTCGATATGTTAGCGAGTCCAATTGGAATTCTCTTCCGGATTCTTCAAAGACTGAACTTGACATGCCCATTCTGATGGAGGACGAATTTTTTGAGTGGGCCACAAACACAGAAATTCAGAAAGAAAACGGTGAAAATCTAACAAGGGAGATGAAGAAGGCTATCGTCGAACAATCAACTCAAAAATACCATTGCAAAGGAATACTTGTTGGAGAAGCAAAACGAATTTATGAAAACATTCTTAAAAATCAACGAGAACATAAGCCTTCCCAAGCTATCTTGAAAGAAGCATTCTTCGCTCTTTATGCACCTGATATTATCGTTTCAACTGCGGATTCTATCCACAATTTATTGGAAAATAATGTTCTTCGAGATGTATCAAATATTCAATTCGACGAAGCAAGCCAAGTTCCAGAACATACCTTGATTAGCCTACTTCATAAATTTCCTAATGCAAGTTTTGGCCTTGTTGGAGACATCAATCAGTTACCAGCTTACTGTGATGATGATTTGCAAGGTCTTCTCAAAGATTATGGAATTGGTAAAACAATGGCAAGAGCTTCTCGTGATAAAATGTTTCCACAATCTATCCTTCGACTTGTTTATCGATGTCATCCAACTACCACAAAAATTCTGAGTGATCTATTTTACAATGGTCAGTTGATTTCTGGAGTAGAAAAGAATCAGAGAGACGAATTCATGAGAATGCGCCCTGATATTTGGCCAAATTCATCTTTCCCAATTCTTGTTCTCAATCACGAGAAAGACGGATATCGTATGGGCACTTCGGTGGCAAATAATTCTGAAAAAGATCAAGTTGTGAGAATTGTTAGTTTATTAACTAAGAAAGTCAAAGGATATGGTCTCTCAGAATCTGATATTGGTATTATTTCATTCTATAAAGCCCAAACATCTTTACTCGCGGATGCATTAAAGAAAACTGATGTAAAATGTGGAACAATTGATGCATTTCAAGGAACTGAACGAGAAGTGATGATTGTTTGCTGCACTAATAAGAATCCATCCCTTTTTATGCAAGAAGGAACTCGTGTCAACGTGGCAATGTCTAGAGCTCGTCAAGCGACTATTATCATTGGAAATATTGCAAAACTGAAGAAAGCAAAACATTGGGATACAATTGCTCAGAGTGCACAGATCAACAAATGCTCAATGGAAGTAAGTAATTTTAATAATACATATAATACTATTGTGTTTCTTGAAACTTTATTCAAAAAAAGTTTTCTGAAGAATGAGTATCCAGAATAGGAGAATATTTTATATAACTATAACCAAAATACGTAGTTGACGTCTCCAGAATAGAAAGAATTAGTTTAAAAAAAATTTCTCTTAAAATTCTAAAATTTGATGATTGCAAAAATGTATTTTTAAGGTTTCAACATTTGGTGGCAGTGAACAAAAACAACCACAAATGGTTCAGGTATGTTCGAATGTGAGATATTCAAATAATTTTTTAATTTTCAGATTAAATGTACAGCAAAAAAATCGAATAAAATTCAAAAAAATCAAAATGAAGGAAAACATATCTCAATTTCTCAGGTTTGTTTTTTTTTTAACATTTCCTTCTATAACTATAAATATTTTAGACTGTAAAAACCAAAGAGGACACCGAACAAAGTTCAAAACCTCAACAAAGAAGAAGAAGACGGAATAGGAACAATATTGGGCAAAATTCCACAAATGGCCGAAAAGTAGAGTTGAGATAAAATATTACTTTTTTTAAATTATTTTCTTCAGAATTCGGCTACAAGTTCAACTATAGTCCAATGAAACAGAAATTAACGAGCAGAATGTTTAATAACAAACAAACCAGTATTTTATAATTTGACAATAATTTCCATTTTACAAATTCCGAGTCATCATATTTTGTGGATCTTGAAAAAACGAAACCGGTCTTTTGATTTGAAATTACTCTGCTTTATTTTTATTTTGTCAGAGTATGTGGCACCTTACCATTTTTAATTTTCCATTGTTTTTCTGGCATAAAGATAAAAATAATCAATAAAACTAACAGAGAAACATCTTCCCAAAAAACAATACACTGTTATAAATAATGGAAAACAAAATAAAAAGTTTCAGTTAGTACAATAACTCCTAAATTTGACACCTTGCACGTTGCAACAAATTACAATTTAATTTCAAAAATGTCGATATTTGAACACATTACTGTGTATTGTCTAGAGAAAAGTTCATTTTCAAAATCGTCATTTTCTGTCTATTTTTCTGTAAAAACTTCATGATGCTCCTTCGCAATTCATCACCAATAGAGGTATTTTCAACCTACAATTACAGTTAAAGTGTGTGTATAACTGATATGCATAATAAATATCTTTCCGGTTTTCTATTATTATGTTCAAGTGAAAAGTGAATTTGGTGTCTTTTGGAAACTACACCTATAAGTGGGTATAGAAGCAATAACAACGTAAAATGTAACAAGGGGAAAATATCAGCGGGATTTTTATGAGAAAGTACGACAAGTTTTGATTGGCAGGGGAGCGACTGAAGCAAAACGCGGAGTGTATACAAATCAGCGGTTAATATAACATCAGGAACCTAGTCCATTTTCAATAATTTTTTGCACATGAATCGCCACATCAGCTTAGCAATAGCTTTCATCATTATGCGAAATCTTTCTGGAAGCCGGATAGTTCTCTTTCTTTGTCTTCTTCTGTAATATGGTCGCTTCTTCCTGAAACTTCTGTAAGTGAGAATTTCAGTTTTTCTTTTGATTCCTTTTTTCTTCAGAACAGTAAGTTTTTGTGCTTCCAAATCCGTTCTCTGATCAATTTCCGATTCAGATGATGGTTTTGGTTCCGAGGTGTCATTATTAATTGTTTCTTCTGTTTCAATAACATTATAGTCATCCGGAATCTCATGATGTTCTTCACGATAGTATTCATTATTATTGTTGTTATTAGATATGTGTTTTCTTCCATCGGGTTATTCTTTTCACTTTCCAATAGAGGGCTCACAAAATATCGTAACATCAGTAAACCACTTGTTCTGTAAAAAAAACAGTTGCAATTATTCTTCAAGTTGAAACAAATTGCTTTCCATTCTTTTGAAAAATGGGATGTATGTATGCAAGGCCCCGAATACAAGCAAAGCCAAATGTTGTAATAACCAATTCACGATGTAGAAAATGAATCCAATTATATTTTTCTCCCACTGTATTATTTTTATAAACCACGTTTCTGTAATAGTTTTCTACAGAACATCCATCCGGTGGTCTGGTAAAACGATGCCCTCTTGACAAGTTTGTGGGAATTAGTGCCTGAAAAATGAAAGAATAAATTACGTAAGTGCAGCTCACACTTATGCAATGCAACAACTGATCGTGGCAATCCGATTTAAGCGTCATCAAGCAGATTTCGTGATGTGAGGCACATATGCGGAAAGCGGTTCGTTCTTTCGGGCAATAATTTCGGAATTTCGTCAACTTACTGCTATCGAAGCCTGGAAATGAAACGCACTTGGAATTACTTATGGAACGAAAACCACGTTTCTAAGTGACTTACTCTAGAAGTGGCATAGGCGGAGGACAAAAATTGCTCGCCGATTTTTTCACTGTATCGGTTTTGACAAGTTTCAAATTCAAAAATGTAAATAAGGTATATTTTTTATATGTTCAAGTACAGTCTATTAGTCTTTTTTAAAACAATTTTTTATCGAACTCAACTCCTTTTTTTTGTTTTCTTTTTTTTGTATGCACATCAAGAGGATTTGAAGATATTTAAAGGAAAAATATATGTTCATCTTCACTTTTCTCATTTCCAAAAAAAAATTTTACCACTCAATATCAACAGAAAAAAACTTAGCAATGTGGAGAGTTCAGACATGATTTCGAAAACAAGTTGTCTGAAATTTTAAGAGCGGTTTGAAAACTTAAATTATTTTTATTCAATTATCAAATCAAAAAATTGATCAAAATAGACAAAAAAAATTCACGAAACCACTTGGTGGAACTTTTAATGATAGTTTGCCTTACAACTACCGTATAACCGTACAAAGCACAGCGAAAGGTAAACATGGGTTTTTCGGGAGCTTCCACAAGTTTTTGAGAGAGTTTTTGTGCTGAGTGCAATGTTTACCGGTGTTGTAGGTTGATAGGAAAAAATGTTGTGAAATTTTTTGCAAGAAAATACAGAGCGGACCATAACGCTCTATTGCGATAAATTCGGAATTTTTTAATATAATAATGAGACAGGACATTATGCAATAGATAATTAATGTTTCCATTTGATTATTCAAATGTTTGGTCGGATGTTTTGTGTGAAATGTTTGGTTTAAGGTATTAAGGTTCGGGCAGTGTCGAAAGAACCGGTTAGATAATTCCAGAACCCCATTTTGGCGGTCCACCTTTTTCAGTTTCAAATGCATACAAATATTTTTTAGTGTCGTGTTCTCATTGTAATATGTTCAAAAATATATCATGTGTGATTTGTTTTATTAAGTTGATGAGAGATTTTCTGATTCGCTGAACGAGCAAAAGTTGTCTGCTTGAAAGTCAATTAGAAACTGTATTTCTGCAAGTAAAACATTTCAGGTTTCTCAAATAAATAATCCGTTTTCTTCTGAAAACTTTCCTCTCCCGAAATAGAACGCCAAAGTTGGCTGACACGTTTTTCGTTTCTGTGAGAGCAGTAATGCGCAATTAAACATTATTTTTTATCATATGTAGTGATGTAAATACAAATAAAACACCGAAAACAATCAGGATGAATTTTAAGTTACTTATTGCAGATACATCGCCACACCATTTTAGCACAAGACTTGCCCATTGCTTGAAAACTTTCTGGGAGACTTTTCTCTTTCTGTGCAGACCTCTTTCTTTGTCTTCGTCTGTAATATGGTCGCTTCTTCCAAAAACTTCTGTAAGACATCATTTCGGTTCTCCTTCTGATTGCTTTTTTCTTTAGAACAGTAAGTTTTTGTGCTTCCAAATCTGTGTGTTGATCAACTTCGGCCGTGGATGGCTCAATTGGGTCAGGGGTTTCATTATTGATTGTTATTTCTGTTTCAATAAAATCACAACCATCACTCAATGAACCATCGTTTGATCCGATCTGTTGAATCTCATCAGATATTTCAGATCGATCATATTCATCATAATTGTTGTTATTGTTGTTGTTGTTCGAAGTGTAAACACCAGTTCCTTCTTCCATCTGATTAGTTTTTTTACTTTCCAATAGATGACACTTTTCAGAAGAAAATGCCTTCGTGATGATGGGTTCTGAAGTATCTTCTACGACGAACTTGCTATCACACAGTATTTTCATATCAATGAACCACTTGTTCTGTAAGAATCTCTTGCAATTATTCTTTAAACTGTTAACAAGCTGCTTACCATTCTTTTGAATAATGGAACGTATGTGAGTAAGGCTCCTAATCCAAGAAGGAACAAATGTTTGAATAACCATTTGACGATGTAGAAAATGAATCCAATTATATTTTTCTCCCACTGTATTATATTTATAAACCAATTGAAATAATCAACCGGTGGAATGGAACTTTGAATACACTCTGGTGCCACTTGACTACTTCTGTTCATACAATCATTGTACTGTCCTTCACAATTGATATTGGAGTTTTTTTGACAATAATTCAACGAGTGCTCACAAACGCTGGTAGCTCCTGGAAAAAACCATTATTTGAAAAAAAAATGTAAATTCATTTGTACTCACTCTTCACTGTAAAACATTTAAACTTGGTAGCATCATCTCCGTCACTGATCCAGTATAGTTTCTCAGCTTGGATGGTATCTGATCCGATACGATGAGAGTTTATTCTTTTTACAAACGAAAAACTATTATACTCTGGAAAATTTTTTAATGTAATTTTCGAGAGTATTTCATCACCGAAAATGCCCTTATTGACAAATGGTAGTTGTTGTTTCAACATTTCAATATATTCCAAGCAAAGGAGACTTGTTTCACTTTTCTCAGCAATTTCCTAAAACAAATTTTAAGTTTCAATGTTTTATGCCGCTTGAGTATCAAACCTGCATTGTTTCACTAAATTCGATTGCACAATTCGAAAACATAGAGTTTTCCTGGCAGTCTGCAAGTCTTGCCAGTTCATAATATACTTCAGCTGAAAATGATTTACATAATTGTGTTTTAATAATTAGAAGTTACTCACATCCTTGTTCTTCTCCACAAAGATGATATGCCAGATGCCGATCAACTTCTTTCAAACATTTTTGATTTCCAAATACACTGTACCAAGTCTTGATTGGTGCATTTTCTTCCCATTTGTTCGATATTTGTACTGTTTCTGAAATAAACTATTAGCATCTCAGATCTAATTAGTTTTTTATTTTACTTTCTGTTTTCGATTCTAAATTTCCGCCTGATTTCATAGGACAATGACAAGATTTTGAAACCATCAACGGAAACAGTTTTGATAAATATACAGGCTTGGTTTGATTTGGGAAAAACGATAGTTCACAGACATCGGAATGTATTATTTCCTCTGTTATTCCCAGTATTCTTGATTTCAAATTTTCACGGTTAGTAGATTCATCAGCCCCCATGGTTTCTGTAATGTTCTGTAAGTAGCTATGACAGAAACTGTGTCCATTCTGTTGTGCGGTATAACGATGTCCTTTTGACAAGTTCGTGGGAATCAGTGCCTGAAAAATTTAAGAAAAATTATAAAAGTTCAGATGATGCTCACATTTATGCAATGCAACAACTGATCGTGGCAATCCGATTTAAGCGTCATCAAGCAATCTTCGTTATGTGAACCACATATGCTGAGAGCGGCTTGTTCTTTGGGGCAATAAGTTTTGAATTTTGTCAACTCATTGCTGGCGAAACCTTAAAAAAACACTTGAAATGTAATATTTTAAAACAAATAACCACGTCTCCTCGCGAGCGTAAATAAATAAATTAATTAACTACGTTTATTGATTTGTTGACAAAAACTGGAACTTACCAAATAAGATCAATAGAGAAGGATTCAGCATTGCTAATATGTGATTCGAAAGTCACAAAATCTGAAATATTGAAAATTATTAGAAATTTTAAAATATTTTATTGTTATTTTACTATTTTTATGTACTTCAGGCCGAGAACGAGAGGAGGTTTGATTAGAGCACACATGCAACGATGAGTCAATATCAAAAAAAAGTGCATTACTTTATGGCGTGATTTTGCAAAATGATACATCTGAAATTAGTGATGAGTCTTTTCTGAGAATTAAAACAAATAAAACACATCGAATCTTTGTTTAATATTAGTCTGTTAACATTGTCTCGCAAAAATATACTAATTATTCCACTCTGTCTTTGAAATTTCAGTAGTTTTTCTTAATTTGAAAAAGTTTCCATCTTGTTTTTAATTTCGCGTTTCAAAAATCATTTTTCCGTAATACTTATATACATATTTAATACAAACCCATCTAATAACAAATTCGTGATCAGGTTCCACTGTTCCAAAAGCAGTTCATAGAGTTGGGTTGATAAATATCTATTTCATCTATCATCGTAGCGCTGAAAATTAACAAATAAGTAAAAATATTAGATAAAATCAATATGCAAAGGAGTTTCGATGATTATTAGTATAAATTTGAATGACATGCTATCATGAAAACACTCCTGCCTATTCAAATTAGACTCTTATCACCGGTATGCTTAAACGTATTCACTGTGTATTTTTCAGAAATTTCAATCATAATGCTGGACATTAGGAATATTTCTTTCCATTTTATGTTCCGTGTGTTCTCATTAAAAATTAAGGAAAAAAATGAAGTAGTTTTTAAAACAATTTTCAGGCTAATTTTTGTAAATTACAATAATGTTTTAAAGTTTTGAGATTCTTCCAAATTAGATTTGAGGGCATTTTTTACTGATTTTTTACTTTAGCACACTTAAAGTGATTTACCACATTTTCCCAAACGACAATTCGCAACCTTTTCGGTATCTAAAAAGCGGCCCGTATTATTTGAAGACCTTAAACATTGTGGGGAATACCAAAGAACTAAAAATAACTACTGAAATATTCTCAAAAATTGCTTTGTGAACAAATTTGAGAACTCTGCAAAACATTAAACAGACAAATTATTATATGTTCAGTTTCAGAATTAAATATGCATTGAACTGTAAATTACATTCTTAATACTGTTTCTAGTTTTTTTTTTCTTGGTTATCACTTTCAGTATGAATGATCTAGTCCATAGTTGTCAAACTTTCAGCTGTTGTGTTTTTTTTTTGAAAATCAGTTTTTGTAACCTGAAATTGAAAAATCATTTCGGTTTGGAGAATATTTATTTGTACAAATAATGAACTGGCAACAACTTTCATAGTCTTATATGGTTTCAGATGATTGTGCCAAACGGACACAATTTATCTGGCTCCAACCGTGATTTATAGACAAATATTGTAAGAATAAGGAAACCGGATGTCATGCTTGAGTATGTTCGAGGTGTATTATGAGATTTCGGGTTTGATAAATGTAAGGTTCTAACAATTAAGTACAATAGTACAACAGTTTTGAAACAACAGAAAATAGAAGAAAAAGAAATAAAAGTCAATTAAAATTAAAAAATGAATATGAACATGTAAACAGTTTTTTGTAAAAAATAAGAGAAAAATCAAACTGGAGAAACGTTTCTTGGCAAGAAAAAAAATTATTGAACTATTAAAAAAGGTATTAGTTTTAGAAACTGTTCAAGGTTCGGGCAATTAAATTTACAATAACAATGTTCTCATAAAAAATCCTAATTATTGACAATTTTGATACTTTTTGATTTTTTCTGATATTATATTTGAGCCAACGTAATGATTTTCAAATTTCTCGATTTTCTTTTCCAAAAAAATTGCATAGTGCTTCAAATTAAGAAGTTCCTAAAGAAATCTAGGATGGTGAAATTTTTCATACAATCTATACTATTTATTTACTAACTTCACTTCTATTCCTACTGAAGATTCAAGAAAGTTTTCCCAGTTTGCTAAATAGTAACGTGATACAAAATTCATTGATCCGTAATTGCATTGAGATCATTTTCAACTCTCGGTTTTTCGAGAGATTACGCCAAGGATCTCAGATTTACAGGTTTTTCGTATTAGGAATGTCGGTAAATTAGGTGTAGTGTTTGAGTTCTTCTTGCTGTTCAGCTTGGTTGTTTAATATTTTTTCAACATTTTTTTCGTTGCTATTATTGAGATCCGTGTAGCTAGAACTTATTGAGTTGATGACAACCAATTGCTGATGAAGAGGAGAGTTATCAGCAGGAAGAAGTCTATTTCCATCACCTTGATGTGGTGGCTCACTGGGTCCGGAATTACGTTTGCAAGAACGTTTCTCAAATTTCATCTGGAAAAAAAGTAATTTCATTCATGAAACAAGTAATATTCTTACCAGGAAAACAGCTGTAATCAAAACAAAAAAAATAATTCCAATGACAATTGCACCAATTGCACCAATTGTTTGAATGAACCCAGTCTCGGCAACTTCAACAGTTGAAGAATATTTTTCCAACTTTGATGTTGCATTTGTATCCGGATACAGAACTTTGACAATATTTCTGATTGCATCTTCACAAGTATAATCCATCTCGTTAATATCATTCAGACAAGTTGACAAACGAGTTTGACAGTCTCTTCCAAAAAATTGAATGCAATATTCGAACATGAACCCACATGAAGCAACAACACCTGCAGATCCTGTTTAGATAGTTTTTTGAAAAAATTTTTTTTTAAATTTTTGGTAACTTACTTTTCGATGCGCCACATTCCGAAGAAACACTATCAAAGTAGTCAAGAAGGCGAAGAGGCAATTTTTCAGATGCTTCCAAAACAAGAAAATCATTTTTTGTATCTGAAAACATATAATTTAAGTTGAACTAAAACCAAGAAACACACCTCTTCTAGTCATCGATCCATCAACAAATGATGTAAATCCCTCATTGAATCGACCCCTTATACTTGTAGTCGAAGAAACTTTGTCTGAAAAATTAAGTGGAAAAATACCCCTTTGACATTTGGCGCTCTGTTCTTGCCCACGTTTCGCCCAAAAATGTAAACTTGAATCAAAAGAAATTAACTTGGGTGAGAGTTTGGCAAAAGTTGGATCAACGTTGCGTTAAACTCGGGCGCAGCGTAAACTATGTATTGTCTTTTTATCGAAACTAAACATTTTTTGAGAGAAACTTGGACGGGATGACGAGAGATTTGTTTAAAAATTTAATTTTAAAAAAATCCATTTTAAAATTATCTGAATCTTGATAAACTCATATTAAAATTCTTACGATGTTCTGCAGCTTCCTTATAGAAATCCTCAGCTCTCAGTGATTTTAAGTTTTCATTAAAATCAACGAACATCTTGCAAACCAGTTTTTTTGAATCCATTGTTCCCAGTGTCATCTGAAAATTGGATAGCTTTGAAAATAATAATTAATTCTGTTTCTTTAAAACCAACAAAATAATTTTTAAAATTACATAGTTTCCTTCGCTGTATGCTTCATCACAGTCCTTTTGATCTTTTTGTTGGTCGTAGCAGTTGACACGTACAACACTATGATGATTGAAATCCACTAAAAATTAACAAGTTTCATAAAATTCTTAAAGAGTAAAAAAGTACTTACAAGACGCTTTATCACAAGTTTCATACGCCAATGACCTCATGATCACTTTTCCTATTGGTCCAAATTCAGTTCCAATGTACCAGAATGGATATGGTATGTGCAGTCGTTGGGCATTCATACTGTCTACTGAAAATCGGTCATTTTCTCTTAAAGTTAAATTTTCCAATAGTGAATCTAATAGGAATTTATAAAATGTTCATATCTATCGAGAATGATATTGAAGGTAGATTAGCCAAATCTGGGTTATTGCTTTAATACACGAACTGTCCGTAAAATTTCTTCTGTATGGACAAGTGTGCAAAATTTGAGATTTGTGTTGAAAATAGCCTTTTTTAACTTCGTGTCTCCAAAAAATACTTTTGAGAAAATTTTAAGAATTATTGCTATTAAAAGACTTGTTCACCGTTTTAATACGGTAACTACAAAAGTACAGAAAGTATATTTGACCTCAAAAAACCCACGTTTAACCAGAGTTTCTTGGAATGACGTCTTCGAATTTTGGCATGTTGTAGAGTTGAGCATTTGAGACTCGAGATTACGAAGAATTAAGTACTTCTGAACATTATTTAGATAATTTTCAATTATTAAAGGAAAAACTAACAAGAGTCAAGTTCAAAAGTGGATTCTGAGTGTCAAGTTGGCTGACAGCTTGATGTAGTTTTTCTTCCATTTCTGACACCACGCCACAATTTTTTAACAGACTAGAAAACGCATCTGAGAGTTTCATAAAAATTGCTTCTAGTTTATTCACAACTGTTTTCGTTCGATTTTCGGCGATCGTCTTTCGGTATACTTCTCCTTTCGTTCGCACCGACTGACAAGAGTCTCCAAAATGTTTCTGGCAAGTTTCGGTAGCTTCACTGACGTGTATACAAGTGCAGTAATCCAATTTGCAGTCCTCAACAGATCTCAATTGTCCAAAGCAATCCTCGTATTTTGGTACACAGAAATCAATTCGTTTCGAAAGATATGGACATTCATTTCGGAATCCTCCTCGGGATAAACTAGCTGGATAGAGAGCATTTGGGTATTTGATGGTGTTGATGGAAACTATAAAGAAGTTTGAGTGAATTCGTTCTTGGATTTCGCTGCTCTTCTAAATTTATCTTTAAAAGCAACAAAATTTCCCTCATTATCATTTTTCAGTTCATTTTTAATGCTACTAGTTGTAATCCGCTAACAGTCTTGAGTTCTGAAAACAATTGACAGTTCGTTCGTTCAAAATGTATCTGACAAGATATTATGGCTAACCATATTATTATTTACTCTAAAATATGTATTATTATTTATCTCCGAAATTTTTTTTAACAATTTAACTTACTGGCTGTGGTGGCACTTATCGCCAGAAGTGTAAGGAAGGCCAATTCCAGAACCATGATGGCACGCACATAAAAAGTGGACCCGGCGATGCTTTAAAGATGTTCCACTATCCAATAATGCGACTGAAAATCAATGTCGATATGAAAACGAGAATATGATAGATAGAGACGGTGAATGACGTGATTGTTTGCGAACGAACAGTGCAAACCAAAGTCACGGGTTTTAAGAAAAATTACTAAATTCAATTTGCAAGCAGGAAACATCAATTAAAGAACAATGTAACTTTGACAGAGTAACTATGGAAAAGAAACAAAACATAAAAAGCGCCTGCCAAGGCGGGAAAATGAAGAGTTTATCGGAAACAAACATATGGTTCCGTAAGAGAAAGAGCGAGAGAATGAGAGATAGAGAAAAACGATTTGAAATTGAGTGACCGTTTGAATTTTTAATAAAGTATTTGTTAGAAAATTAATGTAATTAAATGATTTCGATAGTGCGTATAAAATTAGATAGAGTTTTGTTGAACAAGCCTGATGCGAGTCCAAGATTTAGACTGCTCTGCAAACATTATATGAGAGGGCTAGACACGGAGTAAGATGAAGAGAGTTTAAAGAAAAAATGTGATGGGCGTCGCTCATAACTGTTGTAGTATGGTTTCTACTTATTGGCTAATATTTATGGACCATTTGAAACAGATATTAACAAATACTCACTTAAAAATAAATACGGAAAAAAGTACTACGAAATTACGTAAAATTGCGAAATTGATCGGGAACCGGAAAACAAAAATAAGGTATGAGATTGTGAGATAAGCTGCATCAAAAGAAAAAAGAGATCCCAGAAAAAAAAAGTTCTGTAAAAATGAGTTTCAATTACCGGTAAAAAGTATCGAAACAACTAAAAATAAAATTGTGCGCATTTGTTGCGGCTTTTGGACATTTCACATATCTATGTGGTAGAATGTCCTTGATAAAATACTTTTGATTTTACATGAAATGGGCGGGATTTGAAAGTCCTCGGTATGACGTGTTCATTAGAATGGCATAGGACAATTCATGATAGAATAACAATATCAGGATTTTGTTGTAAGTTCATCTTCAAAAATTATTCAGAAAATCCGAATGAATTATCCTCTAACCTTGAATAATCAACTAAAAATTAGCAACGTCGGGAAAATTTCTCGATAAGTTCAGTCGGTAAAGAATAAATTTGGATTTTTGTAATTTTGCCAATGTTCAAAAAAAAGCTAACAAAAATTCTTAATCGTAAATACACAATTACCAATAGTTCTCGCAAAAATGTATCTAGGGAATGTAGTTGGAAATGACATTAAGATCTGATTTTTCTAATTTAGTTAGGCATAGTTATGGTCTCTCTAATCATCGATATATATGTAGGTAGGGTTCACAATAGTAAGACTAATAGCAGCATTTAAGTATATTTTCCATTTTGAAAACATGTTAGTGTTATCCTTATAAACATAATAAGTACAAATAGAAAAAGGAAGGAAGAGGAAAATGAGTATGATAGAAGTAAGAAACTCAATAATGAGTCTGCAAACACTTGTTCAAGGTGCTTGATTTTTGAACAAGCCAGTTCAAAATGATGGGATACCGGGCGAACACTTCAAACTACGCGACTTTTTATATATATTTTCCAGTGATTAATCTATTTGTTTTAGAGTTACTTTGAAATGTATATAGGTGCTTCTTCGGATGAAAAGTTACGTGTAACAAATTTAATTAACACTTAGTCATAGCACATCCTAGCACATAGTAAAACATTTTGTGAAAACGAGTTGCTTTTCATTATCACAAACGTTTTTGTTTATGAAATTTATAAAGCTGTACAAGTATATTTTTCGCGAAATGAATAGTTTTTGCACTGAATGCTGATTTGAAAAATCCTTACAGAAATTAAGAAATTATATGATAATGAGGTAAAAACTCTCGAAAAACAATAAAGATCCACTCACTGTAATTTTAAAAATTTTTAACACATGCATACATATAAAACTAATATCGGAAAAAAAGAAAAATACACCATTCAAAGTTGAATAAAAAGCGATCCATCAAGGACATGTTTGAGTGAATAAATGTCAAGTTAACTGAAAATGGAGGCGATCGAGTTCAACATCAACTAGTCGACAATGCAACGTTGATTTGGCTCCACATTGGATTAACCTAATATCCGTTGTTTTTTTCAAATTGAGGCGGTGAAAAACAATAATGGAGGCAGAGAGATGTTAGAGATATTTTCGAAAAATAATTAAAACAACTATAAAATGTCCCAAAGCTGTAGTTTTGTCATAACTTTGTATTTGACTTTGAATGAAATAAATAAACCAGGAGAAAATCGAGAAGAAACTCATTAAAACGAGAGAGATTTCGCAATGACACATAGGTCATTAATCAAGCATGGCGATCGTCAATGCCGTTGAATCTTGTTTCTTTGAGTTTTTTTCGCAACTTTCAGAAAAATTTTGTTTGTCTATAGATATAAAGTAATAAAAAATCAACTAGAAATGACAATTTTAAAGAATAAGAAAATTATGATTTTATATCAGTTTACAGTTTAGGGAAACATGAAGTGCAATGAACATGTGTTATTGCCAAAAAATAGCGAGATAGTGCAATCCTGAAAGAAAAATATGAAAAGTATTACCGTTTCAGAAAATTTTAGTTTTTTCACAGCAGTGACTCCAATGATGTTACAAACACGGCCGATTGTATTGATGATCATCCTATCGGAGCAAAAATTTCGCTAATTTTTGTTTGTTCGACACAACCACTACCATATGTCTTCGCCTTATCAAAGGTCAAATGCTGTTAAGAGTCATCATTTTAATTAAAGATAAAAATAATAGACAGCGCAAAGAAAAATACAGGTATGTTGTTGACTAGAAAAATTGAAACGTTCTAGCGCAAAAACCGTGACTGGGCCAGTGGTTTTAAACATTGAATTTGTCAATTTCTTTGCAATCAAAGCTTGGTAAAACTTCACTAACTCCAAAATTTCTTTCGAGTTGTGCTTGTAGTTTATCGATTTATAAGCTTTGATTTTTTGTTTAAAAGTTAGTCTTGACGTCCGACTGCAAATAACGAACTTCTTATTTTGCGATAGCGTTTTTTTTTATTGCATCCGCCGATTTGAAAATCAAAGAACAATGTTAATATTTATTTTAACCGTTTTTTTAACAGAAATCAGCTATTGAAAGAAATCAGCTACAGAAAAAAATCAGTTTGAAGAAATAATTCCGACAACTATTTTAATTATGGCGATAACGAGTCCGCCAATGGGAGTTTTTCCAAATGACTTTTATACTTGAATTCCCGATTCTGGTGGCGTCTTTTGCAGATTGAATAAATAATCAGAATCATTCCAAAAATAATTATACCAATAAGAATCCACAATTGTTGCTGCACCATGGCCATGAAACTGTCGTTTGCTTTTTCAGTGATTTTAATACTACTCATTGCCTCAAAGTTTGCAACCCATTGGTGATACGGAAGGCATTCATTTGCGATTGATCCATATCCATTGTTGATAGCACCCTGAAAAATTTTTTTTTAATAGAAAATATATATAAAATAATTTTTATTTAGCATCTGTCAAGAAATATTATTTTTGAGCAAAGTAATTAAACTGCTCACCGAGTTACAGTTATCCCACTCTTTGAAGCATTTTGTATCATCCCCAAAATTTTCTTTGCATTTGTCATATACTTTGCAGCAAGTGTTGTAGGCTTCTAAAAATATTTTGCAACAAATTACACAAATAAAACAGAATTTCAGAAATATATGCCAAACGGCGCATAAAAGCGACCAAATATTAGATGAAACGTTTCTTCATTATCTAAATTTTTGTTTCAACCCTCTAGATTTAAAAATAACCAAAACTAAATTTTTAAAGCAAAATATGCATGCAGATTCCAGTAGGGAATTATTTTGAGGCTAAAATGATCGAAATTTATAAAAAATGTTTAAATGTTTTACATTACAATCAAAAGTTGTTAACAAACCTTTCAACCAATAGCATTTCGTCCCTAAAATAACTTGAGATGCATAGTTATCAAGTAAGTTTGACCCGCATTTCCACAGAGACTCGTCCTGCATTTTTGCCACTTTATTTTTGTAAGAAACACCTGGAATAATAAACTTTTCTTAATAAAAATGGGATTCGACTCACTCTTCTCGAGATTGTTCAAAAAATCTTGTATACCGTTTCCACATTTTTTTCCATTTTCAGATCTCAAAAACATTTCCAAACGAGCTCTTAATTTGGCAACACCAAAAACTGAAGCAAAAGCTTGAGACTTCTCGGAATTAGGGTTTGCTTTCTTCATGTTCGTGACTTCATCTTGGAAATTATTCAAACAAGTTGTAATTGTACGGGATCTATTTGGACAGTGCTCCAAAAGCTCATGAGAGCCAGACGAGTTGTTTGTAATAAACCGCAGTTTAGGAATTTGTGGAATCGGTTGGACGGTGATGTTGGCAAAGTTGTTGAGCACATCAGAAGGAAAACGAATGCAAGCGACAAGATCAGATGGGTGACTGAGTGAGAATACAGCCTGTAAAAAAGTAAATTTCTTGCACTTTTTCTTATTAAATATAAAATTGTTTTCTGATTATTCCTTAATCAAGGATACTGCAACCGTAATATTTAGGAAATAAAGCAGATTACGCATCCACAAAATGATTGCTATTTTTGTAAAATTCCGTGCAAAATATGACCAAAAAGCGAGAATACTTTTCAGTACAGTTACCAACACAAGTTTCTGGTTTACTCACTGTAGTACAAGTTGAGTATTTTGTCAAACACGTTGCGTTTTCCGTTTCTTGCTCCAAACACTCATTCAACACCGCACAGCAAACATTCAAATCTCCAATCAATCCAGGACATTTTGTTTTCAAATATTTTTGAGTATATATAGAGGGAAGATTTTGGCATTGCCAACTTTGGTATTCAATAGAAAATGGATTATTAAGAGGGTAGAATGTGAAATTTTGTGGCAAACCAAGGACTTGCAACAATGCAAGTGACGTTAGATACATTGAAAAGACTGGAATATTATATTTTGCCTGCAATCGCTTCCTAGTGAGACACTTATCAGCAACGATACGGGCGGGCAGAGGAAGTAATACTGAAACCGATAAATGCCGTTTAGTAGAGCAAACATCCTTTTCTTTCCTCCACGTCTACAATACTTGTATGATGTTTGATTAGAAAAGAGCGTGAATTTTTATGGTAATAAGGAAAATTATTAATTTTCACCTGAAGAAGGAAATGAATTCAAAAAATATTTTTCAGATAAAGCTGGCAGCAACAATCACGTAATAAACTAATCGAACTATTGCATAATTATATTCAAGTCCTATTTCAACTCTAGCCAACTCCAGACCCAACAGAAATAAGGATTCGCAAAACTAATTTTCTATTTCATTTTTTTAGTTTCTTCCAACCCTTTTTTAGACAAATCTTAGACTTTATTAGGGTTTTTAAGAGACATTGAACCTGTACAGTGCGTCCAACTTCTATAGCACCCCTCCAATTTGGCGGTTTGGAGCTTTTCAAAATGTTTTTTGAAAAAGTGTTAATGCAGTTCGATAGCAAATGTTGAAAAACCTATGCTCCCCAGTTTTTATGATGATATCTCAAAAATCACGGCTATAGAAGTTGGACGCACTGTAGATACAGTGATGGCTGATAACTACTAATTTTCTAATTTTCACACATACAAGTTCATCAATAACGGTGAGAGCGATGGATAAACATGGTACATTCGTAGTGATGAGGCCAATACATCTTCTCACATTTACGATCTTCTTTCACTCATGGGCTGAAACCATCAATTAGGACCGATGCTTACACTAAGACCGGCGAATATGGTAGATTTCGAGAGGAGGAACCTTTACAGATTTGAGAGCTCCATCAATTAAAGCTTCAGTAGTGTATAGTGGCAATCACTATTTTTTGATAACATCGATGTCCTCATTCCGTAACAAAATGTGAATGGATAAGTCTGTAAGAGCAGCAGCCGAGTCCCCTTTAACTTTTTTAAAAAGTTTTGTGAGTATGGGCAGTGACCAAGTTCTTTTTTAAAAAAGGAAGTAGATACAGAAACAGATTTATGGTTAAAACAAGAATGCACTTTTCAGTTCTAGTTGACAATAACAATCACCGCGCCGGAGAAAACGGAATTGTCATATATAGTCCAAGTCCTCTCAAAATACTTGCCAACTCCAGAACAATACTTATTTCTGAAAAATAAACGATTTACGGTAAAAATTAAAATGGGTTTAAATTAAAATGTCTTAAAATACCCGTATAATTTGTACTTTTCGTATAGCAATAAATTATAGAACAAAAAAACTTGAACATGTGATATCTTAAAGAATGATGAACTGCCTGTATATATAAAACCTGATCTGCACTTTCTCATGATTGATAATAGACAGCTAAATGATATTTTATCAGTATGAATAGAAGTTCTTGATGTTACGATGGCTGACTTTTAATTTTTTGAATAATTATCTCTTGATGTATTTTCAAGTATTTATTTTATTTATTTTTTCTCAACTTAAAGCTTAAATCTTACCAAAATCGTTTTTTCGTGAAGAAAGTTGAAATTGAGCTTCTTGGTATTAACTTCTTTCATCTTCTTTTCTCGAAAACTTTATTCGGCGCAGCGACCTCTCTTCTTTTCTCGCCCAAATCCGTGGTCCCTCTCAATCGGCCATTTCTCAATTTACGAGCTTCGTCAAAACTGAGCCATGGACGAAGAGAATAAGCTCGTTTTCACAATTTTATAGATGAATGTAGCGATAAAAGGAACACTTTTATTTCAAGTGTTCCGATGTGTTTGAATTCTCGATTTCTTTAAATTTTAACATTGGAATCCCATTTTCCACTTTTAGTTCAACAGGTTTCAATGCATTCCTTGTTCTTTTGTATTTTTTTACCTATGAGAAATACTTTATTGTACCACTTATGATAACTGATTTCTTTTCAGAAATAGAGAGGCATTAGAAATATTTAATATATCTATTGTCAGTTATGAAAACCTTAACAGTATTATAAAAGAAAATATTCCAGGCTACGCTTCACTTTCCCAAAACAATCTTCCAGTCTCATCGAAAACTTTTCGCCCCCGCACTTCATTTTTTTTTCGTGTTTTAGTTGTTATCTGATGCACATATTTCATGAAAATTCAAGAAACATGTGCCTAGCATACTTGAAGAAACGATGTCAAAAGTTTAGTAGGTTGAATATATAAGTAAAATGTCCAAGAGTTCAGTTGATAAAACTTTCATTTAGAATTAAAGATCTTCAACTGAGACAGGAAAATGTTTTTTCTTGGTTTTAACTCAAGTCATAGCGATTTTGCAACGAAAGCCCAAAAATCTTCTGTAATGGGTTATGAGTTCAAAATTGAAAGTTTCAGAATCTAGCAAAAAGGGAAAATTTCGAATTTATTGAACCCGGAGATTTTGCAAATTCTGATCATCCTTAACATGTCATGCTGGTTGTTTCATTAGTTTTTTATTGAAACTTTTATAAAATATTTTCACAGTGAGGTACTAAAATTTTAAGAAATGCAGACGATACTTCACTTTTATTTTTTTGAGAGAAATTTCAACTTTGTTTAAGAAAAAGTGACGGTGTTCTATATAAACTATCATTTCCAATTCAAATAAATGGAACATGTTTTTGGGGGCCATAAGTATCAGAATTATAAATGCATAAACTTTATGTAAAACAGTATGATTTTTGTCCTTAGTGTTTTTAGGCTTCTAAAATTCTTTACTATAAATAAAAGATGTTACGACTATTTTCCATGTGCTCCCAATTTTCTCATGCCCCTCGTCGTCAAAACAAAACAGAAAGTGAAACCTGTTTTGCTCAAGGTGGTCCAAAAGAATCAAATAATCTTCAGTGCCCGGTAATCAGTGTCCTAATCCCAATTGCGCACCTTTAATCATCTCTCCAAACATACATTCCGGTTGCTTCTCCGGTCATTCCGTTTGCATTTTCGTTTATTTTATTTTCATCTTGGGCGCTCTAAAAGACAATAGACTTCAGATGCCATTCGCAGATTTTCTCAGTTTCTCATTTATCTTATTTTTCAGTTTTTCAGAACGATTCACATTCTATACTCATATCTGACCAGCTCTATTTTGGTTTTACTCTTTTTTTATCTACTTGATAATTTTGATTTTGAGGCTTTTTTAAAGCTGAATTTCGGTTTCAAGGAGTTGAAAAATTATTTTTAAATTGGCAAAAGTTAGAAGCTCTCAAACAATATATTATTTTTTATGATTCATATACATTGGTTTTGTTATTTTTCAATTAAACTGTGTTTCCTTATATCGTCTTTCATGATTTGTTCATACTTTTTGTTATATTCCCTTTTGTGTTGCAGCTTTTGTGTTGCAAAAAGTTCGACTATTATTAATCCTTGTATCATCTACCTACAACTGTGTTTTCATTTTATTACACTTTGAATATGCAGACAGATCTACTGGTTTATAAAAGCAAAACTTTCAAACGAAATCTTACTTTTCGACGAAACATTTTTATGTTTTGTTTCTGCAAGCTGTCATCGCGATTAAAATAAGAATTTCTAATCTCAGTGTTTTTTTTTGGGAAAACAAACTCTATAATGCAAACTAAAAACCGGTGATTGGTCGATTAACTCATTGTGATCGTATCTTTCGATTCATAGACAATATTTGTTGGAGATGTTCTGTTCAGTGAGTCCTCTAGTGATAATGGTGTTCGGGTCAGAATTATCATCTCTCTGCATTAGTAAATGTGTATGCAAGATTTTAGACTGGTACTGATAGAATGTCGCTTGTTGATAGTGTCTCGAGTATTAGAAAACTTGCACGGGGGATTCGCGAAAATTGATTGAAAAAATTTGAACATACAGTTTTGAGATCGACGTTCTTCCAATGCAGCCAACGTTGAAAATATAATTGAAAACCCAATTGACATATGGAAAACTTTGACAATTCATTTGTTTCACCAATTGCACATGATTCAACCTATCAGCATTAAGGCGTATTTAAATGCAACATTTTTATTTTTGATGAATGTGAGGAAGAAATCACGTAACAATTGAAAACGAATAACCAAGTTTTAGGGAGAACTCTTTATACTGATTGGGTTGAGCACAATTTTATTTTAAATTTTCTGAGACTTTTTAAATCGGTGCAAAAAATCTCATGAAAATGCTTCCTAATACCACAATCAAGAAAAAGGCTACTATTTCACTTTACGTTAATTCAATTTCAAAACAACGAGGAGCAGTCTGAACTTCAACCGAATTTTCATTTATAATATGCATTCAAAAAAAAGTCAAAGATCGGATAAGAAGATAGTGTGTAGCATGTATGAATGCTACATTTTTGCAATGCCCATTCCATAAAAAATGATTGGAAAAAGAGTGGGCTCACAGTCGCAACATCAAAAAAACTCTCTTTTAAGTTTCTATAATTCTCATGTTTACCACCAGAAACAATTTCCTGTAATCCTCTTATTTTTGGACCGTAATGTTACTCATCGGGAAATAAAATTTATTCTAACTTTTTGAACGAATTTTTGTTTTTATTTTGCGTGATAACCTTTTCCTCCCATCACCTCCCACCGTTCTTGTTCTTATCGTTTTTAAATTATTTCGTTTTCTCACTGTGTTCATGGCCTCCGCCTACACTTATGGCTCATTCCCTCAGGTTTTGCGCTTATTTTTATCCGAATTGTATTGTTAAAATTTAACCATGTTACAGATGGGACATCCCCCGCCAAAAGAGACAAAGAAAGGATGCCAAGTGAAATCATTCGTACTTCCTGTATTCTGTACTTTGCTCGGAGTTTTGATAACAGCATTTATCACATGGCACATTACAAAGTCACAGTATTCAAGAAACGATCCGTAAGTTTTTGAGAGATGTACTCATATCAATTTTTCAAGATAACACATAACTACAAAAATTTCTCGAATCTCGATATCATAGTTGTATTGTCATCGTGGGAAGTGTATTGTTTATTAATTTCATAAAAATGTTGTTAAAACAATATTTGAACCAGTACACGTTTTTGTGACCTTTTAACTTGGATTGAACGTGTTTCTTAAAGATTCAAAAACACAATTTTTACCCTATAGAGAAATCATAAATTCGTGAATTTTCAGGCATGATGAAATTGAAAGTGAAAATGTTCCCGCCGCTAAACCGGAAGACAATATTTCTGCAAGTGAACTCCGTCTCCCCACTTCAGTCAGTCCAATCAGTTATCAATTGACAGTCAAAACATATTTGCCAGGATATGGATATACTGCTGATAAAAATAATTTAACGTTTGAGGGTCAGGTAGGTAGAAGAATAATGTTAAACTGCGTTTGAATTGTTGTAACAAACGACAACCTCACCACGGAAAAAAATCTTGAACCTTTTTTACGAATAATGTTTTCAAGAAATGTTTGGCTTCAACTTGTTCAAAAAATATCCCCAATTAAAAATAAACCAGAGTTGACAAATTATTTAGAAAAATTTGTCTAATTTACAGGTTTTAATCGAACTGAATATCACAAAAAGCATCAAAAAAGTTTCGTTGAACTCGAAAGATTTGAACTACACTGAAGAGTTTATCAAAAAGAGCAGTATTTTGGTAAATGGGAAATCGATTGCATTCACCCTCGATGATAAACAATCTACACATGAGAAGATTTTCTTCAATTTGGATGAAACAGTTGAGCCAACCACAAGTGCCACTCTCAAGGTTTATTGTTTGATACTGGACAACTACTGGACTGATAATATTTTGATTACAGGTTGCATTTGGAGCCCCACTTCGTACTGACATGTCGGGATTATATCAGACAACATATACAAATAGTAAAGGAGAAAGTAAAATGGCAGCTGTTACTCAAATGGAACCAGTTTATGCTCGTAGAATGGTTCCATGTTTTGATGAACCTGCATACAAAGCCACGTGGACTGTGACTGTAATTCATCCGAATAAGACTGTGGCTGTATCAAATGGAATTGAAGATAAGGTGGAGGATGGACAACCTGGATTCATTATCTCAACATTCAAACCAACACCAAGAATGTCTTCATATCTTCTTGCAATTTTCATCTCAGAGTTTGAATACAACGAGGCTACTACAAAATCTGGAGTTCGAGTGAGTGTCTTTCTTTGAATACTCCAAATAATTAAAAATATTGCAGTTCCGTGTATGGTCAAGACCAGAGGAAAAAAACTCAACAATGTATGCAGTAGAAGCTGGTGTTAAATGTCTTGAATACTATGAGAAGTATTATAACATTTCATTCCCTCTTCCAAAACAAGACATGGTTGCTCTTCCTGACTTCTCAGCTGGTGCTATGGAAAATTGGGGACTGATCACTTATCGGTATGTTTCTCCTCAAGAAGAAAAATGAATTCTAAAAAGTTTACTCAGAGTTAAAAAGTTCAAATGTGGATTTTAGATTATTTTGGGGCATCTCTTTTTTGTTTGAGAAAACATCTCTTTTATGTTTGAAATTAATTAATATGTTAGAAATTAATTAATATATTTCAGTGAGAGTGCGCTTCTTTACGATCCAAGAATTTATTCTGGATCACAAAAACGTCGCGTGGCTGTTGTGATTGCTCATGAATTGGCTCATCAGTGGTTCGGGAACTTGGTCACTTTGAAATGGTGGAATGATTTATGGCTGAATGAAGGATTTGCAACTCTGGTTGAGTATCTGGGAACAGACGAGATTAGTGACGGAAACATGAGAATGGTTGGGTTTCAGTGATTTCGTAGGCTCTCTATAACATCTCCAGCACTTTTCAGAGAGAATGGTTCACAATGGATGCCCTCTGGAGTGCTCTTGCCGCTGACTCAGTTGCTTCAACTCATCCATTGACATTTAAAATTGATAAGGCTATGGAAGTACTTGATTCATTTGACAGTGTTACTTATGACAAAGGAGGAGCAGTTCTGGCAATGGTTCGAAAAACTATTGGAGAGGAGAACTTTAATACTGGAATTAATCATTACTTGACACGTCATCAGTTTGATAATGCGGATGCTGGTAACTTGCTCACTGCTCTTGGAGAAAAGATTCCAGACAGTGTTATGGGACCAAAAGGCGTCAAACTTAACATTTCGGAGTTTATGGATCCATGGACTAAACAGCTGGGATATCCTTTATTGAATGCATCAAGAATTAATAACACTCATATTATAGTAGAGCAGAGTAGATTCAAATTGTTGGCAACTGGAAAAGAAGAAGAAAAGTACAGTAATCCCGTTTGGGGGTGAGTATTTTATTTTTCTAGTTGTTAAGTGAATAAGCTAATGTTGTTATATTTTTCAGTTTCAAATGGGATGTTCCTGTATGGTATCAAGTTGTTGGTTCTTCTGAACTAGAAATGAAGTGGATGAAGAGAAACGAGCCATTGATCATTAAATCGGATAAAAATGTGATTATAAATGCTGAATCAAATGGGTTCTACAGAGCTGGATACTCGAGTGGACTGTGGAAAGAGATATCTGAAATGTTGAAGGAAAATCATGAGGTTCAATATTTGCATTTTAACTTTGTTTTTGAGTTCTAATTTTCAGCAATTCTCCCCTCAAACCCGTGTTCGTCTCATTGATGATTCTTTTGCACTGGCTCGTGCTGGGCTTCTATCCTATAGTATCCCATTAAATTTGATTACTTACTTGAAGAATGAGAAAGAATATTTGCCATGGTCTGGGGCAATTGCCAAAATTCGCGAGCTTATTGATATGTATGGAAGTAATCCGGAAAAAGATATTGTGAACAAGTTCATGATTGCTTTGGCCGAAAATGCACCTGCAAGGCGAAGCATTGATTTCGTATCTAAAAACTATTTGGATGAGAAGAAATTCTATGAAGTGTAAGTTTCAGAGCTTACAGATCTGAAATGTATATTATTGCTTTCAGAGGAGCTGCCCAGCAGATTATTCTCAACAGCTGCGGATTCGGAGATTCTGTTTGTCAAGCTGACATGGTTAAGATGTTCACAGAAGAGGTTCTTGCCAAATGCGATGCCACGAGAATTTTGTCAGAATGTTCACAGTATGTTCCAAACCTTGATTTCCAAAATACAATTCAAAAACTCAGAATCCCCGCACCATTCCGAGCCGAATCTTATTGTGAAGCTGTCAGAAATGGCAACTCTGATACTTTTGAAAAAGTGTTCCATTGGTACAAAACGGAAAGAAATCAAGTGGAGAAATTGAATCTGATGACTGCATTGACTTGTTCGAAGGACATTCTTACACTGAAAAAGTGAGGAAAAAACAAGTTATTAAAGAAATAATACGTTTAATTTAGGCTTTTGCTCGATGCGATGAAGCCAGAAGGATCATCATTCCGTCTGCAAGACTGTGCTGCTCTCTTCGCAAAAATCAGCTCAAACGATGCAACTACTGATGCAATGCTCAACTTTTTGATTGATCGTTGGGAGGATATGCAGAAAAGGTATTTGATTATCATTCAAGGTTTCAAGTTCAATAACTTTACTGCAGATTGGCCACGGATCACAGTGGATTCAGTCGAGTTCTATCATCTATCGTAAATACATTGAAGACCAGAGGTGGACTTGATCAATTGAGGAAATTCCGAAAGAAAGCTCCAAAAGCATCTGAATTTGGTCTTGATAAAATGGAAGAATCAGCTGAAGTTACCGTTACTTGGAGGGAAACAAATCTGAAATTTGTGACAAAGATCATTGAGGAGATCTCGAAGAGCCTTTGACCGAATTGAACAAAAGCAATTTCATTACGGGATCATTTTATGAAAATTGATAACAGTTTCGTGTTTTTCCGATTGTTTAAGTAGCCATTTGAAATATTTATTCAGAATTCTACGCGCTTTCCATGTACATTTTGAGCCATACGTGCTTCCGAAACAACTCGGTGTCACTTTCTTTAAACTTATGCTTTCTATTTTTGAAAAATCAACACTTTAATTGTTTTCATTCGAGAATAGTTGTTTTTATTCGTTTATTTTTGATTCAAGTGAAAATAAGTCGGTGAATGAATAAAATAATAATTGATGTGAGAATCTTGAGTTGACACACTGAGCATCGTGCATCCATTTCTGTGAGACAGGCTGCATCCAGGAAGTCAAGACGACGTTCGATATTCGTCGCAGCCCCTGTTTGTTTTTGAGGGATTTTCTGAGTAATTTTTAGAACTTACCACAAGCAGCCGCTCCAGCACTTGGTCCACATGCTTCATTCATTTGTTGCCGAACACAATCAGTCACCTGGAGAGTCGACCTGCATGGAAAGTGTTATGGCTTTTGTGAAAAACGGCGCCACCGCCTCATTGGCTCAGTGGCAGAGCGTCTGTCTAGTAAACAGAAGCACAGGTAAAGCGCCACAGGTTAATGGCAGCTGAATGGCAGGTTAAAAGCCGCCAGCAGGTTAGTGTAAGCTTAGTATCAGGCTAAAAGTCGCTGTCGGACTAAGAGCAGGTTAGTGTCAGCTTAGTAATTTTCGCTCAAATTTTGAGAAAAGCGCGTCAGGTTAACGGCGAGTAAGTGTCAGGTGATGGGTCAGATGAGTGAAAATGGAAGTTTCAGAAACTGAGTGAAAGTTCATAAAAATGAGTTTTATGTTCATTCGTGTAAATTTCTGAAAAAAAAAATTTCCAAAAATACAGTTTCGGGGTTACCACACCGGATCATGAACCGCGTCAGGCTAGTGTCAGGTTAATGGCAGGTTAAGAGCCGGCAAATGGTAACTGGCAGGTTACTGTCAGGCAAAGTTTTATTGGCTCAAAAATATTTTTTTTCCAATTTTTCCAAAACTTTTCTAATCTTGTAGAAAAGTAAAAAGTTTCTGAAAATATTATTTCCAGAAATACAGTTTTGGGGATACCACACCGCGTCAGGTAAGTGTCAGGTTAGGAGCAGGCTAAGAGCCGGCAAATGCCTACTGACAGGTTACTGTCAGGCAAAGTTTTTTAACTGACACAAAATTAATGAAGGGATAAAACTGTTTTTATCGAACAATTTTCCTATTTAAATCAACTCACTAGATATGGTTAGTGAGAAACAAAGACAAATTGACTTTCACGGTTTTTAAAATTTCATACTTATGATGCGATTCCAAAACTCGAAATCATGTTTAAAATTATTTTTGAAAATTTGTTCAAACTTTTATCAAATAATATGTGGAAAAACGTAAAATTATGTGTTGAAACAATTTTTGTAGTTGGATAGAGATTTTCCATACTCAATTACTCTAATTAATCTACATGCTATGCCAGTTTTTTGGTACCATGACCCTCGTCGGGCAAGCAAGATATCAAAAAATTATTAACTACAAACTTGTTAATTTTGTTATGGACCATGTCTTACGTTTGGTAGTTTCTCGTTTTCTTTGTAGAGTACCGAGATATCATCAGTCAAAATCAGTGATATTTGACTCGTAATTAGGTGCTCCTATCTGCTCAGATATCCGAGATGGCAAAAAGTTACAATGATTAATTTGCCAATCACTTTATTCCTAACAACTTTCCACTTGACAAGTTTTTCATATTTCCGCTACCAACGGTGCTAGACCATTTTGGAAGTATTGACTTTCTATGAACAAGCCAAGTTGAGTGTTGTATTTTTTTGCCCAGGAGTGTGATTGAGCCATGAAAACTTTGGAAAATACTAAAATATACATTTCCCACACATTCAAGCAGTATTCAGGATTTTTGGAAAAACAATTTTATCAAAATTATTTTCATAAGGGGGGACCCTTATGAAATTTTTGATATCAGTGGAAAATTTTTAGGTAAATTTTTTCTGAACTAAATTTTTTTAAAAATTTTTGTTGTTTTCAAGCACAAATCACATTTCCGACTCAGCGTGATTTTTGTTTGTTTTTTACGACTTCTAATAAAAGCGAGAAAGAATTTCAAAAGAAGCTCCAAACTCAGATGGCAACGACATTCCGAACTAACGTAGCGCGCACTCTTTACCGTAAATCCTCCTCATTTTCGAAATTATTTTTTCACCATTTATTTTTCTTTTTCTTCGATTTTTCTTTGTTTTCTTCATCAATTCTTTGATTTTTCGGCAAAAATAATTATTTTCCGTATATTTATTGGTGTTTCAGCATTTTCGACGTTGACACGAACGATTGGGATGGCACGGAAATGGCTGGAGGAGAGAAAGGAGAGAAATGCGATTTCAACTGGTTGGAATGACGTCGATGATGATCACAGTGTATGTTCATAATAAAATATTTCAATGTAATGTAAATTTTAAACATTTTAGAAAATACGAGGAAATCTTCCCACCAATCGAGTACCCGACATTATTTAGATGGAGCGATTCTTGATTGGAAAGTTCGAATTTGTCGTCGCTAAGCCCACACCATCTTGGCTCGGATCATACTTTGCAAAGAGAATTAACCTTACAAAGTGAGTTTTAAAATCATAATTTTTTAGCTCCTTTGGAAAAAACTAACGGTTCCTCTCAACTTTAACGTTAATTTTTTACAGAAAGATGCGGAATGATGTCAAACTCCTCGAGCTGTCGCCGATAGATGCTCATTATCTACGTTACCGCCCATCTGATGCTGATCAGAATCACAGAATCAACAATTCGACCAAGTGGATGCTAATGATGGATCCAAGGAATCGAGACGAGGCTCACACTAAGCAGAAATATTAAATAATATTTATGTTTTTTTCCCTTTTTTCAGATTTATTTGTTCATTTTTCATGTTCAATAAACACAATTTTTGGCAATTTTTCTCTTTTTGTATTAACATTTAATAACAAAAAGCAGTATTCCCGGTATATATGGACCTAATACAGAATCTACAAGAACCTGACACAAACCTGACGTTGACCTGTTGCCGGCCCGCGGCGGCTTAGTGTCAACTTGACAGCGGGTCGCGATTTCACCTACCAGCTGCTGAATGGAGAACCCTACCAGGTTCTCCATTCAGCAGCCAGCGACCTGCTGGCAGGTTGCCACTAACCTGGCGCGGTTTACCTGTGAGGTCGCTGGTTCGATTCCAGCATGAGGCACCGAAACTTTTTGCAAAAATTTGCATTTTGCAATTATGCAAAACCCAACAAAACCTACGGGCAGGAATCTTCATTGATAGCCAAACTAGATTGACCGCATTGCTGCATACGGTTCGTTAGTGGAATCTGTTGGAATGATCTTTGAATGCAATCAAGATTATTCATAAAAAGGTCTCTTCCAGAGCCACAAGCGAATTCAAAAAATGCGTGGTTTTGCAAGTATGCAAGTGCTTCTCTATCAGGATGTCTTCTGAAAAATGTTTTAGAAAATCTTTAAGTGTTTTCAACTTCATCTAACCCAGTCGTATACGCAACAAATACATTGAGATTGACACAATAAGTAGAAGCAGTTCCAAGGCAACTTACGAGTTCTTCAAAATCTCTGAAGGAATAAAACATTTAAATGTGTTCTGAAGTTTAAATATGGAAACCTTACTTGCAAATAACTGGAAGTCCATGAGTCATCATTTGATTTAATATAAATTCGGATGGAGGTAAATATCCATCATCAGGAACTACTCCATATTTTCCTAGATACGATATGTAGCAAGTGTATAACGTCTGCAATGAGAATATGTAAGAAAATAAAATATTTCTGTAGCAACAGTATCAACCAGACGCGAAACTTTGCGCAAAATATACGGTACCCGGTCTCGCCACGACAAATTTCAGTTAATGACCTTCTGTTGCCTTTAAAGAGTACTGTAGTTTCGAACTTTTGTCTGCGGAATTTTTATTGATTTTTAATAGTTTTCTTCTCATATCTCACGATTTGTTTTTAAAAAATGCTCGGTTGTTTTTAAAATAAAATTATTTTAACGAGAAACAGTGAAAAATCTATCAAAGTGCAGCAGCAATACGTTTAAAATTACAGTACTCTTTAAAGGCGCACGCCCGCTAAAATTTAACAAAAAAATTACCGTTGCGAGACCGGGTACCGTATTCCTCTGGGAAACACGCAATATTTTCGCGTCTGGGTAATAAGCTTTCTCAGTAGCTCCAGTAATACCTGAGGTGTTGAGCATTGTTGTGCATTTCCAAGAGATACGAATAAAAATATAATAAAAGTTGTTGAAATCATTTTAAAATTGAATGAGTCAACTATTCAACATAACGTGCTACTTCTCGAGTATAAATCTAACCAGTTTGATTTTTTTTGTCGGGACTACTTTTTTATGTCGAAAGTTCAAAACTAAAATGGTGTAATTGAATTGATGGGACAAAAAAGTATTTTCTGAGTCAGACGGAACCAAAAAGAAATCAAGTGGTAACGACGAGAAGAATATGTTTCGAGGAGGAGTGACCATATATGGTCAAACATACAGGGATGAGTCAAGAATATGTGTCGATAGTTGGTAAATAAATATGGTTTATGTTGACAATGTCTGACAGAATGACAAATGTAAAGAAAAGTATGAGGGAAAATGAGAATGGGGAAATATTTTGAGAATTTGAAACATGGTGAGTAAAGCTGTTGGAAGAAATCATTATGGTACAGCAGTCCATGGATTATCGGTAATCCTTTTCTCAAAATCTTCCTTTTTAATATTGGTATTGAAAGCAATTGAGCTCCATCGGCTTGATTCGAGATCAAGCATAAACTGATCCGTGTCAATCATGAGACGTTTGTTAGCGATTTGAGGACGATATTTGGTGGCTGAAAATTTGGAAAATGGAATTTCGAAAGTTGGAATATGTTTGGTTTTTAGAATTATCGTGAATGGGGAAAGTGATTAAATGTGAAATAAATTTACCACAACTTTCTGGTTTCGCCTAATTTAAGCAAAAAATTTGAGTCGATTTTAAAATGCTGTTTTTTTTGTTTAATAATTTTGCTTCCGAACTGTTTTTTGCTTCAATACTCTTATACGGTTTTCAAAATTTCCAAAACTTTTTAAACATGCTGAAAATTGCCAGAAAATATTTCCAAACGACTATTTTAGTGTCCAAAATTCAAATTAGCAAGAAATGTACACTTTTACGATATTTTTCCATTTTAATTTTTTTTTTCAAATATATTTTTTTTCTAATTTTGTATTTTCAAAAACCCACTGAGAAGATCGAGCCCAATAATTGAATCCAAATCTGGATCGTCGGGAAATGGTCCCCATGGATGATCAGTTCCATAAATATTTTTATCCACAGGAACAACTACTGGATTTCCATATGCATCGTAAACCTGCGTTTGCTGGGGAACTGCTGTGCCGTTTCGATACTGAAAATGTTATATTAATTTATTTTCAAAGCTGAAATGAAAAATTATCGACTTTTTAAAATTATTAGCCTGTATTAACTCACCTGACCAGATTTTTCGTCTCTTCTTCTATCGTTTCGCTGCGATTTGAATTGCCTCGATTCCCCTCGATCGAGACGTTCGCCACGAGATCCTGCCAATTTCAATATAATTCTACAACCTCCGACTTTTGTTCGATGCATTTCGACTAGTGCCATCTGCTGATCAGTTTGATTTCCAAATCTTACAAAACCAGATCCTTTGGATGATCCATCGACAAATCGGAACATTTTGGCACCGCGACACGATTGATATTTGTCAAAAATTCTATATAATTCGGCATCTGCCATATCATCAGGTACACTCGAGACGTGGAGATTGAATTCAGAGTTTCTGAAAAACAAATGAATTAAATAAATTATTTTTAACAATAATCTTACGGGTTGTAACTGTCGTTTGCAAAACACAAATTGAATCGAATATCTTTAAATCCTGGAATTCGGTTTCCATTCAAATCATAAAGTGTTTGACGTGCTTCATCAAAGGTTATAAACTCTATGAAACAGTATCCTTTGAGCTGAAAAGAATATGTATGAATTTTTACAGAAAACTAAATTTCTACTTCGTCCTTGACATAAACTCGTTTAACTTTGTACGGAGCGTGTCCACATTCCTAAAATGAGAGATTATTGATTTATTTGGTAATTTATAATATATTTGTTTACTGTGAAAACTTGAGATAACGTTTCCTCGGTCCAATCTGTTGGCACATCACCGATCCAAAGTGTTCTCTGAGCATTGTTACCGGAAAGAGAAATCGCAGGTAATTGTTGAACTGAAGCTGCGGAAATAATAACAGGCTCAAGCGTTTCAATTGTTGGAATCGGTTCATTAACATCGAATTGATCGCCTGATTCTATTGTTTCTGTAGGCTCGTCCGAGTTTGAAGAAGTCGAGCGTGTTGGCGATGAGTGTTCTTCGTCTTGTTCCATTTTCTAAAATAATTAAATACACTAAAAAAATCGAATTCCATTTAAAAAAATTTGGTTCCCACTTCGTCCTGGAGGACTACACGGCGGGATGGAAGAGAAAACGCGCGCACTTCCTCTGCCATTTCATTTGCGCGGAAATTCGAAAAAAGAGAGTGTCGCAAAAGTGAAGAATACATGAGTTCAAGTAGTTAAAAACTTATAAATAATAATATTTTTCCAAGAACATTATGTTTTCCGACTGTCCGTTGTTTACAATATATGCGAACATGTCTGATGTCATACTGTTAGTTTACTTGGTTTTGTAGTTTTGTAGCTTTGAGGTAAACTAAGGACAGATGGAAAAACGAAGCTAACAATAGTCAGAATGGTTATCCTAAAAAACCAGACGGAAACCAGGAAAGGCACTACCGTAGTCTTTAAAGGTGCACGCTCTTTTGCCTCTGAACATTTTTCGGTCGTGGTGGGACCGATTACCGTAATTTTGTGTCGAAAATTGTGAAATTTTGCCGTTAGTTGAAACAGTAGTTGAAACAGTAAGTGATATATGTTTTCAAAAATTATGTTGATAACTTATTTACTTAATTTTATTTTCTCATTAGTTATGAAATAGTGTGAACTGTCCATCAAGACATCACACAATAAATTTAATTGAAATTTCCCAACAGTTTACCCCTATTTTCAATTAGGAAACTTATTTTACCGTTCCAATTGAAATTTTGAAATTCGGAGATTTCTAACAATTTCCACGTCGGCTCTATTTAATTGTGACCTTCTTTTCTCTTTTTCCTCTCTTTTTTTGTGTTTCCAGTGTAGTCTATTGACTGTAGTCAAATAGTAAGCCCCCAAGTTCTCTTCCACGGCAAAATTGTTCCCGAAACGGTGGGTGCCAACCTAACCTTTGACATTTTATTTACTTTTGTACTCGTTCCACCGTAACTCTCCTCCCAACCTTTTTTCGTTTCTACCGTTTTGACACTTGTGTCTGCGTCTTTTTTCAAATGATCCTGAGCACCGAATGGAGGAATGAAGAAATGGACGGAACGAAGAAAAGAGAGTAGTTGGCAAACTAAATTTACTTTTTATGGTGTTGCTTTCAATAATAAGACAGACACGGGTTATTCACTCAAAGTAACTCGGATCTTTTGATTGTTTGGTGTTCATTTTTCTTTGATACAATGCTTTGAGATTGGATATAACCTAAACAATTTTATTTAAGAATTTTAGTTATTATTTCCGACACTATTCGAACTCGGGCAATAATAACCAATAGTTTTGTAAAATTCGTTTTGAAAAACTGTCAGGTGTTATCTCATAGCTAAAAACATTCACGAATTCGGTGAAACTGTTACAAGTCATAGAACGGTCAAAACTGAAAAAAACTGTAATTTTCGGGAAAAAAAACCGAGTCCCCCGAAAAAATTCAAACATGAAAAGCATTTGAAAAGATTAAATTATATGGTTATAGGCCTAAATAAGGTAAATACAAGGCAGGGCAAGTGAGGAGGCGATGTGAGAGGCGCCCGATTCACGGCTCGACTTGTCTTGTCTTGTCGACGACTTACCTCATAATCAAATCTTACGTAAAACCGTGTTCTGATGCTTATTATTATTCAATTTTTCTCACTTGTTTTCCAAGTCACCACAATATTCCTAAATTTTAGAAGATCTATGTAAGTGTTGATATTTCTAGATTTTTTTTTCAATTTCCACCTGTCCAACATTTCCATTCGTGTTTTGATATTTTGCATATCAAACATAAAATAGCACCTGCATGACGGCGCAGATATATACATTTTGTTCTTCCAATTTCCTTTTTGTCGCTTTTTTAGTGTTGTTTTTGGATCTGATGTATATACCATCATCCTAAGCGAAAAACAAACATCCAACTTTTGAGTAAACTTTACCTCAAAAAAAGGTTGGCAGTTAAATAAGTTTGGACAGCTAGAGATCATCAATCCGCGTCAAGTTTTTTTTGTGTTTTTTTTCGCAATTGTAGGTTTTTTTGAAAGATTGTGCATTTATGCTCAACATTTGTAGAAACAGATTTTGCAGCAATTTTATATTACCACTGTTTATTTCACTCAGATTTCGCGGGTACGAAACAGAGAAATGTAAAAATCTAGCAAAGAAAATCTATCACGATACAATATTTCAGAAGAAGTTTTTTTGCATAAGGTTTTACAACTACAAAATACATGATTGTGTGCCTACAACGTATCTGCGACTTGCCGTGCAGGCAGCTTAAGGGCACGTCATCAGGCGTACGTGCCTGTCGCATGCCTGCATAGGTACATGCAGGCACGTACTCGTGTAGGCAGGAGTAGACAAGATTAGGTGCTCGTGTTGGCAAGGTAGGTATACCTTTTGTTTTCTCTGATTTATGTAAAGTTTGACCTTTCCGAAATACACACGGGAAAGCTATTTGCATGTACATTAACCGGTTTCCATGTAAACATAGTAAAGTAAAAACGTTTGCTCAACATTCTTATCAGACTATTTTTAAATACTAACTCAAGTTTTAACAAAAAAAATTCAGACAATAATTTGTTGAAATTTGTTCATTTGTACACATTTTTCAACTTGAAACATCTCCCCTTCCAGAAATTTCTGCTAATTGACCTTTTTGTTTGCTCAACCTTCATAGTTTCTGCTTTATTTGAAAAAAGAGGGATATATATGGTTTTCATTTTTGAAAACTTCCTGTTGCAATTTGGAATTCTCATTCAAATTCTAAAAGTAAGAATTTTGCAATTTATGAGTATCTTAGAAGATGTCATGAAATAAATATGAAGTGAACTTTGAGAGGATTATATGAAAATTGTATTTTAGTGTTTTCAGCAAAAATAAATTTTCGAAATCTTTCTTAAATCCAAAGTTGTTCAATAAGAATCAGTCTAGCTGCACCGAGAATTTAGTGACCTTTCGTAACTTTTTTCCTTGTTAGCACCAAGCTTTTGTAGAATAGGTTCTTAGTATTCAGTCCATCAGATCGAGGCTAAAAAAGAAAGCCACTCACCCGCCAATACACTTGTTTTGCCGTTTTTTGGTGCAGGTTTTTCTTCGGTATGTGTATTATTGTCTTTTTCTCTCTACATTTCTTTATTCATTTTTAGAAGGTGTTTAATTTCAAAGTTCTTGAGTCACACCCTCGTGGAACTCAGAATATAAGCTTTTGGCGCATTTGACATGCCCAAATAATTATGTTACCAATAATAAAAACACTGCAAAAAGTAAACGTGTTCAAAAACTAGAAACATTCATTCAGTAAACATCTTATTATGAACAGTCAATTTTTGGTTATAAATTCCATCTCTGATGAATTCTTGCTCTGGTATTTATATTTTTTGATACTTTTAAATGCTCAAAAAAAAAAAAAAAAAATTTGTAGATCAAATTGTTGAGATACCGTACTCTTTATTTTTTGAACAAACTGTACTCACATTGACACGTGTAGTATTCGTATTTTTTGTGTTTGTCATTGCATATTTCGGTGTTGCGTCCAAAATTTAACAAGTAGAGTTACCAGTGCTCCGCCCTTTCTACCTGTTCCCCCATCATCTTCACTTGTGCACCATATGCTCTCGGGGTTGTCTGTGGCAAAAAGGATAGAGAAGGGGGCATCCTCAAAAGACAAATAAACCAAGTGTTGCTCTTTCTCTTATTGAGGGAGCAGCTTCTTCTTTGCGCAAAAGAGATATTCTCCACCTGATTCTTCTCAGTTATCAAATCTCAGACATTTTTTTGCCCTGTTATCTGTTAAAGATTCATATTTAGTATTGCCTTATCGTCTGTAGTAATATTCGTTCTTTTCTTTGTTTATTGCTCTTTCTCCCCCACTCTTTCTCTTCCCTTTTGTGCTCAGCATCCTAGCAACTTGGTGCCGACTAAGAGGCATGGAAAAGCACTCTTAAATTATTTGTGACTTGGAATATGACAAATTTTGTGTGATTTGAGGGACACATCTGTGTCCGTGCATTTTTTGTTTCAAATTGGTCTTTTTTGTTTTTTTTCGAAGCTAGCATTTTTTTTAAACAAATGATTCCGAGCATTTAGGAAAACAACATGTTTGCTCTTTAAAAGTGATAGCCTCAACACAAAACTATGACAAAGGTATGAACCACATAACAAACATTTGCGACTGATATTTTTTGTTTGTATTTTTTGGTAAAAATATTCTCTTAAAAGGAATTCTTTGGTATTCATTCCATTTTTGTAGCTTTTTACAAAATTTAAATTTAACAAAAAAAGTACTATTTAAAAAATGGTATAAAATTTGAGTTCAGTAAGATCCGACCTGATGTAGGTTCAACTCGTATAGTTTTTTAAAAATCATAACAAAATTTTTATAGTTAGTTCGACTTGTTTTCCATGTTACTATTAAAACTTTTGAAAACTTTTGAAAATGAATCAAATAAAAACTTGCATTATTTTTCTGCAACAGAAAATGTTTCGATGGTCATTCATATTCACTTTTCTCTATCTTTTTTATGCTCTTTTAGAACATTTTCAACTTCTACGCTTTTATGTTTATGATTATACTTTCCGTTTAAAATGTTGGCTACAGTTGATTTAGTAGTTACAATTTCCCGAGTATGAGTACTAGGATTATTATTTTTTACACCTTTTTTCTATCTTGACGTCAATGTTACTATCGTTGATCTATGCAAATTTTGTCCTCACTTTCGGTCTCACTTTCTCACTACTACCTCTCTCAATCTCTCTCGTTTCATTCACAGTACTCAATATCTTAATCGTTTTCATTTTCAATCTCAATCGGTTCAACCCCATCTCTTTCTGTAAATCGGTCAAGCAGGTAGCCCCTTTGCATTTAAGCATTCAAATCGTTCCTTTGCCACCTAATAATCCCTCCGCGACCTACACTCTTTTTCTCTTTTTTTGGGGGAGGAATCGTCCGGAGACAATAATGGTCGGCCTTGGCGGAAAGAAAGAAAAAAGATAGAACGGCCGGAAACTGTTTTGGCTCATCGCTTCAATATCGGGTTTCTTTAGATCAAAATCCAATGAAAAGAGAAAAAGCAGGCCATTAAGTGTTTTAATTTTTGGTTTTTATCTGAAACAATTCTCTATTTTTTTGTGGAGTCCCGTGATTCTGAGATTTTTTTTGAAAGTACTGTAAAAGAAAAATACTTCTTAGTTTTATAGGACAAGGCCATTCGAAGACTAATTGAAAAAACCACCCAAAGACTGAAAATACCCGAGTTATTGTGGCTTGAAAGTGCAGTACCGTCAATGGGGATTTTAATTGTAAAAATCTCAGACAAAAAGCAAAATTACATTAACTTGAATGGCAAATTTTCTATTCTTGCTAATCTCTTGACTTAAATTAATGCGTTTTTCTCTAAATAACTCCCATTTTTCCGTGCCACCCTTTGGTTTTTAATCAATATCGACTAACTTCGTATAAATTTTTGAGCTCTGTTCTTGATTACGACATTTAAAATATATAAACACTTACAGTAAAGCGCCAAAATCTTTTGTTTCAACAAAATTGTTTGGTATTTTAAATAAATTATTTTATACCACTCACTCGCCGTTCTGTATTTGAAACTCAACGCGTTACATATTTCACGGTATTTCTCCTGATTCTTGTTTTATGCAAGACCACAAGTCGTTCTTATTCCTATGGATTTTCATTTTTTGCATTTGTCATCTTCATTCAAAACTTCTGCACCAATGCGCGAAATCGGGTGGCTTCTTCTCCTTCTTCGTTCTTTTTTTTAGTGTCCATCATACCACTACAAAATATCTATGCATTGTGTCTGTTTCTTTTCTGGTTGCCCATCCATAAATTTTCCTCACTTTCACCTTCATTTTTTCTCGGTTTCCTACCGGCTATCAACCCCGATTCAAAAACGATTGGTCGTAAGCGTAAGCCATTCATCGCTTTTGTCGTTTGTCTTTTTTCTCATTTCTTCCAATATCATCATTGTCAGGGAGGCCGCCCTTCATCGTCTTCCTATCGAATCCAGTTCGGTTTTGGTCGCCCCAATCCGTCAGATCTCATCTATTCTCACGGCCCCTTTCCATCCATAGCTTCTCCCACCATGTGTGTCTCTTTCCTAAAACCAAAACAACTATGAAACTGAAATGACGTTCGAAGGACGATACTCTTCACTCTCAATTCACTTCATTTTTTTTCTTTCTATTACCGAATCGCCAATCATTTTCCTTTCTCTTTCGATTACGCAATCATCTTCCTAAATTGGCATCCATCTTGGAATCCGTCTATATCTATCATTTTCCGACTTCTTCCGTATCTCATTTACTCTAATTATACACTTTCACATGTCCGTATAGTTCTACTTCCAACAAATCCATTCATTAACTCAATGGAACAATTTATATAGAAAAAAACTCTTTTTTTTTATTCTTCAAGAAAGTTAACTAAAACTATTTTATTTTTCTTAAGTGTTATTATCCTCTGTCCAGAGGCAATCTCTGGACCATAATTTTTTTAGAAGTTAACTACTTTTTTGAAATGTTTCTGTAAATGTTTTAGAAACCCGCAGAATATAGTAATCAAACTCGCCTTGATTTCATTCTTGCTGCTCCATTCCTTTGAGCAGCAAAAAATCGTTTTGAGCAAATCGTCAATGCATAAATAAGAGTAAAACAAAGATAGCCACAGAATTGGGTTTGTATAGTTGTTATTAGCATTAAAAACTTCACGTCCAGATGTTTTTTGAAATATAAAAAATAAGAATCAGAACATTTTCTGAGATCGGAACTGGAATTATTCTAGAAATAAAACAAATCGAACATAAACATCGGAGTTTATAACTTACATTGCCGAAAAATCAGAAGCAGATAGTGAAATGTCACACTTTGAAAACTCTAGTTGTGTTCCCCCTACTTATCAACTTGTGACTTCATCAGCAACGCTTATCGTACTATGAAAACTATTTCAGCAACTTGAAAACAATTCATGCACACGTGAGATGAAACCTGGAAATCAATGACGTTGCTCGTTTTTAAATTTCAACATTTCAAAATTTCACAAAAAAAAGTTGAAAGATCAATTTCAATCTGGTTTTGAAAAAGAAAAAGAGGAGACAAAAACCGTGTCAGACTCTTTTTTCATGACTCACAAATTTGTAGCTTTTTTGTTTGAACAACAACAAAATAGTACAGTTAGATACTGAACATTGTAGTTCATCTTTGCATAGAAAATTGTATTTAAAAAAAAATTATTATGAAACAGTTTGTGGTTTGGCACCCATTGGTTGTGCGTGATCACCAAACGATTCGATAATGACTCGTAAAATCAGTGATAAACTCTTTCTCCTTATTACTATTCCTCTTCATTTTTCATTTGTTTCTTTGCTTTTCTTGTTTTCCATTCTTTTCTTCTCTAATTGACCTCTTCTGCTGACTTTTTGTTGATTCAATTTAATTTTATCTTTAATCAGATTATCAATGCTTCACATTTTCTGATAGACTGTTCTTCTTGATACTCCTTATCATTTGTAATTGTTCCCGTGCCTCTGTTCTTTACAAAAATCTTGACGGATCTTCTTGATTAATTTTAAACATTTCTCATAGCGTCTCTTGCAAAATTTCTTACACTTCTATTACAGTTTTCTAAAAGATTCAGTGAGAAAAGTCACAGGAATAACCCATAGTTCAGTGTCAACCTTTTAAAGTAAACATTGTACGATGTGTGAATTTTATCAGTTCTGTGCAAACTTGGAGCCTATGATTCAAAAACAATTGAGCCATTTCCGATGAAATGTGACATAACGTAGCGTGCCCAAAGTGTGGTTTATTCAGAAATTTGTTGGCAGGAGGTCAAAAAGGTGCAAAGTGATAAGAAGGCACAAATGAATACTTGTCATGGTTTTAAGTATGATTAGTGTTCAATTTCCTGAAAAGATTTTCTTGTTTCATCATGTTCAAAAATTATTATTACTTATCAAAAAATAGTTCTTTAAAGACGGGACAGAGTCACAAGCTTCAGTGATCAATCAGTTATGTTGATAAGCTTCTGGGTATTTGCTTTTCTTTGAGTTGTATTGTTTATTTATTTTGTAAACAGCCTGTTACATGCTCTTTATTTTAAAATTAATTTTCTTCTTGCGTTTATACAAGCCTACAAAATAATTTTCCTTGAAATCAAAATCTGATAAGAAAATAAATTATAGTCTAAGTATTCGATGTGTGTATAGTGACTGACCATAGTATTTTCTGACCGACTTCCGCTATTATTCATAAATGTCGCCACTTTGCTTTTGGAACAAAAATGTTCTCGAAAAATCTTGACTGTGAATACTGCCAAAACCGTTAGAATCCGCCGTCGGCGCCCAATTATGTCGCCTTTTTCTTTTCTTCTTATTCTTCCTTCAGTTCGTCTCCATGCCACACATACACCATATTCCTGTTTCGGTAGAAGCCCAATCTCTGTGTCTCTTCATATCCTTCACTATTTCTCCATCGCCGTGCCCTTACACATTCTCATTTTTCAGAGAAACATTTCTTCGATCGGCTGCGTCAGATGCCCTCCAACTTATCCTCTTGATCTGATCACACATACCTCTACCTTCGTATTCCCCCAAGTCAACGCCTTCTACTCCTACATATCTATATTCTCCTCCCTCCGTATCAAAAAACGCGTGGGAGAAGAGATCGAACGTTCCTTACGTAGTGACATCTCCTTATGACACGACTCTTCATACTCCCTGCCATTTTTGGCATTTCATCCTTATCACTATGGTATATGATATGCTCTGCTCCCGGTTGGCCAGAATCAGGTGTGATTTTATTGCAATATGTTTAAGACATGTTATTTAAAACTCATAAGTTCAAGATTTAATATCTCTTTGTCCAAGTTTCTTACCAAAATCTTACTGAACTCTGCCCCAGATCTTGCAAACGTTTGGTGCTATGTGCAGAAGTTAAGCATAAACAGTAAAGTACTGCAGAGATAACAACTTGATTAAGACTTCTTAAAATTCCCAGTGTGATATTTTAATTTTAAAAATGCATGCACCTACAAAAAATAAAAATAGAATCAATATTTTTAAAACAAATTCATAATCCGTTCCCCTTGCCTCCTGCCCCCATTTGTCTTCAAACTCGAGATGAATTTCTGGGTTTGCATCGTTTCATAAATTTATTGAACTTTTTGACTTGAATTCTAATACTGCTAAATGATATTGATATCAAGTTCAATAAATTGATTAAAATAAAACATCATACCAAAAATCTGATTTTTCCTGTTATAATTTTTTATTATCTTTTTTCAGAGGGAGGAGTATTCGAAATCCCGAAACAGTTCGACAATTTCACAGTGTTAGCTGACAAATTTCGAGCATATAAAGAAGATCATTTTGGGTATATTACGACACTTTTCATCTGTGCGTACCTTTACAAACAGACATTTGCCATCCCCGGATCGTTCTTATTGGTGAGTTGTTTTTCGTTTGTTTATACATATCACGCCATCCAAAATGTGATACACACTGTTGCGCAATGATCTAGCTTTGTGATGTTGTCAGCTTCGGACTGTAATCACAGCTTCGTAGTGTTGCGCTTTCCTCTAGCTTCTTGGTTGATGGCACGGAGGGCGGAGGGCTAAACTTGATTCCGACCCGGTCTTTCATCACTTTTCTCTTCTTATCACGTCACATATGCTAACGGATAGCTGATAAACACGTACAAAAAAGAACAAAAGGAGAAAGCATTCGAATAAGATTTGTGAATTGAATTGGAATTTTATTGTGAAAATATGAAAATGATTTTAATAATTTCTTACAGAATGTGATTGCCGGAGTTGTGTACGATTTGTGGTCGGGATTCATCCTTTGCTGTTGCCTAACGACCCGTGAGTTTTCAAGCTAGAAAATTGAAAATTCGAGTATGAAATAAATTATTGTAAAGGGAAATTATGTCAAAACTTAGTTTTAAAATTTAAAAATGAACCTTCAAAAAAATAATTCCTGTCTTCTAAAGAAAAAAGTAAACATTCTGCAAAAAATTTAATCTAAAAACAAAGTAATCTAAAATTTACAGTCGGAAGTACGCTCTGCTACATGTTCTCAGAACTATTTGGAAGAGAATACGTGTTTTACTACTTTGGACAAAAATTAACATATCTTCAACAAAAAGTAAGTCTAATCATTATAATTTGAAAAATCTTAAACCGCTGCTGTTCCAGATCGACGACAATTCGAATCGGTTATTACCGTTTTTATTATTTGCTCGAATGTTTCCTATTTCACCATCATGGCTTCTTAACATCGTCGCTCCTTTCCTCAACATTCCACTTCCAATATTCGTCGTCTCAGCACTTTTTGGTATTCATTTTCTTCATTTTTCTTCTTTTTTTCTGAGTCTTAATTTTGCCTCATTTTACAAATATTCACTTGGTTTAGGTCTGGCGCCGTACAATTTCATTTGTGTTCAAGCAGGGTACATTTTAAGAGATTTGCGGTCTTGGGACGATGTGTTCAGGTATTAGTAATCATACTACAATGATCTCAGAACTATTTGATTTTCAGCACGACAACAATGCTGAAACTTTTTTCATTTGCATTGATACCACTCGCCTACGCAATCTACATTCGCCCTCGTGCCAATAAACACCAGGTAAGTAGAGGACAAATGAGCAGAAAAGTAAAAGAAAACCATTTGCTCACGTTTTCTTATTCGAAATACAAATAGTAGAGAATGGAGAGTGTTGACATGGTACCGCAAAGTTAAACTACTTGACTTTTGACAATTGCCAATCAGTGAACAAGAAATCTTAAAAGATAATAAGAAAAATCGTGGAAGAGAATTTTGAGAAATTATGCGGTTAGAAGGGGTTGTCAGAAACATAAAATTCAGCCCTTTTGTACTTTTCTAAAGAAATTGTTTTGCCAAAGTTTTACCTAAGAATATTTTGAGTGAAAACTAAATTTTACAAGAGTCGTACACTTTCATATCATGACCACAACTCTTTTACCAATAAATGCACTTTTTATTATAAGCGGCGGGTCTGTGTGGCAATTTATCAACGATTACCAAAAAATGAAAAAAAGTCGGGATTTTTCCGGTTTTTTTTTTCAGTTTCTGGGAGCCAAAATTCTTGTTTCCTGAAAATGTCCAGTTTTCTCATAAAATTGCCAAAATAATTTTTTACGAAAAGTAAGTATTAAATCGGTTTCTGCATTAGCATAAACAATTTCAAGGCTTAAGACCGCTGATTACCAAAGGTGTTGGGAATTTCGCAATTTCAGCAAACTTTCGATTTCCCAAACCCAGATGAACACAAATTTCTACAAAGAAGTGGAGTTTGTGTTGATCAAATAAACTCAAAACCTTCTAAATAAACGTAAAAACGGTCTCTAGTGATCGAACAAAAAACCATATAAATACAATAGTATTAAATTTTCAGTTGGTATCAAGCTCCGACGAGATGGACGAGAAAGTCAAAAAGATGGAAATTGTATAACCCATATATCTGAATAGCTCAACCCAAAATCAGCGCCATTTCGTGCCTTCAATCCGTACGACTACATATCACCTCTTGCCATGCCACGTCATTCATTTTCTCACTCGTCTCTCTCACCCGATCGAAATCATAATATCTAGGTGCTTCTCCGATCCCAAAAAATAATGCTTCGGTTATGAACAGATTCCGATGAAACCTTCCCACTTGACGTTCTTGAATAGCCCCCTTTTCCCGTCTGATTCTTTTGTTAATTCCATTCATATTCAGAGTCTTGCAGTTTCAATCCGATTCTATTTTCAAACACACCGGTGTCGAAATCGAAACTTTTCTTCCTAATCCCGATTCATTTTTTTCTGTATATTTATTGTTATCTGTTCATTTTTGTTCAATCCTTCAGCTTGCTCAGGCTCTTCTGTTCACTTTTACTCTGAATCTTCACTCAAAAATGCCTTCTCTTCCTCAACAAAAGTGCTCAAAAAGTTCAAAATGTGTATGTTTTTCTTACCAACATCATCATCAACCCCTTTTTTCTATACGTGATCATAGGATATTGTCGATTTCTTTATTAATATAGAAGACAAGAAAATTTGACAAAAAATCATAAAATAAAAATCTGAAAATATATATTATGTTAATTGGTGGAGATGTGTGGTGTGTTCGAGAAAAAATACAATAACACAGAAAAATAACAGGGTGGAAATCGCAAGATATGCGGAAAAGCGGAGAATGTGTGCAGAAAAAAGGAGAAGAGGGTTTTGTTATGTACAAGCAGAAAGTAAAAATTCATGATTTGGGAAAAATATTTTGAAAATTACTCACTATCAGAAAATTTGGCTTTAAACATTGGCCTCTATAACTTTTATTATTCATTGAAAACTGGAGCTTCCAACATTAGAATTGCTTGAAATCCGCAAGTTATTTTTTATGCCTTTCAAACTTTAAGTCGTGTTTTTTAGGAAAACTGGAATTTTCCTAATTTACAAGTTTGTTATAAGTTTTGGAAAAACGGAAACTGCTCATCAAAAAAAGCAGTAAACAATTTTGGATTCGGACTAACTGTAGCACCCCAATAAAATCACTCGAAAAACGAATATTACAATTGAAAAAATACTGATGAAATTATTCGGAAGAAAATACATTTTGCATTCAGTTACTCGAGTTTTTCTTTGTACAAGGCACTTTGGATGAATCGTAGGACAAGTCGTACGTTGAACTTGATCGCGTCATCGATTGACCCTGAAAAATCGTTTTCGAAATCGATAAAGATCAAAACTTTGAAGCATTAAATTTTTTAAAAATCATACCTGTTTCAGATTATCCATGATATATGCAATAATAGCCAACCATGCTCTTCTTAACTCTTTGTGTTTTCGAACAGCTTCACATCTTCTTCTTGCACAATCCATTATTGTATCACCCAAATCATCCCAAACTGCACTCGAGAGACCTTCCGCTTTCAGATGGCGATGTTGCTTTCCGATTTCTGTCAGGTATTGCGTAATTCTGGCATGATCGTTGTCCAGGTTTTTGATGACCGTATCAAGAATTTCTACAGTAACTCGGCAATGCATAACACTACAATCAAAATCACTCTTTGAGAATACTGCAACTCCATCAGCCTTTGCAAGAAGCTCCTTTGCTTTTGCATTTCGGCTACTTAATGTGCTGTAGAGACTGTTTGCAAATGGTCCACTAGCGCCAGTAGTGTAGATGTTCGGCCAGCATTGAACAAGAAGTTTTTGCTGGTACGGAGAAAGACCTAAATTTGAAAATGTTCGAGGTTTTCTAGTTATGAGGTTTTTTCATTCCTCGATTTCAAATTAATTTGAAGCGTAAAAAGCACGTTCGTCAGAAAATGGAAACCCTAGTTCTCAAGCTATTAAAAAAACAAAGTTGACTAAAAATCCATATTTCAGTGGAGCGTTATTTAAAATTGACTAAATTTGTAGTTCTTTGGATTATCAATATTGCGCCCCAGTTCACTCACCAATGACTTCATTCAAATTACGACGAGTCGGCGATGGAGGACACGAAAGATCTCCCGCAGATCGTTTGGACTGTAAGAAACACGGAAATTAAAATGCAGATAAACATCTAAACGATACCGTAAGTGGTAGACGAAGGCTTTCCGCTTCAGGACATTCAGTTCTCGAACGTCCCATTTGACCCAAATGTGGACACGTTGTGTGAGCAAGAGGATTCAAAGAATTCTTTTCCTGGAAGCAATGAAACGAATATTGACAGGGTCTAGATTTCAAGGAATAATACATAGGCTTTCTGGAGCCTTCCGAATTATTCTGCATTTTATTGGAAATAGTTGTAATGCAGACCACACTGATGCTCATTTTTTTTGGAAGCAGGGAAAACAATAAGTGGTTGAGGATCTCACTTGAGACTATGTTATATTCCCTGTTTGTTCACAGTCTGGTATTATTTCAGTTATTGAATCAGACATTAAAAGAAATAAATTAATGATGTTTATGTATAGAACGTCTAGTTATTCGGTAGGTAGGAACTTCTGCAGACGCCTCCACAATTTGCAAAACTTAGAAATTATAAATTGTTTAAAGCGGAAAGCTGAACTACTTTAGATGATGAACGTTTTTTTTAATGAAAAATGAATATGCAATTTGGATCTATGTTATACCAATTTTTATTGTTCAGAAAAAAGTGTTTCAGAGTTTTAAGTATAAAAAACTAAGCTTTGAACTAATTATGTAAGCATTTCAAAAATGAAAACCGGTTTTTTTCTAAATTAAAAATGCATGGGAACTTTCTATGAAATGTAAAACTGAAAATATTGCTGATATGCTCATCTAAAAACAAGAGATTTTGGTGGAACTGATTGTTAAAATGATTTCACGTAGTTCTAATTGGTGGTTTCAATTTTTTTTTTTCAGAAAAAGTAAGGAAAATAAAAACAAAAAAACAAATTTCTGTTTGACTCACTTTTTCAACGCTTCCACCGTTCTCCATGATTCGTTGCCTTCTCAATTCTTTACGACCATTCTTCTCCAACGAATCCAACGAATCTTCAGAAAACGTACGCGTAAATCTGAAATTATTCTTTCTTATTTTTTCGCCCTAAAACCAATTTATCCTGAAAGCCCCCCAATTTCTGATTTACGACAATCCCCGCATGACTCCCACGCTGATTGGTTTCGTGTCAGTTATGTCAAAATGGCGGAAATATGGGACAAAACAAGACAAGAAAAATGAGAAATTGAAAGCTGAGCTTATGACTTTTGAGGATCTCATAAAGGCAATTTGAAATGGCAAACACACGTACACATGTCCTTGGCGACCAAGAGCCGTTTCGTGTTCAAATTTTGATGAATGTGCACGAAACGGCGCTCACAGTTGTCCTGACAGCCACTCGCCGCCAACAAAAATTTAGTTTCAGAAACGGCAAAAGAGCAGGTGAAAATGTTGAGGTACTTGAAACTTACCGAAGAGGTGAACTAACTGAGCAACGACGAGTCCGAGTTATTGAAATGACAGGCATCATAGTGTGATCCATGTTCTGGAAAAAAGTACAAAGATTGTTTTTAAAAAGAAAATAAGCAGATATTGATATTCTATGCAACAGTTCTCACGGGATTGGAGATCTTGAAATTCTGAAGAGAAGAATTTAAAAAATATTCAACTTTTAAAATATCAAGGAACCATTTTTAGTGGGTCGGTATGAAAAGCTTCGATTTTATTCCTGTAATGAAATGTTTGAGTTAACTTCTGAAAAAAACCAAAGTCATTTGAAATAATACTTTTTGATTAGGTTTTTACAAAATTTAGCTGCAGGTGAGTACTTTGAACTAGATAAAAGTCGATCTGATTTTTTCCATCACACTTTTCAATACTTTTGAGGCCGGTAAAATTGCTCCAACAATTAATTTTCTTTGAGGATGACTAGAGGTGCACTTAGAGTGGATAAACATTCTGGGAGATTTCTGAAAATTTGCGAAGAAAAAAAAAAGAAATAAATTTATGTTCTGAAACACTTTCAAATTGAGTTTTTACAATTTTATACATAAGTGTAATAAAGTTGTTGAAAATACAAATCAGTACATTTACATTGTTTTCTTTCTAATCATTGTCTTGAAATTTTTTCTCTATTTTCTAATGATTGACATTAAACTTCGTAAAAAATTTGGTTATGTGGGCCGCATTCTAAATAATATCAACTAAAACAACAGCAAGAGCTCATGACTTCTGAAGTGCATGGAGGTCATGTTGGTAACTCTCCCAAGAAACTAATGAAACCAAACTTTTAGTGGTTTCCCGTTTTTTGGTCGTTAAAACTCTCCAGTTTCCCATTTTCTTCTGCTCTATTCTAATAACATTGTAATGGTATTGTCAGCGTTTCAAACAAAAAGTGCTCATTTTCGCTAAATAGTTTCTGAAACTTACAAGTTTTGCCAGTGGATGATAGAGTGGTGTAACATCATATGGAAGTGCTAATGGTCTTTCCATTTTTGCCTGTAAAGCTTGAATTTTGAAAGCCTGGAATCACGTCATTTAAATAAGATGGCAGGTGAAGTAAGAGAAGGAGGAAAAGTCTGAAGGAAATGTTTGAGCAAAAATGAAATGCAATATAAATCTTGAGGCAGCAAGAGCAGTAGCAAAAATTGCAATATGAATTGAAAAGTAAATTGAGTAGTGACTAGTGACAAATTCAGAGTTTTTTCCCTTCTTGTTTTTCCAATTCTCTAATAAAACAACTAATTGAGCGTGAAAATACACCGGAAAAGGGGTTTGCTCACAACCTAGAAATGTAGTATTATTGCATACTTGCGTAAATATAATACTAGAAAATAATAAATATCTGACATTAGTTTGTTGATATTTATTCTAGAATTTTGGTGTTTAGGTTTTTTGAGAGCAGAAAGGGATATTTTAAAAAAATAATCAAAAACATCTTCAGAACACTTAAACATTAGTTCAATAATATCTAACAATTCAAGCTTCAATCGCCTAAATTTATATGAATTTTAAACTATTGCCCTAATTCTCACTGCTTCATTAAAAAGAACACATTTTTGCAAAGCAATTTGTAGAAATTAAACCGAAAAGTAGTTATCTATCTGAAGACGTATTTGCAGAGAGAAGAACACGAGGAAGATAGATATTCTTGAAAGATGTCGGTCGGGAGTTGATTGGTGACAACTTTGTTAGTGTTTCTCTCCCGGGACATGACTTCTTTTACTCTGAAACGGATGATTACCCTCAATTCTTCTACTTTCTCTACTTTTTCAACGTTCTTCACATCTATGATTCAGAGAATCAACATTTTTTGTGAAATAATGGAATTATTTGAATTTGTCTGTGGAATAGAAATTGTAAATCAAAAATTCAAAATGCTAATCTACAAAAGGAGGAGATGAAAATCCGTGGGAAATAAAAAAACCGAAAATTGTGTTCAGCGGATGAGCATTGAAATTCGGAATGCTTGTGGGCAAAAGGGATATAATTAAGAAACTGTGGGAAATTGTTGAATAAGGAAATATTTTATTTTGTTGATCAGGGACCGGATGAATCATATAAACTTCAAGAGGAATTTCAAAAACTAGATAAAACCCTCACCGAATTTATTAATTTTTAAGGTCTGAACTCACTTATTCTTTAAAGTCTTGCGCACCGTCTAATTTCAGGAATTTGAAATAAGGTATTTTGATTTCAAACGGCGTAAATTTACGTGTTTTTCATTGTGATATTTTAATAAATTTATTGAAAGATCAAGTTTGAAAAAAGGCTTACAGGAACTTTGGGTAGTATCGCCTACATTGAGCCTACGAGCCCACCAAATTATCTATATTTTATTGAATGCAAAACTAATTTTAAATTGAATGCGTCCAAATTTATTTCACAGTAAGAATGATTACGAACTTTTCAAAATTTTCAAAAATTACGGCAGGTCTGGCAACAAGTTTGTGCAAGAATATTTTTGGCTATTTTTTAAAGATAACTTTATCACATTGATTTTTGGAACTATAGCTAAAACACAAACACAAGTCTGAACTTTTCGCGGAAACAATTTCAAAGATCCTATCTAGTTTTTTCACTGGCCTAAAATTAAAATTGAAAAAATGGAGTAACAATGAAGGCATTTGAAGTTAAGTCAAAAGTGATGAGCAGAAGCAAAAGAGGAGCAGGAGCAGAAGGCGGCGACTCGTCAGAGTCATGATAATTAAAGAAGTCCAGTCTTCTCCATACACTCAATGACATCCGGCTGCCCCTTTCCCCCATCCTATTTCGTTCCAGAAAAAACCATGCGCAAGTCCCATCAAAGAAATGATGAGCTTCAGTAGAAACAAAAGTACCAAAAAAGAAGCAAAATACAAATGAGAACAGGAGGCTTTTCTAATTAGATATGGGGGCAACTGCCAACGTCGCCGTGCTCCCGGAGTTCTTGTGTGAAAGGCATGAATGAAAGACAATTGTTTTCATTTCGAAAAACAAATTTCCGTTTTACTCTCTTTCTTCCCATCTCCAGCTTCTTCCGGAAATGAGTGGGCACACACTTTTTCTTGCAACTTCTTGCAGAGGTTACTGTGTACTTTACTCTTATTCAGCAGCATTAAAAAGGGAAGTTGTTTTCAGATTTTTTTGCAAATTTCAAAGCAAATTCCAAACAAAATCGCTAGGAAAGAGAACGTAAAATAGATTTGTGAGTATTACTAAATTTAGAAAAAATGTGGTGCATGGCAACAAAGGTGTTCTCCATGGTTTCTTAAAAGTTTCGCGTTACTGAATTAAAGTGGTCATGTTGTCAAAGTTTCCATTTTAAAAAATAAGACTTGTACAACTTCATCACTAATTTTCAAGGAGTGTTTCGAGTGAAATATTAATAGAAAGTTCAATACTGATTAAGGGAACTAGGCAAATTCTCCAAACTGGTTTTGTTCTGATTTTTTAAATTTTAATTTACGAAAGTCCATTCTTTCAATAATAATCTTGTCCTTCTTTCAATAAATTTGATAGTTTTTTTAAAGATCGGCGAAGGAAAAAAGTTGACTATATCTTGCCCAAAAGCAGAATTATCGTACACTGAATTGGTAACTTTGTTTTCTTTAAAAATTTGAAAATTCTTTCTAGTTTCTATATTTAAAAACTGTTTGGCAACTCTCCGCAATTTTCCAAACAATTTTAGACACTTTTTGGATTGAAATTAGAAAAATTAGACACAATTTCTCAACCAAGAATTTATAATACAACAACTGATAACTTGTCACATTTCTAGGTAAAAGTGAATGATCGCATTTCTGAATGTCAGAAATCAAAATGTTTCAAATTTATTGAATAAACACTAATTTTCAACCAGCCGTTCTTCATTTTCCTATATACTTTGTAGTTTTGTCCATGTCTTAACAATAAAGTGCATATTTGAAAAGAGATTAATGGAATACTTCGAGTCAGGGTACAAAAAATGAACTACTTTGTTCTGAATTGAATATATAGGAATCTATTCTTTCATTAACTTTTGCTATTCTGATAGTGATCTTGATGTTCCGTTTTTTTGTCGGTTTTGGATCAGCTTTTATATTTATGTTTGACACCTCATGCATGGGAAATTAGAAATAAGAGAACATAAACAATAACGAAGACAAGGAAAAATGAAAAGTTGAATGTGAAGACGAGGAAGAAAACGATGATATCTGTTGGATAAATCGAGTGCAAATAGATACACACTTCTTCTGGAAGGCAATAGAAAGAAGCGAAGGGCACAATTAAAATATCGGGTGTCTCATTCTCACTCTCGTTCTCTCGTTTGTCGTTTCTTTTTTCTTCTATTATACATTATATATGAAACAATATTTCATATTTCATATACTCGTGATGAATAATAGAGATGCGATTCACACGACTATGGGAAGAATGGAAACTGGAGAGAAGGAGGGGACACCGAAGCAACAAGGCTCAAAACTTGTTAAGACAGCAAAAAAAGAAGAAATTAATCTTCGTGTCGTGTAGAACTTACTAGCAGAACTGGAGAAAAAAGCAATGGATTATTGAAACGATGGAGTTGACTAAATGATTATGATGATGGCTAAGATTAATTATATTATCAAAAATTGAAGAGCAAGAAGATCTAGGAATCACACGTTGGGAAGACGTATTTCTCTGACGAACGTGTTTTTTGGAGAAGAAGACATCGTTTTATTTGGTTTGTTTTTTTCAATTCAAAGGAATCAAATTATCAACTAGATTTTAGTCTCTGATCTTCTGGAATTTTAAATCAAAACTCCTGCGTTTGATAATCAAAAGGACATGGTACCTCGTGAAATCTTGTGAAATGAACTTGCATCCCCATTAGTAACTTTTAACAGCTAGCATTTCAACGGTATGTTTAACCAAAAAAATGTGAAACAGGTAAAATACACGAAAAATATTTTCACATTTAGTTTTTTCAAGAATTTTTTATAAAGTCAAAGACAACCTAGATATGAGCTATCAAAGTATAGTAGTGTTCACTTATAGGGAAAATACGGTGAATGAATTCTACACAAGCATTTCTAAAGTTATGAGTTTCATTTTTGATGAAGGTGTAACTAAAATGTTTTAAATCTCGATCTCGAAAAATAAACATAGCAAATTCAGTGAAACATCAAATCAAACAAAATCTGCGTTTTTGTTTAAAATCGCCAAAACACTTCCCGGTAATCCACTAATGGATTTTGGAAGACCTCACACACCCAGTCTGAGAAAATAAATTGTTTCAAAATTATTCTTCCGTCTGACTCAATCTTTGACATACTGTCGTCCTGGGTAACAAAACAACATGTCTACGAGCAAAAAGGAGCAAAATTCCTTTCATTTTCAAGTACTTTCTGCTAGGGAATCATGAGTCAAGAGTGTGTGGGTGAGAGACTATTTTTAGTTTTACAAACGTTTTTTATTTAAAAAAAATTGGATCTATGTTTATGGATATGGAAACCCTTTCAAAGAACTTCCTGCTTTGAAAATCGGAAATTCGAATGAAGAAGAAACGAGGGTGTTCATAGACTTTATCACGTTATCTGAGAAGTTCTGAAAATCATAGAAAAGTGAATGATCTCCATCAAAATTAAAAAACTGAAAAAGCTACAAAAGTAGATCCATACACTCTAACAAAAGTTATAAAATATACACGATTGACTGCAATAGCAAATAGGGAATCCGGAAATAATGAATCATACAAGTCTTCTTGGAAATTAAAATCATCATTGAATTCAGCTCGTAGACTGGAAAATTCGATAAAAAAGTATGGAAGGCGGGATGCGAAGCTACTGAATAATACATTCATTTTTGCTTTTTTCTCTTCCGGCGTCAATTATACACACCTTCCGAATCAATGCGCGACACTGGACAATATGCTCTCATTGCAAAAACTTGTGGAAAAATTTCAGGAAGAATTTGGAGAAAATGTGGGTGTTGGGAACTACACTATTAAAAGTTGTTTCAATTTTTAAACAGTAGCAACTTGAGACAACAGTCATGCGTTTACTAGCCAAATTTCAGTTCTCTGTTGCACTTTAGGTCTTTATTAAATTGCACCAATTTGTTTATTTTTGGTCTCACTCGGCAAAATTTTCAAAGTTCTACAGAAAGGTTCGACGAGAAAAATATGTTCTCCTCTAAAAATGTAAAAAATATAATATAAAATGGTGAAAAAGCTTCAGTCAGTAGATAGACATTTCAATTTTATTTAATTAAAAATTAGAGTTTAATTCGAAATTTATAGAATTAGTCGTGGTCTTTTCAAAAGCCCTTTTCCAAACACTTGGCGCACTTTAAATTCCACCTCATGTTTGAAAATTGGAAATAATTGATTATATGAATGTTGAAGTTTTGTAAGAGCATTGTGATTCAGAAGTAATAAACATTTTTCTTGATTTATCCAATCGTTAAAAAGGTGCATTTCAGGTTTTTAAAGAGGCGGGGCAAATGTTCTGGGCTCACTGTAATAGTTTGATTACGCACCATCATTTTACTTCTAATTGTTGGGAGAAGAACTGTTACTTAGTTGAGAAACTCAGCAAGACAACGAAAAATTGAAGATTTGATCAATATTTTTATTGCGAATTACCGTAACCGAATGGCACAGAAAGAGAGAATGAAAGTTTTGTTCATATACCAAAGATTTCAAATTATGTTTTTTTTGTTAATTATATTTATGAGACAAAAAAGAAAAAAGGCTTTTGGACAAGATAGGTTTCGACTAGAAAATGTCATAACAGTGCTTTGGTTGACAAGAAGAAAGAGAGAAAGAGAGGACAGGGACAAAAATAATTGAAAGAAAAAGAGACCTGGTTATGGCTATGATTTAGATGAAGTTCTTGGGAAATTTAAAAATTGATATCGTTTTCGTTTATAAAACAGAAGTGGTTTGTTGTTTTCTTCAAGTGGAATTCGGAATTCTTCATCAATTCCGTTATCACGAATTTTGACAGGAGGAGAACTTGCAGGAGCATGTACAACAGATGACTTATTGACAACAACTGGAGAACGAACTGATGGAGGTGGAGTCTCGAGTTCAACCTGAAAAATATTTAGTTTCAAATTTCTAAGAATGAAATCTGATGAAAAAGTAAATGAAATATTTATGAAAATTTGCATGTTTTCTTGCACTAACTGTTTACATTCCTGCTTTTTGAAAACATTTCAAAATTTGCAAAATTTGAAAAATTGAGCTCTAAAAAACATCAAAACATTTTAAAGTAATAATTTTCAGTCTTGAAATTTTCTGGCATTTTAAAAAGTGTTTAAAAACTTCTCCTTGTTGTGACAGCGGTATTTTTCAATCAACATGCGTTTGGAGCTATAAAAGTTTTTTTTTTGGAATTTTTAACAGTGATGAAAATTTTTTTTAAAGTTATTGAATGGTTTTTAAGTTTACAAAAGTGTATCCAGAAAAGAACGGAATGTTTCAAAATCGATGGAACTTTTCAAAGAAATCGAATTCAATTGGCATTAGCACTGGATATTTTGGAAAATTCGAACTTTAATGAAACTGGGCACAAAAAAAAACGAAAATTAAACGAAAATTTTAAAATGTTTTTTTTCCATTTTCTATTTTTAAAGTTTCGATTTTTTTCAATGCTGTTAGATTTTCAAAATCCTTCCAAAAATTGCAAAACATGAATGTTCAAAAAGTGTATCTTAGTACTTATTGCTCAAAAAAACTCACCCTTCCATTGCTCTCAACACTTCTCCTTCTCATCCTCCGTTCTCGTCTCCGTTCTCGTTCTTCAGGTGATTCAAATGCATTGAAAGTTGCACTAATCCGTTGAGTATTCTGACTATTATTGTGAACTCCCATTGATGTTGAATGCCTCATTCCATAACTATTATCCTCATTTCGATGATTCATTTGGTATTGATGAGCAGGTACTGGGGCAGTATTTTGTCGATTCGCAGTCTCATCAATCGAGGTTGTCCTTGATAATCGACTACCGACTCCAAGATTGTTAAATGACTAAATTTTTCAAAAATTTATTAGGATTGTTAAGTTTGAAAAATGGATACTTACATTTATTAATCCTTTAAAGTGACTAATAATACTATTTGATTGAGGTGCTCCACAACTTGCTGTCCTGTGTATTCCACTTCTATCTTTTTCAGATCTTGATAACCGGCGTTCTAAAATATTTTAAATATGATTCTTGGATTCAAAAATATAATAACATACGTTGAATTGGAGATGCTCTTGGGTTCATTGGAGATGATGGTGAATTTCCTCCAGGTGATGTATTTGAATCCATTGATCTTGGAGTTGATAGTAGAGATGCTTTTGGTACAGCTGAACATTTTGAAACTATAGTTTCAAGGGTTTTAATAATAACTTACGGAATGCAGGATTTAGCCTCCCATGTCCCCGATCTTCTGCATCTCCACCATCCATCATTTCTTCGCAACTTGCATCAAATGATCCTTGCCATTTACTCATTAACGTCTGTTGTGTCCTTACATTATTTGCAGAGTTTTCATCCATTTGAGCATTTGTGTTATCGAACGATGAGATCTTGTTGGTTTTTGCACCAGATTTATATCGATTGTTTATGGACAGCTGGAAATTAGATTTGAAATGTAGTATACTTTAATTATACTTTTCATCTTTATAAATTTGTTTTATGAAATGTCAAAACTACGTTCAAAATATTTCCAAGACTCACTGTTATTGATTTATTGCTTCTGGTTTTATCCACAGGTAAACCGGCAACTCTTTTGATAGAAAGTGATGATTCAGCAACTTGTGGTTGTGCTTTCAGAATTGAAGATGGAAGTTGGAAGTTTGCTTCAACATCCGCTGTTCCACCTCGATATTTTTCATCGTCACATGCCGCAAATCTGGCGTTTACTGCGTCGATAACATCCAAATTGACAGTTCCGTATTTAGGTCTGAAAATTGGTTTTTTTTCTCAATGTTCTATATGAATTTGAGTAAATTACTTTAGGAATTCGTGTCTTTTGTATTTTGGTTTCTCCGCCGCTTTTTCGTGTGTACTTTCGAACCCCGCCCCAAGATTAGCCATTTGACCATTCGTTTGTTCGTCTTCGTCCTCACCCATTGTGATTGGAGCCTGAGTATCGAGAGCTCTGAAACTCAGGAGTAATGAATGGAAGTATTCTTTGAATTCAAAAAATCTACCTATTCTCGTTTCGTTGATCTTTGATGACTGCAGTCGTATGGGATTTCAGCCTAGCAGACAAATTCCCATTCGCCTGTTGTTTTTGCCGTGTCGCCATGTTGTCGTATCCTAATTCCCAGTCGTACGGTTCGTCCCAACTGATCTCATTTCTAGAAAAATACATTTTAAGAGTTTATTATGACAATAAGTGCATCTGCTATAATATGGGGTCATCTAAAACATTTTAAAAGGCAGTAAGCACGCATTGGGAAAGCGTAGGTCGCCTTAAAGGCATCAATTTTTGTGACTAAAAAACGGTACTTTACATCGAATCAAAATTTTCAACGATTTTTATGGAAGTCAACTGTATATTTTCAAAAACTCACTCAGCGACAATCTTATTAAGAAGTGATTCCAAGTATACATAATCAGGCGTATCTGCATATCCTAAAACTTTCAAATGTGCAACAAAAAGATGCATTTCATGTGGGCAATCATCTAGAAGAACAACCAAATCGGCTTCTTCCTTCATTTTTCCCACTTCATCCTTGTCCTTAATCTTTCGCCATGGTAATTGTCCTTGTAAGAACTCAGTGAGCATATAAAAAAGAGACCAAAGATCGTCTTGTCTTCCCATTTCTTTATTTTTATGAGCAGTTACTGCTGCATATCGAACTGTTCCACGGAATCCAGCTGCACTTCGAGGACTTCTGATTTCTCCTTTTGCATTCAGATATTGACGAGCGAGACCGAAGTCAAGCATATACACGTTTCGCATTGTTTGTGATGTGCGTCCCATTGCAAAGTTGGACTGAAAATGATTAATTTACAGATTAATATTTATTTATTTCAGACATCTATTTTTTAAAAATAATTTTGACTAAAATTTCATTAGGCCTTAAGATAATAGTTTTTGCAAAATCAATTTCTCAATTGTTTTTTTTTCAAAAAAACTTCAAACTTTAACTTACTGGTTTCACATCTCTGTGCAAGAATCCAATTGAATGAATTTCTCGAATTCCATTCAAAATCTGTATTCCAACACGAACTGCTGTACTCAAATTAAAGCACTGTTTCGGTGCTTCTCTTCTCAAATCAGCCAGATTTTTTCCTTGCAGACTCATTACCAAATAATTGAATTTATCGTTTCGTCCGCACCCGTAGAATTTACACGCGTGTTTTTTTCCTGAAACAAGGAGGTTTTATATCACAGGTTTTTATTGTGTAAAACGATTTTGTTTTCTCATTTTCCGTTTCTTTCAATATTTCTCAGAAACGAGATGCTAAGATGCCAACGAGACAGGCGTAATTAGATTTTTGATGACGGCTTGAAAAAAAAACTAGGAAAAAAAAAGCGAAATACGTCATAAACAGCCAACAAACCTTGAAGTCGTCGAAGAACTGCGACCTCCATTTTGAGCACTTGCTTTGTTGCTTTGCTTGATTCGACCTGAAAATGAATTGATAAAAAAAATGGTTTTCAAAATTTAAAGAAATTTAATACATGTGCAGGAAAATTAGGGTATTTCTATTAAAAAAGCAGACATTTCTCTCAAAAAAACATCCTAAAAATACCTTGATCGCTACCCGTTCATGGTGATTTTGAACATCTGTTGCTTCGTAGATTTCCCCAAATCCACCACCACCGATTTTCGCTTTCTGAAACCAAAACTTTTAGTTTCCGTAGCTTGAAACATAGAAACTCACTATTTTCCATCGTTCTCTGATGACCTGTCCAACTTGAAGAATTTCTCCTTCTGATGATGATGTCATTATTTCATCTCTGAAAATTTAAATTCAATAAATAAGAAAAATAAATGAAAAAGAGAATCTTTGAACGATGAAACGGCTATCGGACCGCAATAAGAAAAAAGCAAAACGAATGGGGAAGTGGTTGATGAGAATGGCATATTTCGTGAAGAGATGAGAAAAGTCGAATGGAAAACAGATGGGGCGCAAGAAAAGATGAAGCTGGACGAAGAAAGAAGGCGGTAGGAGGGAAAAGTGACAAATGCACCAAATATATTCTCTAAAATGGTTGGGGGTAGACATGGAGAAGCTGTGGGAGCAGCACACACAAAGAAAAAGGAGCGCCTTCTTCAAAATGACCAGCCGAAAAAGTATCAAGAGAGGCAACCTTGGAAGAGCTTTGGAAAATCTTCGAAGAAAGAAGGAAGAGATGTCCGATGGGGCTCATAAATCTCGCCGCGCATTGCCGACGTGTCACCTACTACTTTCTTCCATTTAAAAACGCATTCTTCCCATTTTGGAAGTGAGTCGGGTAAATAGAGGGCACTATGTATGTGGCACCAAGCAAAAGCTTATTTGATTTATACGCTCACGATTTGTCAAGTTAAGTTGCCAGAAATTACCATATGGGGGTTATTTAAAGTATTTTACGAAATAAAATTCTAAAGTAAAACATTACGGAAATGGAAATCTAAGAGCCGTCGAAATATTTGAAAACAAAATAATTTCCACAAACAGACAGAAAAAAAAGGAATTAGTTTCTGATACAAAGTTCTTGTCCACATTTCGGCAATGTTTTGAAAAAGCCTAATAAAGTTTAATAATTCCGGAATAAAGCGCTAAGTTTTTTCTTTTTTGGCCCAGTTTTTTTCAAGCCAAATTTGGGCAAGAAGCTAGCGCCAAATGCAGATAACTTCCACGAACTGTCCATGAAACAAAAATCGTGAAAATTCGAGAGAAAATCAAGAAAGTAAATTTAAAACAATTTACTAACTGCTAAAAGTATTCAGAAAATTATTAAACATTTGTTTTCCGATCATCACATTCAATTTCTTGTTTTTATTCTCTTGAATGTCATCGGAAGAAATGAACAAAACGATATAAATATAAAAACGAAATCGATAGCCTCCCCCCCCCCTGTCGGGACAAATCTCGAGAAAGAGAAATGCCCGCGTCCAGGAACAGCTGACATTTATTCTCCCGGATTGTTGAGCTAGAAGCTCCCGTGAGCCGCCTGCTCTTTTCCCTATCTTGATTGACGTGGCACAAGGACTAAAATACTGAAAACTCCCACGATTAGAGGGAGGATGTGGTGCACAAGGTGCAGAGATGCAAATAGATTCGAAAATGGAAGAAAAGGTGAGAAATCTAAAAATACTTCTTTAATAAATGGTCATTGATGATGATGATGATGGTGAAAAGTTGAATATAGAAGGCTATAGAGTGCTATTCTACGTAAAAAGGACCCGAAGAACCGGCCGTTTTGTTTGGATGACCATGAATAAATAACATTGGTAAAGTAAATGAGAGACAGAGAGACATACGGGACTTAACCGGGAGAGAATGAGTGGAATAGAGGGTCCCCGGGTTTTGTTTGAATATATGAACCAAAAGAAGGGTGACAAGAAAATAGGAAAAGAGTGCGTAGAAAATAGAGAAAAGAGGGGTGTAAAGTGCATTAAGGGGACCAGCTATTCGGCCGTAAGTGAACGGGAAACACGGGTCAGGATAATTGAGAGCGGAACGAATCCATCGGAAAATAGGGGGAGGACAATATAATCAGAAGATAAAGATCCGATGGGCATCGGAACTAAAGAGAGAGAATGACATAAAGTTGAAGGTTGCGAAATGCCGGAAAATGAGAAAAGGATTAAAAGAGGCGCAGGGATTAGAGTCAAGCAATTTTCAGAGTTAAAACAACAGGGAGTAAGAACCAGAAAAAAACGAGCATTTATCACAATTGACAAGCTTGTTTTCTTTTTTGCTCAAGACCTCCTGAGGAAAGCGGAAGAAGAGGCAAAAGTAATGAGTTTGTTGCCTGATTATTTTGGATTTCAGCTGACAATATTGAACAAAATATAGTTGAAAGAAGGAACTATATATATATATATTGCAATGAAAAGAAAAAAACCAAAATAGTCATGCAAATATTAGACTTTTGAAGGAGAAGAAATAAACTGATTTTGGGAGAAACATACGCACCTTTGTATATTGTTCAGAGTTTTGAAAACTAACGGAAGAATTTTTTCAAATAAAAAACATTCAGACAAACGAAACAAATTGGCAGGAAAATAAGTACATAGAAATTCGTTTTTTTGCATGAAATTGATATCAAGAAAAGGAAGTTTTCAAGGTCACATGTCTTTCCTGAAAATCCCAACAAAAGACTTTTAAAAATCTTCTGGTTCTTTTTGTTTCTAAAAAATTATTTTAACTTTTCAAAAGAATTTTGAACAAACTTTAGCCTCGATTTTTTAGAATTTTCTTATAGCTAAAAATTTATATACAATTTTGCAGATTATATTTTTTTCAGATTTATATTTATGTTTTTTTTTAAGTTTGTTTTCAACGATAAACATCAGAAAAATCCAATTTTCAGTAAGCATTCTAAACTAATAAAATAAACATTTTAAAGATTTTCCGTTTAGTCATCATTTTGAATTTTCTCATTTTAATTTTCTAATATATTCCCCGATCACGACATTGTTCCTCAAAAGAGGAAATAAATGACAAAAATTGGAGCAAAAAAATGGATTAATCTAAAATAAGAATAGGCACGCACTTAAAATGGAGCCCACAAGCAATTAAAAGAGCATTCCAAGTGCACTCCGGAAAACGGTAAACCCAGCAGATTCCTATCTGATCAAATTGAACTTTCAGGAGATGTGGTTTTAGATTTAGAAAGTGCAATGATTCAGATGGGCTAAAAAGAAAAATGAGAAGCATGTGTAATTTGGATTCTAAAACTGTAAGCTTATCTCTTTTTTTTCTTAAAAAAAAGAACGATTGCTACATCTCATTAAATGCAAAAAAAAGAAAAATGCATGAAAAAGTGCAATGGATGGTCTTTTCGTCAAAAACGGACAAAGTGAGCAAAAGGATGCTCGTCATTTTTGGAAAAGACGCAACGGAAAGTGGAAGGATTACATATGCCGGATTAGGAAAATGGGAGGAAGAAGCAGCAAAAGCAGAAGACGATGACACGTCAGGACACTTATATGTATGCGGGAGACGACGACCGATGGAGCAATTAAATTGACAGCCGGGCGGGAGAGTTGAGTCGCCAGAACATATTGGGTTTCGCCTTCACGCTTCTTGAATTTCGCCTCTCCATACCAAATACGATGTGAATTCCTAATTCTAGAGCATGTTGGAAAAAAAACTGAAAACTGCAAACGAGAAGGGTGCTTTTTTTTAATTAGAAATTCCGAGAACATCGAAATATTTAAATGTGTGAATGGTAACCTATTTTAATTTACTTTCTCATAAAAAAAAATATTTAAAAAAATCAATAGAAAAGTTCAATTTTGAATAAAGATTTCATTGTAATCTTTTATTGTTTATTGCCAAAACAAGACCATGAAAAAAAGAATTACTGAAACTAATAAAATTTTCTGACTGTTTTTTTTTCTTTACGAAATTTCTAAAAAATTGAAATTAATCGAAAGTTAAGTCTCACGATAAAATGAATGCGTCATAGGTAGAGACGAGATAGGTTCAATCACTTGAAGAAAGAAGAAAATGAGAAACGAGTTGGGATGTGAGCTTTTGCTAGCAGTCAAATGGCGATACAATCGACGGATAACGTGATATTGAGAGGTTGAGGTAGTAGTGCACACATCTACATTTTGGCAGAGACAGAGGTCGACAGAGCACAGAGTATTAAGGTGTGCTCCCGAGCGGGAAAACTATGAAGCCAGTTGGATTGGTAGCGCCAAGCGTGTCTCCGGATACTCCGCGTGCTCCGCGAGCAACAATGCGCGAAAAATGTTATAGTTGACATTTCAAAGGTTACGCTTTTCTTCTTTGCATCAGCCTGTTTGTGAATTGTTTAGAAAAAATATAGTTTTAGAAATTCAAGTTTTACATTTTATGTTCCTGTTTAACACTTCAAAATTTTCTCATTTATTTTAATATTGCATGTATATCTTCCTATTTCACGTTCACCTGCCAATCTCTCAATACAAACAAACATATTTTGAAGTAAAATTTAAAGATTAAAATTCAAAAATGTAGTAGCATTTGGTTATGATATTTCAGTCCAGTTGTTTATTGAACAGAAATGAAATGTATTTGTTTACCCCTCGTACACTGACTACTTTTTCATTATCGGTATCTTGACGGTTGTGTTGTGGGAAATTTCAGAAAAAAAACAACATTAAATGTGTTTTTGTACAGAGTCAATTAATTTCAAACGTAAAATCAAAACAATATGTTTTCAATTTTGAGAAAAAAGTTTTCAAATATTTATTTTAGCGTTTCAGGAATAATCTGAGACTCATAAGCGAGAATTTCTTCCCTATTTTCCAACTAAGTTTTAACTGAAAAAGAGGCTAATGTAGTTTAACTAGGTTGAAGAATCTCAGATTTTCCTACATCCTAGTGCATCTTTAATGCAGAAATTTGATAGTCCGGAAGATCATTGAATAGATGACAAAGTTCAAGTAAGAATCAAAAATCTTCAATCACAGTGTATCTTTACAAAACAAAAAATATCGAATTGCTTTCAGGGTGATCATGGCAAGAAAAAAGCGAAAAGTTTGCAGAGTCTGGTGAACTCATACTCACACTCGGAACACATTTTCCCCAGAGAGAGAGAATACACAATGATTTCGTCTTTTTTCTAGCAGGAAGCAATGTCTCAAACGCACTAAATCCAATCGACTCTTTCTTTTTTTCTAGAGATTCGCTTTCTTTCAAGAAAATATTTTTTGTTTCTGGTGAGAAGATGTGTTTTTGGAACAATTTTCAAAGTCAATTTTCGAGGAGTCTTGATTCATATCGGTTTTAGTAACAACTCTGAAAAAGTTTTCTCTGATAAAATAATTGTTTGCCTAAAAATTGAGTTCTGTCATATTTTTAAATTTTCGGAAACTCTGAATATTTTTGAAATATTATATTTTTCGTATAACTTTGCAATAACCTAAAGTTCTCATAACAATCGATTTTCAAGTAAAGTGCTAATTTTTCTTTCAATACAACTTGCGGCTGGCGAGAAGTCGAGAAAAGCATCATTTTCAGCTATTCAGGTTTTCCAACCAACTTTTCTTTTCAGAACAAAGAAAATTTCGTAGAAAAAGGTATTTGTAGGAAGTGAGAAGAGAGAATGTGTGAAGAAAGAAAATAACAAGCTATCTGTCTCTCAATATCACCAGCAAAAACACAACACCAAATAGTGTGAAGGGAAGTTGAGTGAATGTGGAATAATGGAATAAAAGTATGAACAGAAGCATATTGGTGAATGAAGAAACACACCGATACGATTCTTGTCAGAAAATCTGGTTTTGAAAATAAAAGGATAGTGAAAGGAAGAAAAGAAGAAGTAGGTTTTTGAACACACGGGGGTGACAGAGTAGGAGGAGATAAAGTGAGAGAGGAGAAGCCCTTTCACATACACTTTCTCTCAATCAAGCGACCCATTGAAACCGACTGTCCGGAAATTGTGTTAAGCATTCGGAGAGATTGAACAAGAAAGAATAGACGACGTCGATTGCAGAGCTCTTTGAAAAAATGAATATGTAATCTGGATAGATTGGGTAGGAGAGTGCACAATTAACTCAATTGACAGGTGAGTTATCTTAATTAATCCGATCATCGGTGATTGAGATGGTTAATTTGAGTTAGTTACGCAATAAGGATTACGTTTGAAAAACGATTTGGTGCTCGCCGGCTTATCTTTTAGCGAGATTATTATTTTCTGCAAAATACAAGTGATTCTCTTAGAGTCTTCATTACAGAAATGTATGTCCTTCTTGAGAAGTCTAGAAATTGTGGTACAACGCTTTTGTAAATTTTCCTGGCTTGCTCCATAGTAAAAAATATTTTTTGACAAATTTTGTAGAAAACTAATTTATAACTCAAACTAAAAGTGTTTTTTTTAAATAATAGTTGAGGTACGTTGAAAATAGTACGGAAAAATTATATGTTGAAACTGCAACTGTATGGACAAGCCATGCATAGCAATTAAAGTCGAAATATTTTGGAAAGGGAGATATACGATCGCAAAATATTAAAAAATTCCTCAAATGCTCTGAAAAAATAAAGTTCCAAAGGAGTGTTTTTAAACATCTCAAAGAGTCAAACTTTTCAGTTAGAAGAAATTATGAATCTTGCAAAATAGGCATATTACTAAAATATTTACAAGAATTTTATCACCTCTTGGTGAAAGTTCAAAAATATTAGTTTTTCCAATTTGAAAAAGTTCCCTCTATATGCAGAATCCAGCAAAAACGTTAAGCTTATAAACGTTACCAGTGAAATTGATTCCAAGAACAATTATGACTAAATTCAATAGATAAATTAATATAAATAAGTATTAAGGTATTTTGAAAACAACTGAACACGACCTCTAGTCTGCGGTTTCGAGCAAAGTATCAAATTAAGAAACCTTTGTGAAAAGTAGATGCAAACGATAATATTAGTAGGAAACTATAGAAAAAGAAGAAGAAGCCGAAAGTGTCATTCAAGTAGAAACAAAATAAACATAGAATTTAGACCACCAGAACACATCGAAAAGAGAGCAACTCAAAACTTTCGAATGGCTTGTTTTATTTTCGAAAGAAGAAAAAGAAGAAGTTGCAGAATAAGAAGTAGAATCTCCATGAAAACATTCATCATCTACGACTATACGAGGGCAAGCTTGACCCAACAATACAAGGGACAATGAACCCCCGAGAGTTCTCGGCCTAAAACAAATTCCGTTTTTTTTTTCTGCAAGAGCTGGTAGTTCCTATGCCGACCAACAAATCTGCGTCTCTTTAGAAACGGCGGCCATCGGCGATTAACACAAAAATGAGCGCGAAACGGGTGAGAGTGGAATTTGCATAGGAAAGTGTCTGCCCATTATAAGATATCCGGAACAAGTTTGAGGGGAAGAAATTCGAATGCAATCAAGTTTCCACGACCTCTTCCGAAAACGAACGAATTATTATATTGCCATTCGGTTTTGTATGGAAATAAATGACAGATGACTGGAAATAAATGGACAGGTGGCAGTAGTTGTAGTAGTAGTACTAAACGGATGAAAATTGGAAGAGGAAAAAATGAAGAAGGAGAAGGAAAGAAGGCGAAGGACGCTTTCGACAACTGAACCCCATGGGAAAATAATGCGTTTTAGGATTTTTGACACAATTTTGCCTTTTTACTAGCTTCACTCATGGAACATTTAGAATCTGTAAGCAAACATGCCAAACTTGTTATTCAAAACACAAAATAAATTATAAAAGAGGCATGAAAAATTCAGTTGGTAATTCCAGAAATGGTGTGGTGGTAGCTGATAAAAGAAGGCATTCATTTTCAGAACATTCATAATTGTGTTAGAAATAAAACTTTTAAAAACGTGATGTTTTTCAAGACGGAAAAAATTTTTCGACACGAAGTTTTTAATCGTTTTCATGCACAAGTTTCACTTCGAATAATGTCAATACTCCACGGCTTCGGAGCAGGTGTGTGGCAATAAAGAATGTACTTCAATCAGTAATTTTTGAATCAATACAATTTCAAAATTTTATTCAACTATTTACAATACATCACTTGAGTGCCTAGTTTTAATTAATACAATCCGTTGTTTGTCCAGTGTATTGATTGGCCAAATTCAATGTTCCAATATCATAAGTTTTGCTTGGAGTCTTTCCAGATGAAACATAATTATCTGGAATAGTGATTCCAATCTTTTTGTAGCAGAGACCATTGTAATTGCATTTGTGATAAATGTTCAATTTTGGATCAATAGTTGAAATTTCAGTTTTTGATCCAGATAGTCGGAATTGTCCATTGGCATCTGAAGTTGCTTCTTCCAAAAGTACATCAAAGGCTGGAAAAAATTTTAATCAGAAACTAAGTTTCAGATTCATAACTTACTTGATTCTTTTTCATAAAGCTTCAGTTTAACTCCAGATGCTGGTTGTCCATTACAGATAACTCTTCCAGATACAGCAACTGACTGTGTTCGGCCAACACCCAATAGAGCATAACTTGTAGAAACAAGAGCAAATAGCAAAAATAAAGTAGTCGGGGAAGAGCACATTTTTAAATTTGAACTGAAATTTTGTCGTCTCAACAGTTATTTATATGGTAGAAACGGTAGGTGTTTGCTGAAGAAAGGAATGAAAAAAGAAAGAGACATTGCTATTTACACAATTACTATTGGCACACAGTACGAAAAACCATTTATTTTCAAATGTTAAATACTCAAATACAATTAAAGTTTTCGGTGGTTTGTCGCTGAACTATATCGGTTCCTTATTTACTTCTTAGTTTAAACAGTCTGTAGATTGGCCTGGGAAGTTGTTGGCCAAGTTCAATGTGCCAATGTCAAAAGTTCGTGATGGTTGACTACCGGAAGTGACGTAGTCCTTTGGAATGTGAATTGTGAATTTTTGATCACATAGCTAAAAACAAAATTACCAAAATATAAAACAGTGATTCTGAAATGTCAATAAATAATTTACCCCGTTGTAATTGCATTTGTGATAAACATTTAGCTTTGGGTCAATAGTTGTGATTTCTCTTTTCGATCCTAACACTCGAAATTGACCGTTCGAATCAGTACGCCCCTCCTCCATCAATCGATCGAAAACTTGAAAAAAAATTTTAAATCAAGCAATCAAAATATAATTGTTATGCCATAGTGGTAGTGGATAGTAGTTTGAAGCAAGATAATCTATGATATTGACCGATTTTCTGATAAAAATGGAGATTCATCAGTCGGTTGTGTTAGAGCATTAAAAACGTATCCTTCATAGAATTTCAAGAACTGTTTTTTTAATTTTTATTGAGAAAGTTGCCCTTGCTATTAGAGTCACTTGTGATTTTGAGAGATTATTTCTAAGACTCCAAACAACTGGATTTTTTTTTCGAATTACAATATAAAAAACATTTGTATGTATAGAAAAAAAATTGTAGAAAATGATTGAAAAGCGACTTACATATTTCGTTTTCATACAATTTAAGCTTCACATCAACCGCAGGTCTCCCGTTACAAATCAATCTTCCTGATACAGCAGCTGATTGCATACTTCCAATTCCTAATACATCCTTTGTAGCAATTGGATCGTTTTGTCCAAGAACGAAAACGCATAACAGAGAAAAAACTAACATATTTATGAACATTTTTCAATCCAAACTACGCTTTTCTCTCATATGTCAGGACTATTTAAACTTTTTTGTTTCACATTTTTGAAATGGCAAACATTGTTGCCCATACATGTGTTAAGTGATTTTTGTTTGAGAGAAGATTTTTCTGTGTTTAGAGACACTTCTCGAGCTCTCGTACTTTTGGTCTTTTGGTGGTTTTTGTTGATGAGTGAGCAACACATGGTAATAACAAAATGGTAGCTAAGTCAACATAAATTTCACAAATCTCATGTTGAGTCATAAAACACTTACAGACATTTCTTGAACAATTTTCAAAGATAATTCACCTTCGCACTGTGTTTTCTGCTTTGTGAGCACGCAGGTTTACACGCAGGTTAAAAAATCGATTTTTTTTATTCACAGACTTCAAAAAAGTGTATTACTAGTCAGAGGAAACACGAAGTATTATAAGAACTTTATCATACAAATTTTGCCAACCGATAGTTGCAGGTTGACAAAAAATTCAGCTTGCAGAAACCGGCAACTTGTGAACCAGTGGTGATGTCAACATCAAATACATATATTATTTGTTTTGAAAAAAGCATTCGAACATCATGGAAATTGCAAACAACTCACTGTAAATAAAAAAGTGAATAAATTTTCCTTAAAATACTCTGAAACACAGGTACTAGAAAATTAATGTTAGGCAATTGGCAAAAGAACGACAAAGTCCGGAAAAGTTACCGAAATATTTAGACAACCGACAGTTTCGTGTGAATGAAACTTTTCAGCACCTTCGGCGATAATGGCCAGTTGCTTAAACTTTTGGTTGCCGCATAGCCCAGCTATGGTAACTTTGAGTAGCCCAAAAAATTGAGCCACAATCAATATTACAATTTTTTGAATTATCTTACAGAATAACTGTTGTCTGACAAGAAACGCAGCGGCTGAAAAAGTCAATAATACTTACTATTAAATTCAATTATTCTACAAGACCTGCTCATGAATAGTTTATTTGAAAATATGTGTAATTAAAAGTAACCAAATCAATCAATTAATACAATCGGTAGATTCTCCTGGATATTTGTTTGCCAAGTTTAGTGTTCCTATATCGTATGTTCGTTCTGCTTGACTACCACGGTTGATATAATCCTTTGGAATTTTTATAGTGAATTTTTTGGAGCACAACTGAAAATTCACATTTAATTTAAAAAATTGACAAACACACAAATCTAACCCCATTATAATTGCATTTGTGATAAACGTTGACTTTTGGGTCAATCCTTGAAATTTCTCGTTTTGAGCCAGAAACTCTGAATTGTCCATTTGAATCTGTACGGCTTTCTTCCATGAGTCGATCAAACACTCAAATGTAATATTTTTTCGGAAGGCAATTTCATAGTAGAACTTACGAATCTCATTTTCATACAGTTTGATCTTAATATTTGTAGCTGGTCGTCCATTACAGATTAGTCTTCCAGAAACAGCTACAGCCTGCATTCTTCCGATGCCGAGAAAGTTTTTGGTAACAATTTCATTGTCTTCTTGGCAAAAGACCAATGTCAAGGCGACAAGAAGGGAAGCTAACCTTATGACCATGACGTGTTAAACTATGATTTTCACATGTTCATTTTGACTTAAATACGGTTTTGTCTTTGCTTTCACATGTGCAGTTAAGTCAATATTGGGCGGAGGTTACCTACAAAGTTAATACGATTTTTCTTTGTTTGTTTGAAAAGAAAATTGTTGTTGTTCATCACAGTTTCTCACTTTTTGGTCTCTATTTGATATGAGGGATGAACAATAATAATCCACATTACACAGAATAGATAAACGAATTTGAAAATAAAATCGAAAAGCAGAACTCCAATTTCAAAAAATGGAGTGTTTGAATGGATTTGCACAAAAATCGACTTGGCGACAATTTCTTCGGCCAAAAACCTCTGGAACGAATCAAATCTGCTCGCTGTAGTATGACGGGAACGCTAAATTTTGAGATTTGCGTTTTGGGCAACATAATTGACGCGCGAAATATCTCGTAGTGAAAACTACAGAAACTCTTTACTAGGTTACTGTAGCGCTTATGTCTAATTACGGACATCGTTTATTTATCGATAAAATATCGAAAGAAAGCATAAAGTATACGAAAAAACTAAAGAAAATTAAATATCGTTGCCACAATTCGAGCAGAAAATTGTTTCGAAAATCGAGCCCGTAAATCGACACCAGCGCTACAGTAGTTCTTCATAAAATTACTGTGGTTTTCGCTACGAGATATTTTGCGCGTCAAATATACTGCGCAAAACGCTTTTCTCGTAATTGTGTGTTCCAGTAATGGAATAATTCTTCCAGCTACTGTTTTAAAATCTTTCTGTCATTAAGATTTCAACTTCCTACAATTAAAAACAACTATTCAAAGTTATTGCTGATTGTGAGAGCATTTGACGTTCCCCCATCTAAATCAATCATCAGAGCAATCTCGACCGCTTCTCGTGTCACTTACCCAAAGAAAAGCCGCGCGAGAAGAAATGTGACCTTTCGATTATTACACAGTAATCGTCGTAGCTCTCTTCCGTCGTTCCACATCTCGTACAAAAAATAAACTTTGAGGAAAGAAAAAAAGAATTATGAATTCTTCCTTTCACTTCAAAATGGATGTACTTCAGGACTTTTTTGATGAATTGTTGATAGCTAAAAATGGGTCGTTGAATGTGCACTTTTCGAAATGAGAAGACATCTGTCGTTGGTTCATGTTGAAATTGCAGCTGTATTCAGTTGTCTTTGGTACCATCAAGAATTCTGTTTCACCACCTGTTTTGAATTGAAATGATGTAAGGAAAAGGGTCATTTGGGTTCAATTCTTCTGTTTTATAGCTCCTTGTTTGATTGAAATAGATGATAAACATTTTATGTATCCATTTTTCTCTATTGAATAGAATTTTTTTCATATATATTCAAAAGTTTTCAGTCTAACTATAAGTTTAGGTAAATTGCCAGATTTTTGAGAAAAATCAGAGAATTGCCGCAGATGCTAGCCCGCTGGAATGTTTAAAATACAAACGAAATTGAAATATAAACTTGTATTAAAACATTTTTTGGTAGACTTCCAAAATTATGATAGGTGAAAAAAGTTCAGTTTTCACAACTTTTTTGACTGTAATTATAAAATTTCAAATTATTTTTTTGAGGTATCATTACCCAGATATTTTCCTTTTAAATTCTCACTGATAGGAGTGAGTGGAACAGATTATAACAACAACCCAACAAAGGATAGGCCACTTTGAAGAATATGTATCCAGTTGTTGTACATTGATTTTTTGCTAATTAACAGTACCTTAATATCAAAAAAATTTACAAAAAGTTTCCGCAGATTGAAAAATTCAGATCAATTTGCAAAGAAAAATCCATTTTAGAAGTTAGAAGTATGTGCAGTTTGATTCTGAACAGTTTTATTACACATTTTTCTTGTTTGGAAAATGTTTTTTTAATTTTAAATTTCGTATGAATTAGAAACGTGTTACTTTATTCCAATTAATGATATTATCGCAGCGTTCTTTTATCTCCTTCTCTCTCTCTTTCACTCATTTATTTCTTTTCATCACAATCTGGTATCATACTCTTCGTCTTTTTTTGCTCCGTCCGTCTCGATGGTGTCAATCAACAGACACGCCCACAGGAGCTCACTTGCGCGTACAAACGACACCTGCAACCGCACACAGCCGTTCTTCGCTCTTTCCTTCTCGCATTTCTCGGAAGAAAAGTTGGATGTGGTGGTGATGGTGGTGACCCCTAAAGTCTGCTGCTCACAAAGCGTTCGATTTCTTCCTGTCTCACAGATGTGCCGATCATCTCGCATTTCACACAAAACGCGCCCTGGACATTTTAGTATCGTGTCCGTGTTCAATTCCATTCCGACCAGCCGTCCTCCCTCATCTGATGAATCGTAAACCTTTTCGACCTTTTCTTCACTCTTCTATCGCTTTGTGCAACATTGAATCATCATCATCATCATCATTGTTGACTGTCTTCCTTGGTTTATTAAAACATCTCAGTAGGAGAAGATCTTCAAGGCTGACCACTAAAAGTTGACCAATAACCAAACAATTTTGAACTAGGTCAGGGACCCAGAATTTTAAATTATTTGCATGAGCTACAAAAAAATCAGCAATTTGTTGTGCAAAAGCAATTTGCATTTTTGCTGTGTTAAATTTTGAAAAATGTAAAAGTTATTAGAGTGTTTTATTATGTACGTTTCTCTTAGCAAAAAATCCCACTGGCAATACTACTCCCACCTTGACGGTATTACTCCGAGTTTGCCAAGTTTATTAAAAAAAAAGTTTTTAAATTTATATTGAAAAGATGTACTCACAATCAGCTATTTGAAAAGATGGATATATTTAATCTTTTATAAACTTTTTTCGTAAATTTTCAACTGTTTTGGTTTCTACCAAAATCAGTATTTTACACTTGGATACAGTAATAAATTACAATTAATTGCTTTAAAAAAACAATTCGGCGGTACAATTCCAGCAGATTTTTCTCGAAAATCTGTCATGAAACCCTTCTTATCATCGGTATTATCTTCTTTTCTTATCAATAACTTTCTTTGAAAACTCTTTCGTTTCTCTGTTCCATCCTACAGTCACACAGTATTTCTGTTCTTTTCAGCCGAAGCACCGAGTTTACTCTCTAGGAACATTCAAATTTTACTCTAATGTACACATGTGTATATGCTTTTTTTTTTCGTTTTGTTGTTTGTTTCATTTTTTCTGTACATTTTTTTCACCTTTTTCACACAACCTTGGAATACTCATTCGAGTGGAAGATTATTCATTTCACACTAACCGTATATATTGCCCTCTCCACTCAATTACCCATCTCGTGTTTATACATCCTTGTTGTTTTTTATTTTAATTTCTCAAGTGGAATTTTTTGTTGTTCGTAGTTCAAAATAATTCATAACGAATATTGGTATTTCAGGTGAAATGAAACACAAAAAAATGTTGATATTACTATTTCTATATCTGTTGATAGAAACAACGACAGCAAACCCTGCATTCTACCCGTATGGACAACCGGCTGGAGATAATGTGAGTTTTTATCCAATTACCCTAGGAAAAGTACAGAAGTTTAGTGAGATAGTATAAAAACGTTTTTTTTTCAATTCTGAAATTTATTTGTTTATGGAATCATGCTTTTTTATTAACATGGTTCAAACAACTACCTGTTTTTTTTTATTAGCCAAAAACATATGAAAGTGCTCTTGACACCTCACAAATTATCCCACTTTCAAAAATGAAGCTCTTGTCCCAGTCTGGTTAAAACTGGTTAAGACAACGGTTAAAATATTTTTCTTTGGGCAAAACTAAGAAAAAAAGTTTTTAAAACTTCGCCTGTATACCTAAATTTGTCCACTCTAGTCATTCATTTTCAAAAATGGAAAAATGTGATACATCAGTTCCCTCACAGTTAGATACAATTTTTAAAACCCATTTTCTAAACCTGTTAACTCTATTCAGAGACTTGACTATTCTATGGAACAAAGTGCAATTGCTCTTAAAATCCCACTGACATATATGGAACAGTCCGTTGATGAGCTCTTTCTCTCACACAATGGAATTGTCGGTCTTGGAAAACCGACGCCGGAGAAGATTGGAGGCCTAATGACAATCTCTACACCTGCCATAGCAGTTTTCTACGTGCCGGTTACAAGTGGAGTAATTGATTATAGAGTTAGCTCTGATGATCAGGGACTGTTGACAAAACTGACGCAAGATGTGAAACAAGTTTTTGCGGATGCTGTTGAGTTCCATGGATTGCAAGCAGTAATCATCACGTGGACACAAATTGAGAATGCTGAGAAAGATGGGCCTGCTAGTTTCCAGGTTGGTTATTTAAAAATTGGTGGGTTCATACATATTATAATAGAAGTAATTTTAGCTGGCAATTGTGTCAGACGGAATTTCAACGTATGCAATTTTCCGTTATGAATCACTCCCCTGGTCATCTTCAATGGGATACTACGCACAGGCGGGATTCGTCCGCTCCATTGGAAAAATTCAGACAAATGTGAATTCCGGAGGACCGGATGTTAAGGAACTTGTAAAGTAAGTCGGTTTGCTGTTCCATTGTTCCACTGTTAAATTGATTTCAGTTTGTCCAATAATCAGTTCGGTAACTTTTTCATCTTCCGAGTTTCGGGATCAGCAATTGAAGATCCAAAGGATGAAGGAGCTGATGATTATGATTACAACAATTACGATCAGGAATACGAGGGCGAACATCGTATGAGACGTTACAAAATTTAGAGTTTAACTTTAAAATTTCCAGCAGCCGATTGCCCAAAAGACAAATTTGTTGACAACTGCCCAGCCGAGTGTAGAACTGTAAGAGATGAACGAGGATGTGAAAGATGTATTTGTGCAGAGAGACCACATGCCCCAAGAGCTCCTCAAGAGCCAAGACCAGAACTGGAGAACACTGTTGAAGACGATGAAGATGATGAACAAGTTGATGGAACAAGATATGAAGAGCCAGCTAGACAGGCTCAGGAGCAACATCACCAGCAACACCATCAGCCGGATCAACCTCAGCAGCAGCCGCAACGCAGTCAGGAAGGATCATTACCGAGTAAGTTATTAGTACGTTAAAATTCTATAAAAAATATATCAGATTTGATGCTTTCAAAATCCTAGGCTCTATCAAAACTTTATTTTTGCAGAAATGTCGTGCTCTCAAAGAGATGACAAGAGCTGTCATGCAAACTCGGTTTGTCAAGATTTCGAAGGCGGATTCTGCTGTAACTGTGACACGGGATTCTATGGAAACGGAAAAGAGTGTCTTCCAAAAGGTGAACCACAAAGAATTTCTGGAAGCTTCGAGGGAGTCATCAACAGAATTCCAATTGACAAGACTGAACTTCACACTTTTGCAACTTCGACTGATGGAAATGTTCACACAGCTGTTTCAAAGGTTTGAATACTTATAAACTATTTTAATTGACAATAAGTTGATTAAAAATAACATTCCCAAAATTTTATGATTCCTGCTGTTTAAAATCAAATTTTAAACTGAACTTCCTCAGATTCCATCGGATCTTGGACATCCACTTCGTTTCCTTTACTCAATTGGAGGAGTCATGGGATGGCTATTTGCCGACGTTCAATCCCCGAATGTCTACAATGGATTCCAACTGACCGGTGGACTTTTCAATAGAACCGTTGCACTTCATATTGAACAAAACTATTACGTAACGATTAAGCAAGAGTTCTCCGGAAGAAACATTCATGATTACTTCAAATCTCATTTATTTGTATCGGGAACTCTTCCTGATATTGCTCCAGGATCTGAAGTTATCTTCCCAGATTATGAAGAAGAATACGTTAGAGAAAGACGAGGTGAGGGGTTTAGCAAGAGCTTTTTAGGAGGTAAAAGTTTCAGAAAAGTATAGACACGTTGAAGGAATAGGTGACAATTTATTGAAAACTTGCTTTTGTTTATTATGTTTGGCCAACACAAAATTGGTTTTTTTCATTCAGTTCAAGCACTCTTTGAAGTTTCAAAAACACATTTTTTATTTCCTCCCATCGATAAGCTTATTTGCACTGAAAATTGTTTTAAACATAAATTCTCCTTTTCTGATAATTTAAAATTGGCTTAATGCACACATTCTCATTGATACAATTTAAATCGACTTTTTTTTTCAGGATACTTAACATCAAAAGCAGCTTTCGATGTAATCGTTAGAGATGGAGGAAATGTTCAAACATATCGAATGAGTGTTGATCAACAAATTACTTTTGAAGAATGCCCAAATAAAGAGTTTGATCGTGATCATTCAATGAAGCTTCATGTGAAGAGAATTAATGTTGTCTATAACGATGACGAAGGAGTCGTCCGATATGGAGCAAAAAACTTTGCAACTCGATCAGTTGGGCCTGCTGTTTCAGCTCCTTCCGGTGGGCATTTCGATCGTCGCCAACACGGACAATCCAACATGGCTTCAGAAAGACCAATTGAAATTCCAAGCCAAAGTGAATCAATCAGTACTGACTCAGTTTGTGCTCCAGGAAGACATCAATGTACTCTTCCAAATATGAAGTGCCGTGTCGTTGATCCATCATACCGTTGTGAATGTGAACCTGGATATCAAGCAGCTCATGATGCATCCTCTCATATTGGATGGATCTGTCAAGATTTGGATGAATGTCAACGAGGAGATCATAATTGTGACCAGCATGCCAAGTGTACTAATCGACCAGGATCTTTCTCATGCCAATGTCTTCAAGGATATCAAGGAGATGGAAGATCTTGTATTCGGGAGCATCAAGCATCTCATCACGAACATAATCAACAGACTCCACAAGAAATGGCCGGTGTCGGAGCGACAACTGAAGGATTCTGCACTGCACATAACCAATGCCATCAATGGGGAGAATGTGTATTCACTTCTGAGCATCCAACCGGAAGATGCAAGTGTAGGGGATGGTATGTTGGAGATGGAGTTAATCATTGTGGACCACCAGAGGAGAACATGCCAAAACACAATGCAAATATTCCGCAGAGAGGAGGCCAAGCTTGTGGAAGTTATGTATGCGATGTGAATGCTGAGTGTATGCCAGAACCAAGTGGAGGAGTAAGTTTATTGCCTGAAAATTTAAAATAAACGCAAACAAAAACTCGTATTTCAGTCTGAATGTGTATGCAAGGCCGGATTCTCAGGAAATGGAGTAACTTGTGAAAGTCTGTTGGATGATCGTCATGCTCATTCATCTCATAATCGACATGAACAACAACAACAAACTGGATCTCTTGGTAACTTTTTTTCCATTCTCTTTGCACTTTTGTGATATTTTATAGGAAAAGTGTGCCGCTCTCACGATGAATGCTCTGAGCACGGAAGCTGCGCTTATCACCACTCACTCGGTTATTATCAATGCGCATGTACCGAGCCATATGTTGGCAATGGAGTCGAATGTACACTTCCAGGATCTTCTGCTTCAGGTATTACATTGATTTTTATTGCAATATCGCATTCTCCCTTTTGCACTGCTTCTCTCTTTTCCCACCTTTCCCTTCTGCTTTCTAGCTCCTGAACTCGGATGTGATGTTACTCGAGACTGCTCCGAGTTTGCTGACTGTGTCTATGAAAGAAGTTCCACTGGTGCTACATTCCGATGCGTCTGTCAGTCAGGATATACTGGCGATGGAAAATATTGCATGCAATCTCAGCTTGCCATATCCGCAATTTCCCCCTCTGGTTAGTGCTCATTATTTGACCTTTTCCCTACTTTTCCCCTCCCTTTCAGTTCCTCAGCTGCCAAGTGAGCCGGCCGTTTTATCAACAGCGTCATGTAATCCAAACTGTGGACCTGATGCTCAATGTGTTTATGATGACCATAATAGGTGAGTGACTACTCCAATTGAGTACAGGAAGCGAAATGGGTGGTAATTCTGTATACAATTCGTTGTTTCCTTCTTTATGTATGTAGAATACATATTTTCAAAGTTGTTTGAAGTATTATACTTTTAATTAATGAACACGTATAAATATCTAATTTTCAAAAATATTATTCTAAAGTTATTCTAAAACCATGTTTCCTTTCTGAAACAAAAGTAAATTAAAAATATTTTTCAGACAATATCGATGTGAATGTTATGCTGCATTCATGGGAGATGGCTACAACTGTGTCCCCCTTGCAAAACCAAATATGGTACCTGCACAACCAAAAACATGCGTCGAATCATCTGATTGTCATATCAATGGACACTGCGTTATCAATGAACATGGAGCTGGAGAATACATTTGTCAATGTCTTCCTGGATTCAGTGGAGACGGATTCATCAACTGTCGCGGAGCTGATCAATGTAACCCATCAAACCCATCAGCTTGTTATCAGAATGCTCATTGTGTTTACGATGCGATTCTGAATGCTCATGCCTGTAAATGTGTTGATGGATTCAAGGGAGATGGCACCAGTTGTGTTCCATATGCACCTGCAACAAACTGCAATTTGGAGCCAAGAATTTGTCATGCAAATGCACAATGCGTGATGCACCATGATACAAATGCTTATGAGTGCATCTGTAAACCAGGATCATCTGGAGACGGTTACACTAAATGTGATGTCATCGGTTAGAAATAATTGAAACTTGTGAAAAATAACTTGAAAATTTTCAGAAACTCCTCGTTGCACCAACTGCTCAATCCATGCATATTGTGCTCAAAATCCGACTAGCGGTGCCTATCAATGTAAATGTAACGCAGGATATAATGGAAATGGACATTTATGTGTCTCGATGAGCTCCTGCCTCGATGACCGATCCCTCTGTGATGAGAATGCCGATTGTGTTCCGGGAGAAGCTGGGCATTACGTCTGCAACTGCCACTATGGATACCATGGAGATGGTAGATCATGTTCCCGTAAGTTTATATCAATTTAGAGTGTTTTTGTATGTAAAACTAAACTTTTCAGCATACTTTTTTTCAATGGAAATCAGGTCAGGATCATATAGAATCCTTGATTTGAAAATACCACTTCTTTTTATAATTATCAGGTTTATATCCATTGTGCTTGTCTTTCACCGCTACCTTTGTTTCATTTTCACCCACATCCCATACACATTTTTTGGGTTTCCTGGACAATTCTGTATTATTTCTACAGTAACCTTGTGTATTTTCAGCAGAATCCTCTACTAGGAGCGACAAGTTGCTAGTCGCCCGTGGAATGGCCATATTTGAACGCTCAACAAATCCAGACGAGTACGGAAAACAGCTGATTGTGATCCCTCATCATATCCCAGTTGGCATTGACTTTGATTGTAAAGAAGAAAAAATTGTGTGGAGTGACATGTCTGGTCACTCAATTCGCACATCTTCATTAAATGGAACTGAACATAAATCATACTTCAATAAAGAACTCAGCAGTCCTGAAGGAATTGCCGTTGACTGGTCTTCAAGAAACGTGTACTATGCTGACTCAATGAATGATGAAATTGGAGTTGCTTCACTAAATGGAAAATTCAAGAAATCTCTTGTAACTGAAGGTCTTGTCAATCCACGTTCAGTGGTTTTGGATCTATACGGACGACACTTGTACTACTCGGATTGGCATCGTGAGAATCCATACATCGGAAGAGTTGACATGGATGGAAAGAACAATCGAGTATTCTTAAATGAAGATGTCCATCTTCCAAATGGTCTCACTATTCTTCCAAACAGACGCGAACTCTGTTGGGTGGACGCTGGAAATCACAGACTTTCATGTATTCAGTACAATGGAGCTGGTAGAAGAACTGTGTTCAGTAGTCTTCAGTATCCGTTTGGTTTGACTCATGATGAAGAACAAAAATTCTATTGGACTGATTGGAAAGAGTAGGTTTTCTTTAGATTCAACCATAAAATAGGAATAAGGTGGTTTTATAAGACATATTCCGTTATTATGGAAACAGCTCCTTAATTCAACACTAAAGAACATTTTAAGAAACAATTATTACCTGACGAAAAACTTTCCTTATACTTTTCTGTAGCTATATAAGTTCAAAATATTTCCAAAATGATAGATATATTATTGAAAACTCTTACCGTATTACTTATTTTTCAGCAACCGCATTCATTCAGTTGGTGTCTATGGAGAAGGATACCGTAGCTTCCAAATTTCCCTTGGTGGATCAGGAAAAGTATTTGGAATCCTTGCCGTTCCAAAATCATGCGTCGGTCCATCAACTCCATGTTCTGAAGACAACGGTGGCTGCCAACATCTTTGCCTTCCAGGACAGAATGGTGCAGTTTGCGAATGTCCGGACAATGTCAAAGTGAAGGGATGCTAGAGAGCTTTAATTTTCTCCCTCATTTGCTTACTTTTGCATTTATTATTTATTTGTGTACTACGGTGTACGTCCAATTTACTTACATATAACTTATGACAACAAAAAAACCATGAAGAATGATTTCCTACAAAATATGACTTTTTTCGTATTTCATACCTTTCTATGTTCTTTGTAACTCATTTATCATTTTGTTCTGCAATTTCACACTGAAACTCGATAAAACATCACTTGCTCCTTATTCCAATACACCAACAATCCTACATTATTGACGATCAAACTTCAATTTGCCCTGTAAAAATAAGCAGGAAGTCCACAAGATAACATAAAGAGAAGTTCATGGCATTTCTAATTGCATTTTGACTGAACTTTAGGTTGTGTCAGGAAACAAGAAACAAGAATTTGGGCGGAGCTGTGTAGTCTAAAAGGCAACAAGATTACAAAAAAACCACAGTATTCAAGGTTTACACTTGTGTTGCAGTTGCAATGATATTCTTCATCAAAATATGGTTGTATATTACTTTCACATCAACGTTAATTCTTGGGCAGGATTCTGACCCAGAGATGAAGATGACTACTGTGAGTTATTGAAAACCCTAGTATGGGCTCGTACGCTAGTTGAAACTAATATACACTTCTCCGGATAAACTTTATGTTCAGCCTCAAATTATAATGAGATGGGATATCCTGCAATGGTTTACGATGTATCAACCCAGGATGGATACATTTTAGAATTGCATAGAATTCCCTATGGAAAAAGTAAAAATTAATCATTTTGCTAAATAAATTTTGGCGCACATTTTTCTAGAAAATGCTTCATGGCCAGATGGAAAGAGACCAGTAGTTTTTATGCAACATGGAATCGAATGCTCATCATCCAACTGGGTTGTCAATTTGCCAACGGAATCCGCTGCATTCTTTTTTGCTGACGCTGGTTATGATGTATGGCTTGGAAACTTCCGTGGAAACACATACAGTATGAAACACAAGAATTTGAAACCATCTCACTCGGCATTCTGGGATTGGTCATGGGATGAAATGCAACAATATGATTTGCCAGCAATGATTGAGAAAGCTTTAGAAGTTACTGGACAAGATAGTCTATATTATATTGGACATTCACAAGGCACACTTACAATGTTCAGTAGACTTTCCGAGGATAAAGTTGGATGGGGAAATAAAATTAAAAAGTTCTTTGCACTTGCTCCAGTTGGATCTGTTAAACATATCAAAGGAGCTTTGAAATAAAAAATTTCTTGATGAATATTTTTCACCCGAGTTTGATGGATGGGTCGATGTTTTTGGTTCGGGAGAATTCCTTTTGGATTGGATTGGATTATGAAGCTTGTTTCTCAATCAGTATGCGCAGGTCTCCAGGTTGAAGCTGGAGTATGTGATGATGTGATGTTCTTGATTACGGGCCCAGAATCGAATCAACTTAATACAGTACGTTAATTCTTCTCACTTCTTTAAATTAGCATTTTCAGGCCCGTGTCCCAATTTATGTGGCACATACTCAAGCAGGAACTTCTAATCAGAATATCGTGCACTGGATTCAAATGATTCGGCATGGAGGTGCTCCGAAGTTCGACTATGGAGTGAAGGGAAACAAGAAACATTAAGGCAAACGTTCCAACATATGATTTCACTTCGGTGAACCGTCCAGTTTATTTGTAATGGGGCGATTCTGATTGGCTTGCCGACCCAACAGACATTAAAGAGTTTCTATTGACTCATCTTAACCCTTCCATTGTTTTGGTAGTTTTACTATTGCCATCATATTTTCTTGAGTAAATTTTCAGCAAAACAACAAGTTTCTCGACTACAATCATCTTGATTTCATCTGGGGACTCCGTGCACCAAAAGACATCTATAAACCAATTATTGAAATTGTGAGGAATGATGTGCTCAATGGTTCAAAAACGGTGTTTCATTAACAATTCATACACTGTTTTTTGTATTTTTAATCTTTTTTTTATGGCCAGTATTATTTTGAAATTTAAAAGTGTTTAACTACTATTAACGCCCAATAAGCTATAGCTTCAATAAAAATTGAAACTTTCGCCACGAAGTCCATCAATAAATTTTCACAAATTTGGATGTACATAGGAATGTTTAAAAGAGATCAAGCTTAACAAAAATTAAATTTAAAATTATTTCCACGAATTGCATTTATATTTAGTTTGTGTGTTAAGTTTGTATTTGTAATTTGTAGTTTGTATGTATAATATCTCGGCAATTCGGCGCCACTCTTAAACCAACTTTACCCACTTCTCAACCAACTTTGGCCACTTTTCAACTGCCATTTACAGATGTTGGCAAAGTTGGTTTAAGAGTGGCGCCGAATTGCCGAGATCACGGATTTGAATGGTCAACAAACATTTTCTCATGAAACACATGCTGATTAAGGTTTGGTACGGTTGCAGAGAAACATAGTCAAAATCATAATTTTCATGAAAAAAGTTGTGTTGTCCATTCTAATCTGTGATATTATTAGTGCATCAAAACTAAAAATGAATATATTTCGTCGAAAAATTGGAAAAAAATATTTTTCCGTTGCAGAGAAACATAATAAAAAAGCGATGAAAATAATTTTTAAAAAACCACGTGGAAATATTTCAGAAACTTTCTTTATTTCATTTTCCTGACTTACTAAAACATTGTCAGAATAATATTATGTTCAATCTGGCACACATCAATTATCATACAGGAAAGTTGTCACAGTAACTGTTGATTTGAATACATGTACCAAAAACTACGACTCCTTTCCGTGACTGCGTTTTTCGTTCTTTGTTACTCAGATAACTATTTTCTCATCAAAATGTGTTAATTTCATTTAACTTCTCCCCAAACCTTCACTATTTCTTATTTGTCTCATTTGCACCAGTCTATTTCCTGAGATCAAACTTCAAATTGTGTCAGGAAACAGGAAAAATGGGCGGGCACAGTAATAATTGTGCACAAATTAAGGACAGGAAAATCGTGATAAAAGCATGGCCGACAACGTGTTTGATAACAGAGAACTTATTCAGGTAGACTCTGGTTGAAATGAGATCCTGGAGCACGGTTATGTTGGCTGTGCTTGCCACAGCAGCCACTGTTTTCGGACATGATGCGGATCCGGAGATGAAGATGACCACGGTAAGTAGAAGGAAGGATTCAAATCTCTTATGAACCAATATTTTCTTTAAAAAATAAAATTTGCTTTTCTGAATAATTTTTTTGCACGAAATTATCCATTAGTTTTCAGCCACAAATAATCATGCGATGGGGATATCCTGCAATGATATACGATGTAACAACTGAAGATGGATACATTTTGGAATTACACAGAATTCCATATGGAAAAAGTGAGTGCCCCAGGTCATTGTGTTTTTTTTTCAAACTTCAAGTACCACAAAAAACAATTCTACACAGTTCTCTTACAGTTCTTTAAAAAACGTCTCATTTTGTATATAAGGAAAACAAAACGAAAAAAAAATTATATATGTTGTTAAGTTCACTTTTTCAGCAAATGTCACATGGCCAAATGGAAAGAAACCAGTAGTTTTCATGCAACACGGTCTTGAATGCTCATCATCCAACTGGGTTGTCAATTTGCCAACGGAGTCCGCTGCATTCCTTTTTGCTGACGCTGGTTATGATGTATGGCTTGGAAACTTCCGTGGAAACACATACAGTATGAAACACAAGAATTTGAAACCATCTCACTCGGCATTCTGGGATTGGTCATGGGATGAAATGCAACAATATGATTTGCCAGCAATGATTGAGAAAGCTTTAGAAGTTACTGGACAAGATAGTCTATATTATATTGGACATTCACAAGGCACACTTACAATGTTCAGTAGACTTTCTGAGGATAAAGTTGGATGGGGAAATAAAATTAAAAAGTTCTTTGCACTTGCTCCAGTTGGATCTGTTAAACATATCAAAGGAGCTTTGAAATTCTTTGCTGATTACTTTTCCCTTGAATTTGATGGATGGTTTGATGTATTTGGTTCTGGTGAATTCCTTCCAAACAATTGGATTATGAAGCTTGTCTCTGAATCGGTTTGCGCTGGACTTAAAGTTGAAGCTGGAGTTTGTGACGATGTGATGTTCCTCATTGCTGGGCCGGAATCCAACCAGCTTAACGCAGTAAGTTTTTTTGCAGGAAAGGTGATGAGAAATTAATTGTATTACAGACTCGTGTTCCAATTTATGTGGCACATACACCCGCAGGAACTTCTACTCAAAATATTGTTCACTGGATTCAAATGGTCCGCCACGGAGGCACTCCAAAATATGACTATGGAGAGAAGGGAAATAAGAAACATTACGGACAAGCAAATGTTCCAGCATACGACTTCACTACTGTAAACCGACCAGTCTATTTGTACTGGGGCGATTCTGATTGGCTTGCCGACCCGACCGACGTCACAGATTTCTTGCTAACGCACTTGAATCCATCAACTGTTGTGGTGAGACTCTGTAAACTCTGAATGATTTTTTTTTCAAATTGATGTATTTTCAGCAAAACAATAAGTTGATCGATTACAACCATCTCGATTTCATCTGGGGACTCCGTGCACCGAAAGACATCTATGAACCAATTATTGATATTGTGAGAAACGATGTTTTGAACGGTTCCTAAAATAGAAGATCAACCGCAAAAAAGCTTTATCCTGCCAGCATATCATAATTGTGACGTTGTTTTTTTCGGAAATTGTAAATAATAAATTATATGAAGTGATACTTTTATTTCAGATGTTTAATTATAATTATTATTTGGATAAGTAATATTCAATCCGGTTAAAAGAACATAATAATGTTCTCAAAATGTTATTTTATCAAACGCTTTGTTTGAAGTTACTGTATTCCATTAACACATAAAGTGTGTCTCTGACATTTGATGTGATCTCTGGGGGAATTCAGTTTCCTTATAAATTTTTGCTATCAAGAAATTATAGATGACGAAATTGATAAGGAGTCACACGGTTAACACATTGAAATTTCAATCAAGAACATCACGAACTTTCCATACGAAACAGATGAAAGAAAATTTTTGACTTGAATTTGGATTGAATGTGTGGGTTTATTGCGCGCGAGCTTGACGAAATGGTCCAGGACGGCATATTACAAAGTTTGTCGTTCCTGCAACAAACTGTTTAAAAAATGTTATCTCATAACTCTTTTTAGTTCATCTTCTGTATTTCCGATTACTTAATAATAATTTTTAACTTTCTTATTAGAGTGAAAAATAAGCTGTGTTGTATTTTTGTGCTGCGATTTTTCTTAGCTTCTATATGGTAGTTATAGTAGACTGCTAGTCGAGGACAAAAAAATTACGTGGTAAAGACTAAAAGTCAAACAAAATTTTTATCAAGTAATTTTTCAATATCTAAACATAAAAAAGTGCATTAATTAATTTTTGTCCAATTCTATCTGTTAAACAGTTTTCAAGTATTTTATATTGTTTTTGCTATCTGTTCACTCTCCTGAACACTACACTGTAGCCTATTTTGAAGGGAATAGTGTAGTGATCTTATCATTGTAACCACCACTTTTTGTATTTTTGTTTCAAAATGGTCGCATTTTCGTCTATTTCACTTACATTATTTAAGAAAACGTATTTCATTTAGAACATTTTTTCCATACAATTTTCAGAAAATAAGTAATAATGCCTAGCAACTGCCGCCGTTTTGAAGGAAAGGTTGCAATTGTGACTGCAGCGACTAAAGGGTGAGACAATGATTTTTGGAAAATTACTAAGTTGTTCGAAGAAATCCTTGGTAAAGTTTTTCCAGTAATTTTTTTAAACCAATTATTATTTCAAATATATCTTCGCAATTGTTTTTGTTTCATTTGAAAATCAATACATGTTTCTAAAGTGTTTATAAAAATTGTCCCTATTTTTTATAAAAGCTTTGAAATAATAAATTGAATAACTTATAGGATTGGACTTGCAATTGCTGAAAGACTACTGGATGAAGGAGCATCCGTTGTTATTGGAAGCAGAAATCAGAAGAATGTTGATGAAGCAATTGAGTATTTAAAGAACAAAGGATTGACGAAAGTTGCCGGAATTGCTGGCCATATTGCAAGCACTGATGATCAGAAGAAACTTGTTGATTTTGTGAGATATATTTATTAAAAAGAAAAATTACAATTTCAATACATTTATCTATTTTTTAGACTCTTCAAAAGTTCGGAAAAATTAATATTCTTGTGAATAACCATGGAATTAACCCAGCATTTGGTCACATTCTCGAAGTTTCGGATCAAGTTTGGGATAAGCTGTTTGAGGTAAATGTGAAGGCTGGATTCCAAATGACAAAACTTGTACATCCACATATTGCCAAAGAAGGTGGTGGAGCAATTATCTTCAACGCCTCGTATTCCGCCTATAAAAGTCCACCAGGAATTGCTGCATACGGTGTGACCAAGACTACTCTTGTTGGGTTAACAAGGGCATTGGCGATGGGATTGGCCAAGGATAATATTCGAGTTAATGGTATTGCTCCTGGAGTTATCAAAACTAAAATGAGCCAAGTGGTAAGTTTTTGTTTCAAATATTTAGTTTTTAGTAATCTAATGATATACAAATGGTGTGAATTTCAATTTAGTTTCTCCAAAATTGCTCAAAGGTTTTCTTGAGCTGTTAGCTTAAAGTTCAAAATTCATGGATATATTCTCCGCAAATCGCTCCTCCTGGAGCGCGGACGGGGCGCGACTAGATTACGGGTTCGCGCTCCAGTCACACGTTTTTTCGCGCTCCTTTCGCGCCTCGTTGGCGCTCTGATCGCGTCCCATAAAATTTCGTAAGAATTTTTCAAATTCGGAATGCGCGCGGAGCAAACGCAATTGGAGCGCGGACGTGGCGCGTAAGGAGCGCGAAAAAAAGGGTGACTGGAGCGCGAACCCGTGATCTAGTCGCGCCCCGTCCGCGCTCCATGACGAGAGATTTGCCGAGTTCTTACCAAAATATTTTCCAGCTTTGGGATGGTGGTGAAGACGCAGAGAAGGAGCTCACCGATATTCAAGAAATTGCTCTTGGAAGACTCGGAGTACCAGATGATTGTGCTGGAACTGTAGCATACTTGGCATCTGATGATTCATCATATATTACAGGAGAAATGATTATTATTGCTGGAGGTGTTCAAGCTCGTCTTTAGCTATTTAATTATCTTTTCAATAAATACATTTGCAATTTGCTTTTTAAGTTGTTTTAATTGTTTGCTCATTTTTTTTCCCCAAATTCATAACACCTTTTCACCCTTAACACCCAAATTCATAACACCTAATGATAGTTTCTATTTGCTTCCGGTCTGAATCAACCGAAAATAATAATTCGGGAGGAAATCGGAAGAAAAAGAAGGCAGATTTGACACTATTTGCTCTGACCGGCGGCGCTCCAAATCCGCCTCGCTCTGACATTTGCACTGTCTCCTGGTGGACACTGAGTCTGCTGCCATTCGTCGTCCCATTTGATGTGCCCAGATGCAACGAATTTTTCTTTGTTGGCTTGCCATCGCCACCGTTTCCCAAACTGTTTCAGCAAAGAAGTTTATGAAAATATTCGCAGATGCGGGAATTGGAATTCATTGCCCGTCAGGTATGTTTTGAATTTTTCATTCGAGAATTTCAAGTTGAACCAATTCTTTGCTCCCAAATTATTGTTTAGTATTTTGAATTCAAAAATATTTGAGAACGTTTTTTTTTAATATTCCAAGAAACTGTTAATTCTGGAAATTATAAAAATAGTTTGTCTGATCCTAGTAGGCTCGCTTATTTTATGCTCGGGTTTTCGGAGCTCGTTTTTCAATATTCATTTTTCCGTTTCTAGTTCTTTCTTATAATTCAAATAGTCCTAGAATTAATGAAAAATAATTATTCAAATACAAGCATTGGATGCCCCAATTCTTTCGATTTTCCAGGCTTTCTAGTTTCAGAAAATGGTATTAATATCTGATTTCAAAAATCCATTTTATATTTTAATTTCTGAATTTTGTTTTGAAAATCTTCATTATTTCAAGGCAACAAAGTGTATATTCACCCAATCAGTGGTGATTTACAACTGTGTACCCAACAACTAGGAGTCTACAATGAGACAAGCTGTCCTGGAGGAACAGCTTGTGAACGGTTTCCTATATTGATTCCTGGATTCCAGGTAACGTTTTATACTCTTTCCATTGCTAAGAAATCAATTAATTTATAGGACTATTGTTGCTGGTCTGAAAGCAATCCAGAATCTGAACTATCATCGGAACTTGAAATTGTGAAACCTCCAATGTCAAAACGAAAACCGGGAGTTACAGTTGCACCAATTGATGAGGAGGACAATGAAAAAATATTTCCAATTGATGAAGAAGAGGAAGAAGATTTGAAAATTGAAGAGAAAAAATCAGTGAGAAAGCTATCAAGTGATGAAGACGAAGAAGAAGAAATTGAATGGGAATTTGAAACAACGACTGTGAAACCAAGAAAAACTAAAAGTAGAAAAGTACCAATTATTACTACCACAGAGCCACCCATGTTGATTACAACCACTATTAAGTTAGTTTAACATACAAATATTTTTATCATCTCAAAATTTTCAGATCTGCACCATCTCGACGCCCTCAATGTAATGATCCAGATAAAACAGTTCTAATTGATTATGGAAATCGCTTGAGAGACTGCTATTTTACGGTGAGCCAAAAAAATTTACACGGTAGAAAACTTCCACATACCGTAACTTTAAACTGATCTGCTTTGGTTTTATGTAGGTCCAATTATTATTTTTAAAGTTGACTAGAAATATTTTTTAAAAATACTGAACATTTTGAAAGTGAGTAGAGCGAGGGGGTCTAAACAAAAACCAAAATTTAAAAAAGTTTCCTTCAGCAATGTCTCCGTGGTTTCAAATGCGAGTTCAATCGAGAAATTCGTCGTTTCATTTGTTGTGGAAATGAAATTGATGTGCCACCAGCAGGATTGCCACGTATTCCAGAACCATCTCCTGTTATTAAATCCCGCCCGTTTCGTCCTAATCGTCCGTTTGGGAGACTAAATGATGGTGAAGAGGATGAAGGAAATACTGACGGAGAAAACCGTGGTCCCAGAAATCCAATAGTTCCGTTTAATCAAGCCGGCCCATTTCAAGGTCCAATAGTTTCACCCAAAGTTGAGTCAATGATTGAAAATAGTCTTGGATCGACATCGATGCCAAATCCTAACAGAAAAAGTAAATACGACGAAGATGATGATTATGAAGATGGTGATGGAAATGGATGCAATGGAAATGGATGTTCATATGGAAGAAGAGGTGGAGGAAATCAAAACTCTGGAGGTGGATGTGAAATGAATTGTAGAAGAAATGGTGGAGGGAATAACGATGGATGTGGATGCAATAGAAGAGGAGGAAATAATAATGGAAACAGAGGTGGAAACAGTCAAGAATGTGGAAATGGTGGTTGTCCATGGAATGGGAATAACAACAACAACAATAACAATGGAAACCGTCCTAGAAGACCTCGGCCAGATACAGATTACGAAGAAAATGAAAATGGATGTGAAGCAGATCTTGGTGGATCAAATGGTGGAGGAAATGGACCAGTACCTCCAATCCCAGAGCCGAAACCTTTGTGCAAGGGACTGAAGTTTAAGAAAACTGCAAATGGGGGAGGAGGAAACAATAATAACAACAATAACAATAATAATAGGAATAATGGACCACCGCCTAGAAATAATGGTAACAATAATGGAAATGGACGACCGATGAAACCACCTTCATCGTCTGGATCTGGATCGAATCGAAGAAGTGGTCCACCACCACCACCGCCGCCGCCAAGATCATCGGGTGCCAATGGCAATAGAAACGGAGGTGGAGGAAATCGACGAAATAATAACAAGAATTCATCTAATAGTAATAATAACAATAACTTCAATGGAAATGGAAATGGAGACGGAAGTTATAATAACAATAATGACAACTGTGATTTTGAAAATCGATGTGGAGGGCAAGGAGGATTTGAGAATGGAAATGAGAATCAGAGATTTAGTAGTCGGAAACGTACGTGTTTCTAGTTTTTATGCTTTGAGACTAATCAGTTAAATTAATATTTTGAGGTGTGAGCCACATTTTTTTAAAAGTTTTAAAATAATTATAGTTTTTTTTTTCAAATTGCTCTTTCGAAGTTGTTTTATTCAAACAATCAAACAAAATATAGGAACATTTTGTTTTATTCTCAAAAACTATTTTCAAAGTTGCCAAACCTTAGCTGATACTATTTTCTGAGCATGGAATCTTTTTTTATAAAAAGTAGTTTGTTCAATAAATTTCTGTAAAAAAATAAGTGTTTTCACAAATTTTAAAGTTGAAAAAATGTTTCCCTGACTTTTATTTTAGGAGAATCATCTAAAACCATAGCTAGATGTTGAAAAATAATCATATGCTATAGATGTCAACATTACAGTCTAGTCTAATTTTCATGCGCCTTCTCATAATAGGTGTAATTCAGACAAGTGCTTGCCTTTTCTCCGCAATCTGCATTTTTTACACATTCATCAAAATGTTTGTATTCTTGACAAATGCAGACGCATAAATCATCTTTCTCAAAATCTAACCACTTTCCCTAAATCTCTGATGTTTTCCTTATTACAGAGCCTCCTCCGAAACCATCCGCTAATAACAATAATGGAGACAGAAAGTTACCACGTTCCGTTCCATACATACCTCCTCAATCCCCACCCAGTGAGTGTTGGTCCAATTAACACTATTATTTTTTAACATTCAGATTTACAGCCTTCAACGATTGCCCTAAAGGAGCTGAGTATCTAGATGGATTCAATGCTCCAAAATGTCTACCTCCAGCAATTGATTCATGTCCAATGAGTCATAACAAGTAAGAAAACTTTTAAAAATTAAATACTAGACCAATTTCCAAATTCAGAAAAATTTTCTAGAAGTTGAGCAAAGCGTTGAATATAAAACCAATGTTTTCCGAAAATAATTTAATTTCAGATGCCGTTATTCATCTCGGTTCGGACATCATCTCTGCTGTAATTCCCAGTAATTTATTTTTATTGTAAAATCAACGAAAGTCACATCTAACATTCCGACAAATCAGAGTTCTATGTAAATTTATTTTTTTTCACTTGTTCCTCATTCACTTTTTTACTTGATCAGAATATTGTCGTCTTAATCAAAGTGTTCTTTTTATCCACTTTCTTCTAAATAAAACAGTTTATCTAATTGCATTGTGTGTTTCAAATTGTTCCTTTCCTCACCATTCAAACGCATTAGATGAATCCATTAGAGGATTGGAGAATCAACCCTTTCGTGAGAACACCTTCATTCGTTAATCCTTCTATTCTTTATTTTTGATGCTTCTATTTTGATTTTGATCCAGTTAACCTCAGATGAATTTTTCACGCTGGGAGGAAATCGTTAGAAATATGATCGATATTTTCCATGTTTGTCATTGCTAGACTGATTTGTTATTTTTAGCAAAAACCAAATTCTTGGCTCAATCTAGTTTTAGTCTTAGTCTCCAAAATAGAGGGCTTATAAGCGCAATACTTATTCGGTTTTTACTGCAATTTTTACCTGCTATTGGTTTGGTCGGAAATTTTCAATGGTTGTTTGGTGTTGATTCAAAAAACGGTTGGGCTCGTCGCTGGTTTTGAGCTATAACATTCCCGTGATGGATATTTCTGGATTTTTTCGGTTTATTTTTAATGTTTAGGTTTGATTCTGAAAATCCTCTGAAAACCAACAAAACCAGTGAGCCCCATTCAAGCAGGGGGAAAACTTGAAATCGAGAAAATATGTTACACAGCAGAGAGGGATGCCTGATCACCAATGTCTGATACAATTCATATCCTCTTATGAATAGTGTAACGGTTTTATCTTGACTAGAATTTTATAATATATAATAACAATGGTTTGTCAAGAGGTCTACTAGAAAGTTCACCAGCTTCTTTCGCTATTTATTTTCTTATTTTCGTATTTTCTCGAGGATTTCCTCCAAGAATCGTAGAACCGATTCTCCTCTCTTTATTGAGGTCATCTCGCCGTCTATGTCGTTTTGATTTGTCTACTATCTCACTTCTTCTTGAAAGCATCTCAGTTCTCGACACCCGACACATTTTTCCTCCTTTTTGGATATATTCGCAACGTTGATTCTTCCTCAAGCTTTTACTAACTTTCCTTCCGACTTTCCCTCTATCAACGCCCTGTATCAACTATCCCTTTTTATTATTTTTGCCATTGACCGTGAGAGGACAAGATTGGCAAGCTACGGTTGCCAACCGCAGTCTCCATATCTACATACACCGTCCCCCAATACTTCTTTCCCTCTATCCGTCTCTATTCCATTTTTTCTCAAAAACCGCTTCGAAGCCTTTTTGTGATGGTAGTGAGGAGAGATGTATAAGCCGTGCCTTGCCTCATCCCTCGTTTCACTTTCCACTCACACTTCACCCAACCACTTTCTTACCACAGTCTTTTTTTGCCACTTTTCAACTTCACCTTCTTCAACTTTTGTTTCTTAATTACAGGCAATGAACTTACTACAGGTCCTGTTATCTTCTTTTTTACTTGCAGTAGAATCTCAAGTGAGCCGAATTTTTTTCAAAATTCTTTGTAAATCGAACATAGTTCTAGGTTGCTCCAATTGTGCATCCTGCCTTATTAGAAGGCCCACAAAACGAAGTAGTGCCATCATTAATCTTCCCTTCAAATCGAGTTGGCTCCAAAAACCGGCTAAGGTCACGAGTCTTTCGAGATGCTTCTTCACAAGGTATATTGTTTGCCCACACATGAACTTGATCTCTTCTGATCATCTATTCCCATTTGTGTTCTAATAAGATGAAACAATTATCATAAGTGCTGAATATACTTGATGGTCGCAATGAATCACCAAAACAAGCTGTGTTAATGTAAAAGTGCTTACTTTCTCTCAATGTTTTTCACAGTATCCATAAATTCTTCGTCAGAAGTACGGTACACATGAAACAGTGACTATGTGGATTTCTGCGAAACGCCAGTTAAATGTGGAGTAACGGGGTTTTTATTTTGTTATTGGCTTCAACAAACCGAATTTTATTGTGACTTCTTTAAAATTTATTCTTGAAAATGGCATTAATGTGGCTGAAATCTTCAATTTTTCAATTTGACCCAGTCATTTATCTTCTTGTTTTAGTGTTAATTTAGGTCAATTTTGAGCTGACAGGTGCGCAGCTACCATACTGATCATATTGATACTGAATAAGGGCAACGGATAAGTGGGTAGTATTGAACGTCTTAGCTACGTAGAATTATACGTTTTTGAAATTGCAATAAAACTGTTTCTCACAGTTTTACGAAGTTTGATTAAAACATCAGTCTTTGAAGCCATTTTCAAACCAAAAATTTCGCAGCTCCGTCGTGACATTTAGAGTGGTAAACGAACACTAGATAATTTAAGACTACATAATGATTTTTTTTTGAAACACACAATCAACAGAAGAAATTATGTCTAAATCAGATAATTAATTTTCGTTTTCAGGCTACAAAGGTCTCGTAGACAGCCCACGACTGTTCAGGGCATCTGGTCGTTTCCATAAACGAGTTCAATCAGCAACCACCCATGATATTCAGAATGTCCCGTTACCACAAGGTATTCTTATTCATTCAATATAATTATAATCCAAAAAAATCAGAAACTCTACAAATTGTGTCATACAAGTACGATGCGGAAAAGCATGACGAGAAGAAAATGTCCGACAACGACGTTATAACAAATGAAGAAGCTGAAGATGTTTGTGAACTTTTCAATTTCCGTTTAAATAGTTTCGTATTAAGTTGAAATTTCAGCATGCACGTGGAATTGAGAGAACAACAATGTCGATTAAACCAAGAGAAGGTGAAATCACTGAACCAATGACAACAACCACTCAAATGCCAGAACACAATTCTATCAATGTGAGTTTTCAGTGTACTTCCAAAAAAAAGACGACCGCAAAAAAGGGAGTAAAGTAAGTAAGTGAAAAAAGGTACCGTTAAGACAGTCAATTCGCAAAAAAAAATGTGAAAGCTTTAAATTCGAATAGTTGGTTCGTGAATATCTGAAACTCCTATTCATACCAAAACAATCTAAAATCAAAAAATCTACATCCGAAAATCTAAACAAAAATCAAGAAAACTTCATAAATACGAAGAATTTCTGCCTAAAATTCCTTTACGAGGGAAGTAGATAAACTTAATGTCTGACTTCGGCATGACATAGTATTTTTTCGATAAAAGAGTGATAATATGATGCCTCCAAACAAAAAATTTAGCTGCCTCGCTCCAGGTTCAGCAAAGTTATGACGTTTTGAAAGTGTCGAAAAAAATTTCTTGACCAAACCCTAGCAAAAAACTTTCAAATTAAAAAAAAACAATTTTTTTTTCAAAAAATTGATAAAAACTGTTTTAACTTATACAAAAATGTGAAAAACATATATCATACATGTTTTTTCTCACCACGGACAAAAAACCACATTGCTTGATCTACATATCTTGAGCAAAATTCCAAAAAATACATTTTCTTGTAGATAAATTTGTGGGTTTTTTGAGAGTTATGAGCTAAAATTTGAATGGCATACGTTTTTCACTGTTTTGAATCATTTACAAACATGTCTTCCTCTTTACAATTTTTTTTTTTTTGAAAATTTTGAAATTTTGTAAAAAGGTTTTTTAGTCACTTTCATTCAAAACGTCATAACTTTGCTCCGGGGCAGCTAAATTTTTTGGAGGGATCATTAGTATCACTCTTTTATCGAAAAAATACTATGTCATGCCGAAGTCAGACATTAAGTTTATCTACTTCCCTTGTTAGGTACGAGTTTCAGAAATTTGCAACAGTAAAATTATGTTGAATTCAGTCTTTAATACTTTTTGATTCAGTATTTTCATGTATTCTTCAAATGCTCGATAATAGTTAGGTATCTATCCAATTGTAAAAACTTCCAGGAAATCAGAGAAAATAGTATTCAACCAGTTCGTCCAAAAACATTTTTCCAAACGGTAACAGCTAATGGATCAAATGCTCCACCAAATCAGAATGCTCAGGTTATCCGAATTCCTTAGAGCTAATTTTAATAAATTAATTTTAGCTACCTCTTCAACCTCAACCTCCATTGGTATTCACTCCACAACCACCAATTGCTCCTCCAACATTTACAATGCCATCATTAGTTCCACAGACTATTCAACAGCTTCCATCATCACTTCCTCAACAAGGTATTACAAGACAACAGCCACCGCCAGCATTTCCACAGGCTTCTCAAATGGGCTTGAACCCCGTTGGAATGCCCCATCAACCATCGAATCCACTTGTTGCTTCGAACTTCAACCAACCACAGCAACCAGTAACACTCACACCTCTGGGAACTAACCCAACGCCAACTGTAAGTAATCGAAAGAAAATTTTAAATTTTAAATGTTTGTTCTCTTTGGCAAAAAACTGCAAAGTGTTTATGGAAATTTTGAAACAGCCATTTTCGAGTATAAATTTAGAAAATTAGGAACCAGCAACAACGTTTATCTTTTTTTTTCATAGATTGGAGGGCTCCAGCAACCAAATTCCTTAAATTCCGGCGGTTTACCTCAACAGCAGCAATCAGCTCTTTCACCTAACCATAATGAAGAGAAACATGACACTCCTGAGCAACTTGGATGTGGCTGGGATTGGCTTACAAATTCTTGTAAAGATGTATTCGCTCTTAACTGGTGTGGAAAATGTCATGATTTCGGAAATATTTTCCTTCATGACTGTAAGTGTATTGCTCCATTAATTCCACTTCCAACAACTGTTCGTCCATCTCAACCACCACCTCCGCATCCTGTACAGCAAAGACATCCATTGTTCTTTTGGCTTATTTAAATATTGACAAACTCCCCGAAATTAATTATCTGATATTCGACTCGATCTCCTTTGGTTTTGTAATTCTCTCTTCGCATGTTTTATAGTTTGAAACTCAAGAACTTTTTGAAAAAATCAAAATAAAATGTATTTATTTAATATATTAAGTTAATGAAATTTTATAAATTTCACATTAAACAATCAGAATATCATAAAATTGAAAAATCAATTTGATGTTTCCACTTCCTTAAAATTGTTTGTCTTATCCTTACTATACAAATGCCAACGCTCCAAATCTTCCATTAAGTGCTCAGCTTTCTCCGTGAGAATTTCTCGGTACTCCTCTACACTTTCAGTATCATTTGAATATGATAATTTAACCTGTAAATAGTTATTATTTTTAATAACAAAAACTTAAAATTTACCTGGGCGATAGGACCGTACATGGGCATCATGACAAGACCGCCAGACACAAAGTAACAACGATAAGACTCTTTCAACTGAAAAATAACAGGATTGTTTATTTGTAGGTTGTTTAAAGTTTCACCTGCTCAAGTGAGTACGGTGGCTTATCATCTCCAAGAGCTTCAAGGAAATATTCATAGAACTGTTCAAGTAGTCTCTCCCAGTGAGCTTGTCTATCAGCTCCAGAAAGTGTGGAAAGGAACACTCGAACGAGATCTTCAGCTGGATTTCCCATGTGAATGAGCTGAGAAAAATAGATGAAACGAAAAAATTTTTAATTTTATCAATTATTTCAATAAAAAAACTCCGATTTCTAATAATTCAAAGCGTTCGTTCTTAATAGTTTAAAATCACGTTTTCCTTGTTTTTCTGCTCACTACAGAGCCCATTTTTGTAGTTTGAGCATACTTTCAGTGATCATTTTCTTACCTGATAGTCAATAACTTTGCTGACTGAAAATTTTCCGTCATTTTCTTCCTTCCACAAAATATTGGCTGCCCACAGGTCACCATGTACCAGGACGTCTCGTTCAATACCTAAAAAATCAACTTTTTCTTATCAGTTCAAGATTGATCAACACAATTTATAAGGCAACACTCTAGCGCTTGAATTCCGGGACTCGTTGAACTCACCAACATATTTATTGAGATTACAAGAAAGTTCAAAGTTGACAACTTCCAGACCAAATGCTTCAACAGTATTTGTCTTCTCTGTCAGGCGTTCAGGGTTAATTTCACGTGTCTGCTCATAAATATTCTTCATTCCTTCTTCATTCATCATAGCTCCCATCATTTGTTTGAAATCAAATCCAGAAATACTATTTATTTCATCTTCCGTTAAATGAAGACTTCCAGCTTGAAGGGTTGCTAATGATCTCAATACCTGAAAATGTATATTTTTAATAACCCAGAAATGTTAATTTTGATTTTACTGGATGCAGTTCGTATGGCTTTGCATTACAATAAAGATGTCGAATTGTGACGTCACTAACGAACTCCATTCCTAATATTCCCTTTGTCTTGTTTTCAGCGTCAAATTTCTTGTAAAAGTAGATCTTCGGGCTCAGCATCGTCTCATTTTTATTCCATTTTTCAGTGATTTTGTAAAGATTCACTTCACGATTGTGCAGTTGCTGAGCTTCATTTTCAAAAATTGCCCACAGTGCAGCTTCTTGTTCTGCTGGAAACGCTCCGGGACTCTTTCCCTTCATTTTCTCAACAAGGCCATGAACATGGAGGCATGATGTGATTTTCAGGATGAACTTCTCAGGGAGATGCTCATCAGGAACAGTCCATTCTGGTTCGACAAGGATCACGCGACTCATGAATCCCTTAAATATGAGTATATAAAGACGACGACTAATTTATACAAGCAATAAAAATAAAATGTGATTTAAAAAATACAAACTAAAACGACTTAATAACACTAGTAGCATCACGGATACTCGATTTAATTATATTAGAATTTCTACTTTGAAAACTAAAAAACAAACACTTTGGATTAATTCTACTTTACAAGACAGAGAGTGCCGAGCGTTTTAATAAGACATTGTAAGGTTACATAAAATTCTTGAATAACTTACATTTCCATCTCCGACGACAGTATACTTGGTATTCTTCCCAAGTCTTGCCTCGGTGTTCATCTGTTCTCCAATAACATCCTGAACATCATCCAATTGAACATGAGTCTGGAATAAACCATCTCCGTTGTCAAGAATCGTTGATTTCTTCTCAGCCTCTGTCATCGTTTCTTCACTCCAATCAAAACTGAATCTGAAAGCGACAAATGGCTGTCAACTTTATATTATAGAGCACGGTGTGGTCTCTGCCGCTTTCCTTATCGACACACAAAAAAATCACAGTGGGTTTTATGTCGCAATTGTGAGAGAATTAGTGGTAAAAAGAGGTCGTCTGTTATAGTTCAATCACGTGTGTTTATGTAGAGTTTAGTTTTCTAAAAATTTATACTAATCACCAGTTTTGTTGTCAAATTGTGTAGTTAAGAAGGGTATAAAGGATTAGTTTTCCTGAAATATACATTTTTCTCTACGGATGGATGACAAAAAAAAAATCAAAAAACCACAATACCCTGACACTGTACCACTTTATGATCCTCATCCTTCCTGTTCTCTGGCCAAACATTGTTATGAACCAAAAACTAGAACATCGAAAGATTATTACGTTTGAACAAAAAAGGAAGTTATTGTTTTTGCTACAATCCTCTGCGTGTTCGATTTTGTTTGAACTCACTAAATCAGGTATTTCTAGGTAAGCATTTATATCAATCTCATACATATTAAATCATAAATTAATTAGTCACAGAATCTTTTTCTTGGCGTCCTGTCAAATTTCTGCTGTAAAAATGCCAATGCTCCATATCTTCAAGAAGTTTTTCAGCTTTTTCAGTCAAGATTTCACGATATTCCTCGACATGTTCGGTATCCTTTGAGTATGATAGTTTTGTCTGAAAAATGATTCTTGTAAAAAACTTCAAGTTGTTTTTTTCAATTGTACCTGCGCAATTGGTCCGTACAGTGGCAACATTACAAGACTTCCGGTTACAAAGTACAAACGATAAGATTCTTTAAGCTGAAATCAAAAATATGTTAAGCGGCTATTAGTTAGGTTGATTCTTACCTGATCAAGAGTGTACGGAATCTCATTATCTTCAAGGGCTTCAAGGAAATATTCGTAGAATTGCTCAAGAAGCTTTTCCCAATGAGCTTGTCGATCTGCTCCGGAGAGTGTACAGAGGAAAACTCGAACCAAGTCCTCAGCTGGGTTTCCCATGTGAATAATCTGATGATAATATTTTTCTAGTTGACTTTCTTCGAAATATCTCAAAGTCTCACCTGATAATCAATAACCTTGCTTGCGGAAAACTTTCCATCGTTTTCATTCCATAAAATATTGGCTGCCCAAAGATCACCATGTACCAAAACATCCTTATGAATTCCTAAGTAAAGTTTACCATCAGAATATCATTCTCATTTTACCCACCGACGACTTTATTTAGGTTACCAGCAAATTCAAAATTGACAACTTCCATTCCAAACGCTTCAACAATGTCGGTTTTCTCTTTGAGACGTTCCGGATTAATATCTCTTGTTTGTTTATAATTCCCTTTTAGACCATCGTCGTTGAACATCGTACCCATCATTTGTTTGAAATCAAATCCAGAAATACTTTGAAGTTCCTCATCACTCAAGTGAAGGCTCTCGGCTTGGAGTTGTGCAACTGCCTTTAGAACCTTAGAATAAAACAAAAGATACAGTTTAGATAATTGAAAACTCACTGGATGCAACTCATACGGCTTTAAATTACAGTACAGATGTCTGATCGTCACATCATCGACATATTCCATTCCCAAAAATCCTTTGAGCTTGTTCTCAGAATCAAACTTCTTCGAGAAAAATATTTTCGCGTTGAGAAGCTCCTCCGGCTTATTCCACTTCTCAGCTAGCACGTAAAAGTTAACTTCTCGATTATGAAGATGTTGAGCCTCATTTTCAAACATTGCCCACAACTCTTCTTCATTTTCATTTATGCTCTGGTTAGACTCTTTCATTTTATCAACAATTCCATGTACATGTAAGGATGAGCAGATTTTCAAAATAAATTTCTTTGGGAGATGATTTTCCGTAATGGTCCATTCCGGTTCGACAAGAACTACTCGACTCATGAATCCCTGAAATCTCAGTGTTTATATCATTCAAAAATTTAGACTTACATTTCCGTCTCCAACAACAGTATATTTGGTATTTTCTCCGAGTCTTGACTCAGTGTTCATCTGTTCTCCAATAGCTTCTTGAACATCTTTCACATAAACGTGTGTTTGAAATAAACCTTCTCCATTATCGAGAATCGTTAATTTTTCTGCAGTCATTTCTTAACGACGAGAGTAAAAAGAGTATGGTTCTTTAAATCAAATGATTAGCATTTTATATCGATGAACCTCCTGTGGTTTCTGTCTGAAATTCTTCTTATCGTGAATGAACACAGTGTAGATTTTATGCACATGAAACAATAATTCCAAAGCACAAATGATATCAGACAAATCAAGCTCGGAAATTTTGTGTCAGGAGGTCAATTGTTTCGTATTTTATAGTTAAAACCAGCCACCGACATAACATCTTGCGTATGTCTTATAACTTGCATTTCAAAAGAACGTTTTTGTGATTTCTTGACAAATTATTGTATTATTTATCAAATTTGAGGTTTGTTCCATATCAATGAATTTTCGCATCAAAAAAGCTGCAGTGTTTGATTTTTAATTTTCTCTAAGCCGTGGTTTAAAAATTAAAGTCAATGAGTTACTTTATTAAGAAGTTGCTTCACAATTCAAAAGTTTCGAGAAATTTCATAATTTTATCGGTATTCTTATCATAAAGTCAACTTTTCCGCCGTTTCTAAATCCTTTGTCACATCTTTACTGTACAAGTGCCATCGCTTTAAGTCTTCCATGAGACGTTCAGCTTTTTCAGTGAGAACCTCACGATACTCCTCCACGTTCTCATTATCAGTCGAATACGAAAGTTTAGCCTGTAATTAATTAACTATTAGAGAATACTTGTACGTATTGACTACCTGAGCAACAGGGCCAAACAGTGGCATCACAAAAAGACCACCACCAACAAAATATAACCGATATGACTCTTTTAACTGGAAGTAAATTAATCAGTATTGATAAAGGAAACTAGTATTATTACCTGATCGAGTGTGTAAGGAGCCTCATTACCTTCAAGCGCCTCCAAGAAATACTCGTAGAATTGTTCTAAAAGTTTCTCCCAGTGAGCCTGTCTGTCAGCACCAGAGAGCGTGGAAAGAAACACACGAACAAGATCTTCTGCTGGATTTCCCATGTGGATGAGCTAAAACGATTATAAAAAAATGTTTTTCATAATTTATTAATTTATTACCTGATAATCAATAACTTTGCTGGCTACACAGTTTCCATCATTCTCTTTCCACAAAATATTGGCTGCCCATAAATCTCCATGAACCAGAACATTTTTTTGAATGCCTAAAATTTCCAAATTATATTTACAAACAAGGAAATAATTGTTTAATTATTTAAGTTATGATTTGATTGATTCTCATAAATTAAAAACCAGAACTCACCAGCGTACTTGTTCACATGACATGAAATCTCAAAGTTGACGATATCCATTCCTAATGCTTCGACTGCATCTGTAGGTTTTGTCAGACGTTCCGGATTAATTTGACGTGCTCGAGTGTACATTTGCTTCATTCCTTCTTCACTCATCATTCTTCCAACCATTGATTTAAAATCATATCCAGAAATACTATTGATTTCATCTTCCGTTAAATGAAGACTTCCCGCTTGAAGTGTTGCCAATGATTGTAAAATCTGAATGCTGTGCTTAATTTATGGTTTAAATCATTCAAACTAACTGGATGCAACTCGTGTGGTTTTGCATTACAATAGAGATGCCTAACAACAGCATCATCCACATACTCCATTCCCAAAACTCCCTGAGTCTTGTTTTCACAGTCGAATTTCTTGTAGAAATAAATCTTTGGACTCAACAGCGCGTCATTCTTGTTCCATTTCTCAGTTATCCTATAGAGATTGACTTCTCGATTGTGCACATTCTGAGCTTCTCTTTCGAACATGGCCCATAATTCAGCTTCTTGTTGTTCAGTGAATGCATCTGGGTTTTTCTCTTTCATCTGTGAAACAAGGTGGTGAACATTGATACAAGATGTCAGTTTTAATATGATTTTTTCTGGAAGGTTCTCGTTAGGAATAGTCCAATCTGCTTCCACAAGTACCACACGACTCATGAATCCCTAAAATTAAATATTTAGCAAAAGAAGAACAGCTACAACAAATAAGAACATACATTTCCATCTCCCACCACTGTTAATTTGGTCTTCTCTCCAAGCTTTGAATCAGTATTCATCTGTTCTTTAATTAGAATTTGAATATCTTCCAACTTGACATGAGTTTCAAACAATCCATCTCCATTATCGATGATTGAAGGTTTCTTTTCGCTCATAGTTTTTTGTTTCAGTTTGAATCAAAAAATAAGACTGAATCAGTATCATGCAACAAATGGCTATCAATTTAATACCGGCGAGCAGCCTATCGTTTTTTTCACTACACAAAATAGTCAGAAAATATCAAATTGAGACTAGTGTTGTAAATTGAGATAGAATTTAAAAAAATATATTCAAATTATTTAAATAGATCGTCTAGAAAGCATTATAATTTTGCATTGGTAATTTTTGTTTATATAGAATCACCTCAATCAAGTGAAAATGGGAGTGTTCCATTGTTTTTCTTTACTTACTTAGTGACGCAATTTCATAGATTACGCACGATTGATCGTCAACACAAACCACATTATGTGAAATTACAAAAAGTTGTGCAATACTAGAGTTTACTTTTTTCCGTTATTTTATATTTTTCCCTTGATTTTCAATGCATTGCTATGAACTTTGGTACAGTTTATTAAAATAGTTGTTTTTCTAAATTTATTGAATATTGGACCCCTATAATGTGCAATAAAGTTTTCGGGGAAGTTAACTAAATTTTATCTGAGTTAGATGTGGATTTACAAAACATTATTATTTTTTTTCTATTTCTAAAAACAACGCTATTTGGTCAAATAAGTTTTCTATCTTTTGTGTAACTAATTGATATTTGGATATTTGAGGCGAATTATTTGATTTAGGCTATGTCTAAAGAAAAATAGATATTTAAAATAATACTGCCGGAGTGTTAATAGCTAGAATATTTATTGCGCCTTATTGGAACTTATTAATACAACTATTCGTTTTTGGTTTGTAAATTTACCTGCCATTATTATTTTTTATACATCTGTATATCTTGTAAATATTATTTACAACAAACGGTTTATTTGGCTCAACTTATATAATATTTACATAGAAATTTCATTTACACTTCTATTTTAGATTTGCTTAAAGTTTTTACTGTGCAAGTGCCAACGTTCCAAATCTTCCATTAGCCGTTCAGCTTTTTCTGTGAGAACTTCACGATACTCTTCTGCGTGTTCGTTGTCGGATGAATAAGAAAGTTTCATCTGAAATCAATTAACTTTCTCATATACGTTACAGACAATACCTGTGCAATCGGTCCAAACATGGGCAACATAAAGAGACCAGCAGTAACAAAATATTGACGGTAGGATTCTTTTAACTAAAACTAGAACATTGTTCAAATACCATGAACTACAAAACATTTACTTGCTCCAGTGAATATGGCGTCTCGTTGTCCTGAAGAGCTTCCAAGAAATACTCGTAGAATTGCTCCAAAAGCCTTTCCCAGTGTGCTTGACGATCTGCTCCAGAAAGTGTACAAAGAAGAAGTCTTACCAAATCTTCAGCTGGGTTTCCCATGTGAATGAGCTGCAATATTACAGAGATAAAAAACACAACTTTTTGGGGACTTACCTGGTAATCTATAACTTTGCTTACTAAAAATTTTCCCTCATTCTCTTCCCATAGAATATTCGCTGACCACAGATCTCCGTGCACCAAGACATCACGTTCGATACCTGACATAAAGATCTTATCTCTCAATAGTTTTCACTGATAGGTAAAATATATCCAAATTTGTGAAAGAAAACTCACCAATGTAACTGTTTAGGTTAATAGCTTTATCCAAATCTACGAGCTCAGTTCCATAAATCTCAACTTTGTCGACGCTTTCTTTTAATCGTTCCGGATTGATTTCACGAGTCTGCTTAAAATTATTTTGCATGCCTTCTTCACTGAATATTGTGTTTGACATCTTCTTCAAATCAAATCCAGCAATACTTTGTTTTTCCTGATCAGTCAAATGAAGACTTTCCGCTTGAAGTCTGGCAATCGATTTTAATACCTGTAAATAAATTGAGTTTTACTTGATAATCTGATTTAAAACTTACAGAGTGCAGCTCAAATGGTTTTACATTGTAATAGAGATGTCTTACAGTTACATCATCAACAGCTTCCATGCCCAATATTCCTTTTGTTTGGTTCTCAGAATCAAACTTTTTGTAAAAATAAATCTTTGGACTTAACAACTCATCATTCTTATTCCATTTCTTCGTAATTTTATACAAATTAACTTCTCTGTTATGAAAAAGTCGTGATTCATTCTCAAATAGGGCCATCAAATCAGCTTCATTTGCATCATTTATCACGTTCTGTTCGCTTTCTTTTAGTTTTTCAAGAAGACCAACGACATGGAGACATGATGTGATTTTCAGAATAAATTTCTTCGGGAGATTCTCATCTGTGATAGTCCACTCAGGCTCAACCAAAATCACACGACTCATAAATCCCTGAAATAAACGTCTTGTGAATATTTTAATAGTTTGAACTTACATTTCCATCTCCAACAACAGTATATTTTGTCTTCTCTCCAAGTCTTGCTTCAGTATTCATTTGATCTCTAATCAATTCTTGAACATCTTCCAGCTGAACATGGGTTTGAAATAAACCATCTCCATTTTGGATAAGAGTTTTAGATTCACTCATTCTTCTTAGTCGCAGGAAGAAAGTAAATTTAAGAGACAAGAAGCAGTTGCTTTTTATACCAATGATGAGTTCAGTGTGGTCTCTGCTATCAACGTTATCATACCATTCGGTTCATACGCTGAATTCAAGTCACAAGTTGAAAAAGTATTTCCTAATTGTAAGCATACCACCGCATTCTTTAATTAAATGACATCCCCGATAGTCTTATTGAGCTTTTGTATAATTATTTTTTTAGTAATAAACTACCATTTGACTTTAAAATTTTAACTTTCAATAAACATCTATTTTTTATAATTTTTAAAGGTTTTTTTTTATGTTTTCAAACCGTTCAAGCTCAAGAACGTCGTTTTAATTAGATTTAATTTATGAAACTGTACTTAATGAATATCTCAATTTTTTTTTCAATGTCAGAAGGCCATGTATCACATGAACTTACCACACCTGCACAATAGATAAGGTACACATTTTTTATGCTCAACATTCGGTATTTCTAGATTTATTAAACTGCGAACTGGTGATAACACATCACGTGTAAACTTTGCAAACAAGCGTATTCAAAGAATTAATTTTTGAAATCGTCCTATTTCCACTTTTTGATGATTTCTCTAGTGTACAAGTGCCGATGTTCCATGTCATTTAGAAGACGTTTTGTTTTCTCGGTCAAAATCTCTCGGTATTTTTTAACTTCATCTGGATCTGACATTTCAGCGAGTTTAACCTGGAAACCAAATATTTCTATTTAAAATAATTTGAAATTACCTCAGCAATGGGACCAAACATCGGTAACATGAGAAGACTTCCGGTCACAAAGTACAAACGATATGATTCTTTTAGCTGAAAAAAATAACATCAAATGTAATGTTTCAATATCAGTTAAAATATACCTGCTCAAGAGTATATGGAACATTTTTGTCTTCAAGAGCTTCTATGAAATATTCGTAAAATTGCTCTAGAAGCTTTTCCCAATATTTTTGTCTCTCGGAACCGGAGAGTGTAGAAATGAACAGGCGCACAAGATCTTCGGCTGGATTTCCCAAATGAATCGACTGGAAGATGTTCAACGGTTACAATGTTTTTGATTTTGAGGTTCAGAGTAGTTTTGAAATATTCGCAGTTGAACAAGAGTTTTGGGAATGAGAAAATTGTAGTTTTTGTTAGAATCGACGCCTAGCTACCTATTATTGAGTTATTTATTGTAGATACCTGATAATCAATAATTTTGTCGACACGGAATTCGTCTTTGTTCTCTTTCCACATTATATTAGCTGACCACAAATCACCATGCACCAAAACATTTTTCTTGATTCCTAAAACATTTTTATTCGCCATGATCAACATATTTTCTGCTGACCTAAATAATTGTTCAAGTTCTTCACCAAATCAAAATTAACCAGCTCAACGCCAAACACTGCAATTTTATCTGCAGCTTCAGATAGTTCTTCCTTGTTAATCTGGCGGACTTGTTCAAAAATACTGTTGAGCCCATTCTGGCTAAACATTTTTCCAACAATCTTTTCCAAGTCATATCCAGTAACACTTTCTTGCTCTCTTTTGTTCAACTTAAGACTTTCAGCTTGGAAAACGGCAAGAGATTTTAATATCTAAAAAAGTCCACTAACGAATTGTAAAATAAATGTGCATATATATGTTACCGAATGAAGTTCGTATGATTTTAAGTTTATATACAGATGTCTTGTGATTGCATTATCGACATATTCCATTGCAAAAAATCCTTTCGTCAAATTTTCAGAATCAAATTTCTTCGAAAAGAAAACTTTAGGGCTCATAAGTACATCATCCATATTCCATTTTCCAATAATTTCGTATAAATTCACTTCTCGGTTATGCAGACCTTGTGCTTCATATTCAAAAATTGACCATAAAGCAGATTCACTTTTATCTTGAAGATTCATTTGATCCAAAACATTGAGAACATGCATACAAGACGTGATTTTAAGAACAAAACGATTTGGGAGATGTTCACCGTGGACCGTCCAATCGGGTTCAACAAGAATCACGCGACTCATGAAACCCTGGAGAACAAAAATAATTTAAACTATTGAATAGCAGGCCCCATATTTGTCGCGAACTTAAATATGGGGCCTGCTATGTTTTATTTTCTAATTTTGGTTCAAAGATTGTAACGCTGGCCCAGACATCTGGGCCAGTTTTGGCTTTTTAACAGCATCCAGGTTTTGAAGTTCATCTTGTTTTTGTAATGTTTTAAACTTGTTTATGGAGTTGGTAAGAGTTGGTCAAAACTGGCCGAAATCGTTGCCAAGTCTTGGAAACCTTTTGCCCATAACTTGCCAGCATCTAAACGATGTTTAAAATTCTGTGCCAAAGTTGACCAAAACGTTGACGAAAAATGGCGAGGGTTAGGATAATTGTGAACGAATATTTTTTAATTAAAATATTATTTTGACCATTTTGGTATTTGAATTATTTGGATCATTTATTGTATTAAAAATATTATAAAACTTACATTTCCATCTCCAACGACTGTGAACTTTGTATTCTCTCCAAGTCTTGCTTCAGTATTCATTTGTTCTTTTATAACTTCTCGTAAATCTTCCAGATAAACATGAGTTTGAAATAAGCCATCTCCGTTTTTGAACAATGGTGAACCTTCATTTTTTTTCAATCATTTGCAATTCAGCAGACACAGTTGCAGCCACAATGAAAATTTTGAAAAGTGCCTTGAGGAGGTGCTCAACTTTAATAAGCACTTTTCGCAAACATGCAAAATGTTGCGAATTTGTATTCTTATCATAAACAATTATGTTTGTTGATATGAAACATTTTTGAAAGTGATGTTCGAAGTAAATAAATATTTGAAGCATCAATAAAGTTTCCTAAATATCTTGTTGACTTCCAATATAAAAATAACAACCGGACCTGTCATTGTGCACCTCTACATTATTTTACACAGAGTTCAAAAGTTCTATCAAAACTTCGATATGTTTTTTTCAAATCATCAAATTAAATGCCAACTATTCAAGTTACAAAAGATCAAACATCAATTCTCTCGATATTGTTTCCTTGCTTCTTCTCACTCATTCTTTCAAGCTTTCAACTGCTTCACCCCCGTTCCTCCCCCGATGAAGTGATCCGAAAAAAGGAGGAATTTCGTCGGATTAAAAATTCGATCCACGCGAAGTCCCTTCTCTAATTCTCCTATTCTACAATTCTCTTTGTTTGTGGATTAGCCTCAATACAGGTTAGAAATGAAGCGAGGGACGGATATTCTGCAACAAAGAAACTTTTTCCCATTCAACCAGGGGCTTCTTCCTTAATACTTGGTATTGATCATTACAGCTAACTTCTGACTGTAGCTAACTTTTGAAATATATATCAAATTCAATATTCGTTAGTTTCATAATTATACCAAGTATGCTAACTGCACTTATTTTACTTCAATTACTCATTCCACCGAGTTTTCAATTCATGTTCGGTGGTAGTGGTGGAGGAGGATGCGGATGTCCTTGTCCAGTTCCACCTCCCGTCCCGATTTGTGCTCCACAAACTATCTGTGCTCAACAAGCTCCGTGCTCATCTTCTTCATCATATTCACCATCATATTCTGCGTCATATGCTTCTGTTCCAGCTCCAGTTCCTTCGCCATTTTATCAAGTAAGTTGAAAAGTTGTTTGACGTTTTCGAAAACAAAACCGAGAATTTTTGACAACCTTACTAATGCAGACTGCTAAGTATCGCTTGGAATTTTCTTAGACTTTGTGCCTGCGTAGAAGGCGTGAGCATGTGAACACGTTCATTCTTACATAACTCCATAATTAATTTTCAGTCGGGTTGGTCGAATCCCATCCCTTCATATGCTTCTGCTCCAGCTCTTCCATCATATTCAACTGCATATTCCATGGCTCCTCCACCTCTTATCCTACCTTCGTCTCCTTCATACGTAGCTCCAGTATCTGCTCCATCATACTCTCTAACTCCATCCATTTCCATTCCTGGGCCATTTCCACCGGCACCTCTTTATGTGCCACCTGCACCACCAATGCCAATTGTGACTGATGGATATGATAAGTGAGTTTTATATAAGTTTTATACGAAATGTTCCGTGATATAGAATTTCAATCGTAACGTCTATTGCAACAACTCCATCGTATTTGCAAAGTGGTTATGCTCCAGCTACAGTAAGATTTAGATATAAAATATTACTTTAACTTTTCTTAAATTCCAGCTAGCATATGAAAAGCAGTATGATGAAGAGAGTAGTCTGGAAGGAATGGCACCACCTCCACCCCCTCCTCCGCCAATTGATATACCAAAGTGAGTACCGCTCAAAATGAAGCGTTCGAAAATCATGTTACGTAAGATATGCTCTTTTGAACTTTTTTTTCAAAATTATTCGAGTTGGAAGATCTACAGGAAATGACTTAATTCTAGAAACAATTGGAAAAATATGGAATAGTCGAATTAACTTTCAGTTTTTGGCTCACCACTAGAACTATCAAAAAAAAATTTTCAAACTTCCAGAGATGTCAAAACCTACGACTACCGCACTTCAGAAGTTGTAAGCCATTCGGAAAACTATAAACCAGCGTTTGTTCCAAGTGAGATTATAATTGTTGCTTTTATATTTCCCTTCATTATTTCCAGGTGCAAGTTATTTGGAAGATGTGTCAGAAGAAGGCCAATTAGTTGAAAAACAAGGGCATTGGTCTAAGGGATCAGATTCCCAGACTTCTTCAAAATATGGTCAATTTGAAAGTCGACATAATATTCTGAAACGAATGAAGACGGAGTCAATACCAAGAACCAATAACACTTGTAATTCAATAAAATTAGCAAATGTGATGATGAGAGCTATTGTGGATGATGTTTCTGTATCAAAGAGAATGATTCAACATGCCACAAAGTCAGCGTTCGATGGTGCCAAATTTGATGTATTTTGTGCAATTGGAGAGTTCAGTTATAGTATTCACTCCCGCAAGTATTGTGAAGTGACGAAGCAGGAGGTCACTTGTTTTGCTTTCCGATAATAATTGAATATCTAGATCCGATTTATGTTTTTTTCCTGCATATTTATTATATGTAATAAATAAGAAACACATTAACAATCAAATAATTGCACGATTCCCGGTTGTGAAAAAGCGAAAGAAGGAACAATTGAGGCTTGAGAATTTAATTATACACGAATTAGAAACAAAAGGCCAGGCGATAGAAAATAAGGCAGTAAACGTCAATTAATAAACTCCATGGAAAAAAATAAATTAAGGCTATTTAACAAATCACAACGGTTTGGAGAGATATCACATTTTTAATACATCGATAGGTTCGATTCCATCACAATAATTGTTTACCCATTTCTTGTAAATCATGAGGCAATAGTGCTCTGAACAAATTATCGAACATTTTGAGAGCATTCTGCAGAGTACTTGGAATTGATCGGGATAACCAAACATGTTGAAATTGGCCACGGACGCGTAGCATTCTAAAGAAAATCCGCATTATATTAACTACTATACGACAACTTTTTTCCAAACTTACGTATTAGCCAAATCAGTGCGAATTGCAGGTGGCAAGTTAATAACTCCTACACGTCCTGGTGAATACGGTAACCCTTCTTCGAAGCTTTTCTTCCGATCGATTGGTTGGCTTCCATAGACACACATATATTGACCAAGCTTGCTTACGAGAACCATCAATTCGGTAACCAGACGAATCTCTTCCAAAACTAGAGCGAGATCGTAACTATATGGTAAAAGTTTGCTGGTAGCGTCCAAGACAGATGAAGTTCGTTTCAACTCGATACGGGCTTTTTTGAACACGACAGGGGTTAATCGTTCCATATTCATATTTTCTGGATTCAAAATCATCTCAACAAAAACTGAAATTGGCATCTTCTTGTTTGCAGACATTCCGAAAAGTGTAGTTTCCGATGTAGATGAACTGTCAGCGTTTGGAGAACTACTACTGTTTGGCTTCCAGTATCCGTATGCATATTTTGTCAATTGATGCTCAACTTTGCCTAGAGTTTGAACTTGCTCAAATAGACTAACCATGTCTCTGAAAATAATATTGTTTTAATTCATTAATGATATTTTAAAATTTACCCGTCAAGGAGCATGTGATGTGCTGCGATAACAGGAAGCAAAAATGCATATTTCTTCATATCAGTTGAGCTATTATACGCAACACCAACAGATGCAAGAAGGGACATGTATGAAAGGGAAGGAGGCATAGCTTCACATCCAGTGGATAAGTCGCAAACCATCGATCCAAGAACAGTCTGGCGATCACTCAGTTTTGCTGCCAAAAGTGCTTTCTTGGCAACTGATTCAGGTGAAGCACACAAATATCCGTCGTCACCAGTCGAGAACTTAATTACAACAGAAACCCGAGGTGAAACATATCTTTCTACTTCAAATGGCCAAGTTCCTTCTACACACAACGTAACGAATGGAGGAAGTGTAGAGAGAAGAGGCCCATTCTTTTCATCAACATGTGTGGAGAGATAAATACGTGGAATACGGCGTTGAATCGATGTCAAAACTGGAAAAAAGAGTTGTTATTAAGACTCTTTTCCAGTTATCTCACGTTTCCTATCTGCAATCAAAAGACTGGCAAGATTTGGTCCAAAATGAACTACTTTGCATAATGGAAAGTCATCTAAAAATTGGTCGATGATAATTCTTGCTTGATCGCCCTCCAGATAATTTGATTGAGTATCAATTGACGGAACAAACTATAAATAAATGAATTGCAATTATTTTTTCCTCAAATAGTTTTAACTGACAGTTATGAACAACTCCTGGCACACTTGCATCATGTGGAACAGTTCCCGATTTGTATATGGCAGTTGATAACGATCAGTGGTTCTTACTTCAAAATTAACGAATAAATAATTGGCTTTACAAGATGATAATCGAGTTGCTAATTTTAGGATCTGAAATAGGTTGGCATTTATATGTGCAATGTTTGAAGAAAAACATACAGTGTCAGGATTGAGGATTCTACATCCTGAAAAGTCTTGATATACAGCTCTGAATGCTCGATCAGGTTGATCCCTAATAGTAAGTTCCTTGATTGTTCCGTCAGAGCTAATGTCAGTCAACTGTTTTGAAACACTATTCCCGTTGGAATGACTATGATCTCCACTAGCATGTCCATTGGTTCCATTAGACGAATTGGAAACTCCGTTGCTAACTCCAGACTGCTTATGTTGTGCAAATTTGTGCAGCCGAACAATTTGTACGAACGTTGCAAATGCGTGACGGATTCCAGCATAATCAGATCCAACAACTTCGACTCCTCTGATTGCATCGATTGTAAGTGTATATGAGCCAGAAGGACGTCCATCTTCAAACACTCCACATGTCACCTTTCCTTCCAATGAAGATGTTTCGTGATCTGCCAACCGATGTCCTGTAAGATGAGCTAGAATGGTGTTGAGTGAATAGTTCGGAGAAACATTACCTCTGTATTCTATATCGACTCCTACACTGATCAAAAGTGGCTTGCTGAGTTCTATAATTTGCATTACTTGTCGAGGATTGGCACTCGAACAATCATCAAAGTAGACTTTAAGTTTCCCGTCTTTCGGGAATTCAAAGTTCCGAGCAGAATGGGGCTTTATGGAAATAAGTTTTGGTTGAGGCCAAAGAAGATCTGTCCAAGAGTCGATTTCACCTTCAATGTACTTATCGTACTTGACGGAATCGTTGAAAATTTGGGTATTCAGAGTTTCTGTGCATGAAATCAAAGACATTCGATCGTCCATGTCATCAACTGATCTATGATGTCTAACATCTCTAGCTATTTGATCCATGCTGAGAAGTGATAGAAGAGATGGATTGTGAGTTTCAGCAAGTGCAAAAGCATCTTGATCCTTTTTTGTTTTGAGTGCAGGATTTGCTCCGGAAGAAAGTAGAAGTTTCACAATTTCTGGATCTGCTTTTCTCAGAATAGCAGTATGAAGAGGAGTCTCGTCTTTCGAATTTGCAAGATCAACAGTGGCGCCATTTGTGAGCAATGCTTTTACAACTTCCAATGTAGCAAAATCAGCAGCCCAATTTAAAAGTGTATTCTTTGTTTGTGGCGTGTCGAACGAATCAACGTGTACTCCGGCACGAATAAGTTGGCATAGACGTTCAGTTCTGAAAAATTATTTATTTCTGTTTGGTCAAGATGGAGAAATTCGCTAAAGATGAATTGGCACGTATCAACTCGTTTCCCGAAAGACGTAACAAGTGGCCACTGCTGATGCAGGTATTTTTTGGATTTTATATGTATGCTAATGTTTAAAAAAAACAATTTAAGACACAGATGACAACAGGCCCTGGCAGCAGCACACCTGGATTTTTCCCCCAACCACGTGCTCGTGATGATTCTAATATTGATGATGTGCCCTTGAAAAGCACCTACGTGGCGAAAATTCTTCAAGATCGTCAAGATGTAAAGACTGGTTAATTGATTAAAATGAATATTTCTTACTTGTTCATGTTAATTGACTGCAAAGCTTCTCGGACGAATGACAACCGAACATTTTCTGATTTGCAGCATTGATAGGCTGTTTTACCATCCAAGTTTTGTACACATGGATTTACACCTCCGGAAAGCAAAGAAGCTACACTATCAGCAGCATCTAAAACTGTTATCTTGCTTAAAATCAAAATCTCAAAATATTACCTAGCTCAACAGCTTTATGAAGTAGTGTTCCTTCCTTGCAGCAAAGTTTATCGACTTGAACGTGAAAGTCCGGTTGGTTCTCTGTAGTTTAACATATTGTTACAGTATACTTTTATTGAAACTTACTCATTTGTGACAAGATTGAGCAAATCACGTCCACTCGGCCGCTCTCAAGGCACTGCAAAAGTACCGGAGCGGCTTCTTCTTTTTCACCCATGTCGCTGAAATTATAGATTTTTTGAGGTCGAATTCGTGTTAAATACAGGGTTAAAAGATGATCGACTAACACGTTCGAATCGTCGTAAAAATCACAGCAACACAATGATTGGTAATACAAAACGATTTAGCATACAAAAATCTGGAGAAGCAGACAAAATCCACGAAGATCGCAACAAACACGACAGCAGCGGAATTTGACCTTTCAAAAAAAAATAAACGTGAAATTGATTTTTTCCATAATGGAAATTATTATATTCGGGGGAATTTAAGATATATTTCAAACTGTGATTTCACAAAAACTATTCAATAAAAATCTTTGAATTTTGTTTCAGTTTCTCAAAAAAGTACGAAGATATCAATCGTATTTCAAAACCTACGTTAACTTTCCAAACTTGTTTCAAGAAAAATTTCAATAAGAATTGTATAAAAATGTTTTCAGTATTATAGAACAAATATTCATAAACACGTTACCGAAACAAAAATCTTTGGGAATTTGCAACAAACAACTGGAAAGAGTTACCAAAAGTTGGCAAAAATTGGAAAAAATTGAAAAAAGTTGGTTGAGAAGTGGGTTAATTTGGCTGGTAAGTGACCACCAATTGCAGTGTTCCCGGCCTATGGTTTAACTAATATTCACGGCCACGTAGCATTTGACATGTTGTGGGCCTCCTCCACAAGATGAGACGGCAGAGAAACATACGGTCTCTGCGTCTCTCACTCCTACATCTGATCTCATTTATTTTGCACATATTGATCTACCGTCCGGCTCTAGTATGTAGACATTTTTGTTGAACCTTTTGAAGTATAAGACATATAAAAATGTCTGTATACAAAAGAGTAATTTAAAGGATAAATATCAACTCCAGTCGACAATGTAGTACTAAGTTAACTCAGTACTACATTGTCGATTTTTGAAGGTTTTTTGAATTTAAAAAAAGTTGGCTTAAAGTGAAAAGCGGCTAATGGAAAAACTTATTAGTTGAGTTAAAAGAGAGAAATTTCGGTCCAAAGATTACGCTGGCTACTACAGTACCCTCTTTACTGAAGAGCTGATAACTACATAACAAAATGTTCAGTTTGAAATGATTAATATTTCTTTAGTTGACAATATTTTTCTAACCTGTAAGACAGACTAGTTGCATGTCCCCAAAAGCTACATTGATTAGAAAGTCAAATAACAGTTCATGAAATACTTTTTTTAAAAGTTAGAAGAAAGTATTCACAAAATTGTTAGATATCTCATATAAAATAAGTTCCCAATTGAAATATCAATTTCAGGTTTCAGGACTTAGTGGTATAGCCGGTTTAAGATGGCCAACTTGGAAATGTCAAAATCCCCATAATTTTTTGTATATAGAAATGTAGTTCTTGTTAGTAAAAATTGTTTTAAATCTGCTTGTCATAATATTTGGTTAATAAAATTGTTGTATCTTTAAAGATAACGGAGATTGTAAGGTTTTAATTAAGGGTGGCATGTAAAACCACAGCCATCAAGTTATGGTCGTATCTTTTTATTGAGAAGAGATATCAAAAAACTCTCAACTTAAGAAATGTCTGTCTTTTTGTAATGCTCATTTTGTCAGTTTATCATTAGTCTCTATCTCAAACATGAACAGAGTTATATATGCTCAAAATCTATGAAGTGCATCCACTTTCTACAATCAAGGCTATAGCTGCTACAGTCTACCGTATCATCGATTTCTGCTCAAATTTAAGAACTCCTGTTGAAAACAACGGCAAGGTGGCCAGCAAGCAAACCGCGAGAGAGTTGGTACATTTCTTGTGAAGGAGACCGTGTACAGATTCCACGTCGCGCTGGCCGAGCCTTTGAGGACTAGTAATACGGTGGAGTGTCGTTAGCGCGCTCTGTTTAGCAAACATTTTTCATTTATTTTTAGGGTTTTCAAGAGAACATTTCAATAGTTTTCATCTGTTTTTTTTTGTATTTTTAACATTAGTTGTTTCAATTTTTTTCAGAAATGAAGGTAGTTCTTCAACGAGTTACTCGAGCTGCAGTCACCGTAGGTGATGAAGTGGTAAGAATATATTAACCGTTATTGTTTAAAATATCATAATCAGGTAGGTTCCATTGGAAGAGGTCTGTGTGTGCTTGTCGGAGTTCATCGAGATGACACGGAAGAGGATATGAAGTATATCATTAGGAAAATTTTGAATCTACGAGTTTTCCCTGCTTCGGAACAAAAACCATGGGATAAATCAGTTATGGATCTCGATTTAGAAGTGCTGTCTGTCAGTCAGTTCACCCTTTACGGTCAGTTTAAAGTGAGTTTTGTCTAATATACTTAAACAAAACTATTCATATTATTTCGTTTTTTAGGGAAATAAACTGGACTTTCATACCGCAATGGCCCCAACAGAAGCTTCAAAATTTTATGCTTCTTTTCTTGAAGCCATGAAAAAAGCTTACAAAGCTGATAAGATTCAGGACGGCAAATTTGCAGCAATGATGAGCGTCGATATTGTAAATGACGGACCTGTTACAGTTACTTTTGATAGTAAAGAAAAATAATAAAAATTTGTTTTACTACTGTTGAATTTTGTACAATTTTGTTCATACAGCGGTTTGATTCCGTCATCATATCTTAATTATTTTCATATATTTATATTCTCTGGCAAAACCTCATATTACGTATACCTTAAATGCGAGTTTTCAATATCTTACGCACATTGGTCTCACCACGCAGACGACGACTTACTGTAACTTTTGTCGATTTATGGATTTTGCATTAAATTTTGATTATATAAATCGTAACAGAAATTTTTCCTTTAATTTGAAAATTATGAGGCAAATGTGGCCCTTAATTTGACACCAGTTACAGTAACCCGATATCAGCGTGGCGAAACCCATACGCTGAGTTTTCCTCTAACAATAGTTTTTTCTTATTTCTAATGTAAATCTCATTAAAAACTGAAAAAAAAACTTGGAAAAACGTCTCCATTTCAGTTTGTCTGATAGCAAATCGAGTTCACTGAAATCTCTTAACCCAAATGGGGAGTGCCTCTAAAATCGAGGAAGATCTGTGCAGGATATGCCTTCAGATTTATTCGATGCGCCTTTAAAACTATTGTTATTTTGATTGAGAAAATTTTTTTTCTTTCTCTTAAATATTTTTCTATCAGTTTTGATGTGTTCTGTAGCTTTTTTTCTAATTAATGGAGAAACTTAGCGTAATTTTAATCGATTTGACAAAAGATGTGCGCAACTTTATGCAAGATTTTTTTCACTTTGCGCAGGACTTCATCGAGTCTGTTCAGGAGTTTCACTCTACTTATTATTTCTCGCAGAGTTTCTTTTCTTCAATTGCTATAATTTGTTTTTAAGATGTCGTTCGAGAAACTGCAAAAGGAATTGCACGAAGCTATCGAAGGAGTAAACCGATACAATCCGGAAAATGTTGCCGACTTGGCTGCCTGCGTTCAAGCTATGGTCAATGAAAACAAGTACGATAAAGATATCGTTTTGACCATTCTCAAGCTCTACCAGCTTAACCCGGAGAAGTAAGTATTCAAGAAGATTAATAAATTTCAAAGAGAATTTTTCACAGGTACGACGAGGCTGTTGTTCGACAAGTTTTGCTCAAGACGTTGATGGTTTTGCCATCGAGTGATTTCGCTCTCGCCAAGTGTCTCATCGACACCAACAGACTCGGATCTCAAGAACTTCGCAGAATCTTTGATCTTGGAGCTGTGCTCGAATCTTGCAACTTCGCTGTTTTCTGGAAATTGGTGAAGGGGGCGTATAAAGTGAGTTTTTACACTTTTCAAAGAATAGATTTATCTAATATTGAAACAAGTGAGCTTTTCAAAATCAAACCTTGTTTTGTGTGCATCTGAAACTCAGTATTTATTTCAATGCTGAATCTATTTATTTTTGGAATATTCTTTAATTTCGGCGTACGACTAATCAATTTTTAAAATTTCAGCCAACAACGAACCCAAATGAACCCTTCAAAGTTCCTGGCGAAGTCCCAAAAATGATCAAGCCAATGGTCGGATTCGAGGATGCTGTCAAGCACTGTCAGTTAAATATTATTTTTATTGCTTGACAATTTCAATACCAAGTTTTCAGATGCTTGTCGCGTCATCAGTGTTACGTTCCAAAAAATCGAAAAGAAAATGTTGAGCCGTCTTCTCGGCGGAGCCAGTGACAAGGAAGTTACCGCACTGGCACAATCATTCGGATGGGAAGCCAAGGAAAATGGAGATGTTTTCTTTGTTGCAAATCACGAAGGAACTATCAAAACAAGAAATATCGACGAGAAAATTCAATTCCCACGTGAGTATTATGCGTATTAGGTTTTTCAAACGATTTAAAAAATGTCCTAATAATCGAAGAACAAATTTAAAATGCCTAGTAAAATCTCAAGTGCATCTATCATTTTCAGATGTCGCCGATCTTCTGACCAGCATTCAACCCCCGTTGACTCTTTAATATCAATTATCACTGTCATTCAAATTATAATACCCTTGTTTCTGTTGTTCGGTTTTCCCCCGTTTCTATTCCCTTTCCTATTTATATTTCCTTTATGTTTTCATGAACTTTATTCAATATTCACTTTTACCCGCATTTTATGCATATAATATTTAACATGGATCTTCTTTTAGCGTCAAGTCTCCGTCGTTGCTCCGATGACTCTCAAACCGTCAGGTGCTCTGACTACCCATTCAGGCCACCCGCCAAAATAGATCTTCCCATTGTAACCAGATCGTGTCAAAGCCCACCAAACCATTGCCGATCGAAGTGACGTGGAACAGTATATAATCTGAAGAATATGATCTAGCGAGAAATATTATCATAATTTCAAAAGATTTTAGCATGTCTTCTCGAAGACGCATGGATTCATCCAGATTGGTCTCGACGCGCAAATAAGTTTATGGTACTTCTTTAATTTTGCATTTTTCAATGAAATTATCTTGTTTACAGGGTGGGCCAAAAGTATGGTAACACGTTTGCAGCTCTATAACTTTACTAGTGAAGAGAGTTATTACATCAATTTGTACAAGTTTTGTTCTCCATAAAATACTGACCAGATGAACGTTTTGAATTTTCAAAATGTTCCCATCCGCATCGCTGCAGGCCTTCAGAACTTTTGAGATCACGACCTTTATGGCACGCAAGTCGGCATTCTGCGGTTTTTCTACATTTTTCTCGAGGAATCCATCAAGTGTCTTACAAGTTTTATAGTTCAAAGAATGCTCTTGGTCTAGAGATTCTTTAAAAACAAAAATCCAAATAATTTCTATCACGGTATTTCTGTCATGGACTGCGGCAGTAGGTTAAGTCTTGAATGGCATAGTCGCCAGAAAGATGGATGTGAGCGGCGAGTAGCAGTATGCAGAAAAATTCATTTTAGTATTTTTCGAGACGTTTTGACCTGACTTTCCAGAATTTTTTTAGAAAATTGAGCTCGGATAATTTTGTGGGTCGTTACGCCTTGCGAAACCAAAAAAACTGAGTAAATTTCGCAAAGTTGAATTCATGAAAAATTCAAAGGTTCTTGCTAGGCGCCAGTGTCGACACAGAAAATTTTTATATGCTACAAAAACAATCAAAAACGCTTCTTCACTTCTTTAACTTAAAATTTAACATAAAAATCATACATCTGAAAATTATTGGCGTGCGTGGGAGGTGTGTTTGTGTGGGAAGTGCCGCGTGCCAAATTACCGTTTTTTCGAGGCAATCTATCCCATGCTCACATTTCCCATGCACACATTTCCCATGCTGACACTTTCTCCCGTGCACACAAAATTCCCATGCTTACGCCCAGTAGTTCGAGTACTCCCATGCCTACAATTAATTTTTCTCCTTTTTTTCCGTTCCCATGCTGACATTCCCATACATACATTTTCTCCCGTGCATACAAAATATTCTGATGCTTACATCCAGTAGTCGAAGTACTCCTATGCCTACAACTCATTTTTCCCTTTTTTTTCGTTCCCATGCTGACATTCCCATACATACATTTTCTCCCGTGCATACAAAATATTCTGATGCTTACATCCAGTAGTCGAAGTACTCCTATGCCTACAACTCATTTTTCCCATTTTTTTCGTTCCCATGCTGACATTCCCATACATACATTTTCTCCCGTGCATACAAAATTCCCATGCTTACATCCAGTAGTCGAACGTTCCCATGCCGACATTCCCACACATACATTTGTTCCCATACTTACAAAAATGTATTCCCATGCCGACATGGAGCATTTTTGTGCTCCAGAAGAGCACAAAGTCAATTTTTTTGCTCATTTTCATTGTATTAGGCTTACTTGACAGCTTTCAGTTACAACTGATCGCTTTTTTTTCAAAATGCATTAGTTCTCGATTATGAACAAGGAATCGAAGAAAAATGGGGATGACTGCCTATAGAGTAAAATTTTTTTTTGCTCAAAAAAAATTTTTTTTTTTGAAAATTTTTTTTCTCTCTATTTTGTAGGATATAATTAATTCGGTGAATTCCACAACTTCAAATGTTCATATTGCTGTTTCCGTGCAGTAATGAGTTTCGCAGTGTCTTAGGAACATTCCATTTTTTGTTGCATTTTGTAGGAATTCGGAGCTATCTTATAATTTCTACAAATTAGAAAATCCATTTCACATTATTTCATGTAACTTGAACCTATTGCTTCAAAAATAGCACAGAACGAATGTTGATTCTGTTTCTTTCATTAAAAAATGTGCTACTGTGCATTTTTTCCCACTTCTACGACTTTAAAGGCGCGCGAATTTTCGCGCAATAATCTCGCCACGCGCATCCCATTGATTTGTTGAGCGCTGGCGAGACCAATGACGGGACCATTTTGTATAAATGCGCGCGCCTTTAAAGTCGTAGAAGTGGGAAAAAATGCACAGTAGCACATTTTTTAATGAAAGAAACAGAATCAACATTCGTTCTGTGCTATTTTTGAAGCAATAGGTTCAAGTTACATGAAATAATGTGAAATGGATTTTCTAATTTGTAGAAATTATAAGATAGCTCCGAATTCCTACAAAATGCAACAAAAAATGGAATGTTCCTAAGACACTGCGAAACTCATAACTGCACGGAAACAGCAATATGAACATTTGAAGTTGTGAATTCACCGAATTAATTATATCCTACAAAATAGAGAGAAAAAAATTTTTCAAAAAAAAATTTTTTTTTGTGCAAAAAAAAATTTTACTCTATAGGCAGTCATCCCCATTTTTCTTCGATTCCTTGTTCATAATCGAGAACTAATGCATTTTGAAAAAAAAAGCGATCAGTTGTAACTGAAAGCTGTCAAGTAAGCCTAATACAATGAAAATGAGCAAAAAAATTGACTTTGTGCTCTTCTGGAGCACAAAACTGTTCCATGTCGGCATGGGAATACATTTTTGTAAGTATGGGAACAAATGTATGTATGGGAATGTCAGCATAGGAACGAAAAAAAATGGAAAAAATGAGGTGTATGCATAGGAGTACTTCGACTACTGGATGTAAGCATGGGAATTTTGTATGCACCGGAAAAATGTATGTATGAGAATGTCAGCATGGGAACGGAAAAAAGGGAAAAAATGAGTTGTAGGCATGGGAGTACTCGAACTACTGGGCGTAAGCATGGGAATATTTTGTATGCACGGGAGAAAATGTCAGCATGGGAAATGTGTGCATGGGAAATGTGAGCATGGGATAGATTGCCTTTTTTCGAAAGGGTTCGCCAAATTGTCGAGGTGATAAAGATCGCACCTTATTGGGAAACATTACAAATTTTGAGTCAAATTGAAGGAAATTTATTCAGCTATCAGTATTCGATAGAAGAATGTACGTATGACGTGGCAGTCGCGCGAAAAGCTCATGTAAAAGAGCGCTTCATGTGTTACCATACTTTTGGCCCACCCTGTATAGAATCCTCTGGTTTTCTTTTCATTTTTTTTTGATAAAAATTAGTTTTAAAAGTACCATAAACTTTTTTCGCACCGAGACCCATCTGAATAAATTTGTGTGCTTTTAAGAAGGCTTGTCAAAATTTTGTGAAATTACGATATAACATACCACAGGTTTCCTCAATGATAATGCATTATTATTAAAAAGTCCTTTCAAATGATCTGCATCCTTCCACTGCCCAACAGCCCAATCGTATACTGCATCCACTGGAATATTCCGTGCTCCTTTTATATGTCCATACAATGCTCCTTGAGCAGTTCCCAAGAATTCATCTTTTGTCTGTGCATCCACTACATCAAAATTGTCAATTTCAGAATTTAGAAGAACATCATCATACGTTATAATTACAGAATCATTCCATGAAGCAAGAAAATCTCCTTGTCTTGGTTTTCTTGGAGCATCTCCTTGCTCCGTTTTATATTGTCCACTTCTTGCTTGATGAGTTTTCCATCCCAAATATCCACCCGAAAGCAGCGAAACTTTTTGATGTCCGAATAATTTGAAAATCCAAACAGTATAAGAACTCCAAATCATTTGTCCTCTATCATATACTATGACGTGACAATCATTATCAATTCCCTGAGATCTTGCGAATCGTTGAAATTGAAGTGGATGTACTGGAACGCCAGCATGACTAAGATTTGAATGGAAAATGAGGCGGGCTGATTCAATATGATCAACAGAGAATGCGTCACGACTTTTCGCTTCATCCCCGCTCGCAGCTTCTAGTATACAAATCTTTCGTTTTGTAATCAAAAGAGTCAACAAATGGTTTGGTGTCATTTCCATATCGGATCTTTTAGAAAGAAGACTTGATTCCATTGATGGGCGAGGCTGAAAATTCAAAACTCTATATATCTTAGCATAAAATAAGTGGTTTTTATAAGTTTTCTAGTGATGATAAATACTCCTTTTAATTTAAAAACATTAAGTCAGTTTTAAAGAAGACCTTTTCCAGTTACAATTTCGATAATAGTACCCTTTTCAATAATAAACCACCATTTTGAATATTTATATTTCAAACAAACACTTACCAAACCGTACGATTCTTTTTGGAAAGTATTTGAGGATGAGACAAAAAAGAAGAATGATAGAATTGTTGCAAGTATGAATACTGCAAGTAGGGTTACTGTAGCTGAGACGCATGCAATTTTCCATCGTTTTGATGTGCTCTGAAATCTTAACTAATTATAGAACATGGTTTTAGTTGTGTACTGATATACTTTTAATTAACTTGCTTTGGCTAGCTATTATTTTGATACTTCAGATTCATTTAATAATTATTATAATTTAGAATACATTAAAGAAATCTGCTCTCGAAGCTTCATTTTAATTTTTAAAGAGTCACCTTATTGATTGTTCTCGAAGTATATTTTGTGAAACTATCACCCATGAATGGAGTTGATTTAAGAGTGAACACTTGCATTGGATTGTCACACATTTTTACAAATGGCTTGGATTCACTAATCAGCTGTCCTATGATTCACAAGTGCCCACTCTTGACACCAATTCTTCTTTTTTTCCACTAATTTTCCCTTTTCATAAGGTTTTCATTTTCATTTTCACTTCCTGTCATTATCTATGAATTTTCAATTGAATTGACCGGATTTTGCATAATAATCATGTCTCTCCTTTTTTTAAAGTTCATTTCAACAACCTAATCAATGTTCTTGATTGATTACAAGTGTTAATGGGGGTGATAAGGATCAGAAGTAGTACTTAGTCCTTGAAGAAAAAGACATGAAAAAGCAACTGACTACTCACATTTTTTGGGTTATGAATGGCAATATGGGTGGGTGTCATCGGCGGTGGGATCGGTGGAGGGGTCGCCATCATCGGAACTTTTTTAGCCTGGAATTTATTAGTAGGATATATGAAAAAACCTCATGGTGATAACATCTAACAAGAAATATAAATTTCTAAACGGTTTTTTAAATACTAGAAACATAATCTTCGTATTGGTTTATTTCAAATATCAGCGCACAATTTTCTAAAAATTTGTGCAAATTTTATACATAAAGCTAGAAAAACTTTCCAAAGTGAATCTCTGAATGTTTAAAAAAATTTCTAAAGTGAAAACTTGAACTTCTTAATGTGTTTTTGAAATTACCAAAGTAATACAACCCGTGCACTTTTGGTGAATTCAGACAAATATAGGATATGTAATTTTGAGGAAAAAATAATTTTTACAGGTAACTGTTAATTTATTATGAGGAGTTTGAACAACTTAAAAGGTAGTATATTTTGGAGTACATTTGACATTTATAATCTTCTGGAGACAACTTTTTTATGGTTGCAATAACCAGCTCGTCATGTATGAACTAACTAAATTTTTTAAAAATTTGTATGATATATCTAAAAATTAATCGCTTTTCATGAACTCACCATGCGTCTCTCGGATCTTCTAACTCTTCCAAGTTCATCATAAAAATAATCTGGATCCTCATATTCTTTTCCATCAACCTCTTCAACTGTGTTATAGACATCCTCTACAGTTTTCGTTTCATATTCTTTTGGCCGAACTCCAACTGACCACTTTTGCATAGTTTTCTGAAAGAGTTTGTGGTAATTTGAAAGTTAACCTAGATAGTTAGAGATTTGAGAGAAAAATGTAAAAAGTGTCATTTAGGGAATAAGACAAGTGAATCAGCTACAAAAATCTAATCGTTTAGGTTGACCGACCGGAGAAACGAAGGGGCTGACTGTTTTGTGTTCCAAGGCCGTTTCGGCTTACCTTTTCACCTACATTTTTCACCGCTCACTTCTCCTGTTTCGAATCACTATTTCGGAAATGGGCATACCTCATCTCGCTCATTCTCTCATTTTTTCTCTCCTTATCCTCCTCTTTTAGGTTGATGCGCAACTTTCCGCGCCTTGAAACAGATCTGGTATTTGGCGCGGATAGTTTGAGGAGGAAAAAGGCGGTAAAAGGGCAAAACCGTTTAAGTCAATTCAGGGAAATCATTTTTATTGCGCGAAAATGGATTGGCAAACACTAAAATAAGAGTGATAAGTGATGAAAGGACAAATGCAGAAAGGAACGGCGGAATGGCAGAAGACAACAAACTGGACTTTCCAGTTTAAATAAGATGAACGGAAACACTGACATAATATAGGGTGAGAAATAGGAATAAAAGATATCAACTTCCATTAAGGACGAATTCAAATCTGGCATCGTGCCAAGTAGATTGTTCAGGGAGAAGTCGTCGTTCCAAAATGTTAATCTTATCTTTTTGATCTACTGTGATTAGTGTATGGCAGCGGGTCCCATACCTGGAAGTAAACGAATAATATGAAAAACCTATAAACTCTACACAAATTTTGTTTATGAAAAATATTATTATCATTGGAGTGGCAAAGTTTTGTCGCTTTTGAATACAAATAGTTAAACTCATAGGTGCGTTGCAATTGCCGTTTGATTAAAATAACCTCGGCAATTCTGACAAGTGCCTGGAACTTCAGTTTTAGACAATTCCAAATTTGTTGGAAATTCCGACCTGAGGATATACCTAGCTTTTAAATTTGGGATACAATATACAAGGGATCTTATTTTATATTCTAGAATAATGAAAATTATCAACTCACATTCTTGTTCCCTCTGGATATTTAATAAATATCGCAGAGAGTGGACGATTGTACTCTTCTACATTCTGTGTTTGATACTGTAGCTGAGCATCTGGATACCATTGTGTCGTATTTTTTGCAATCGAAAGTAACTTCTCAAAAATTTGATCAACACTGAATTGGTCACTATTTTCAAGGTGTTCTCTCAGAAGTTTTTTGCCTTGGACTGCCTTTTGATACGGTTTTGTAGGTGGACTATTTGAGACGACATGGTACTCTGAACATTTTTCAATATTTAGCAAAAAAGTTTGATAACAAACCATCCTTCAGTTGACAAACTTCAATTTCGTCCACTTGTTGATTGGCCAACGTTCGAACTTCATACAAACCGGTGGAGTTTCTGAAAATGAATTATTGGATCACAACTGTATGTGTTGCTCGTGATTTCTGCCCCTAGTTTTGCTCAAAACATTTATCGCAACTTTGTAGAGGCACGAAACATCGTTTTAAAGACATATGCTGTTTTTCTGAGGCGGTCGAGAAAAGTGTCAATTTCCAAGAAATTTACTATAAGATGAGGAAGGTGATAAGTTATAATGAAACTGCATAAAAATTTAGATCATAATAAAGTGTGTTGCAAATATATCCCCGTTTTGCATGACGTTTGAGATAATAGTTCCCAAACCAGAAAAAAAACAAGAGCAAAATTCTTGTTTCTTTTTCTCGTCATTCCCTAATATAAAATTTACTTTTCAACTGCAACTAATTGAAAACCATTGTATTTTGATGCACATTTCTTCAATGACTCTATCATTTTCGAAGTATCATTAGCATTCAAAAACTCGTTCACTATTCCTCCTCTACTTGGTGCATGTAAGTTCTTTGACTCTTGAGTTTGTGTAATTGAAAGCATCATTCCAATTCTTCCATTCTCATTCAGTCCTAACCATGTTCCACGTGCATTTTCTTGTTTATCAACGCCTGAAAAAGCAATTTTTTTCAAATTGATAACTTTTTTTTTTTTTGGGAAAAACAACTAACCACTCAATATTCCATCATGCCAATGCATTTCCTTTGTTGGCCGAAGAAGTTGCTCATCTCGATTATTTAAAAGAATAAGCTTGTATTTGTCAAGTGAAGATTTTGCAGTTTTGATAAATGTTATACACATTTTGTACGAGAGACACAAAGAGAGAAAGAGAAACTTTTGAATGACCACAAAATTGCGTCATATGTTTTTATCTATGTCAAACAATAACATTGTATGTATGTATTTATGTTTCTTCATTTACACATAATCACTGATTAATTGAGGAATTTGAAGCAATTAAAAGAAAAATAAACAAATGTTCCAATTGAGCTAAAACAAAAAGTTTCATGAAGCTTTGATAAATGAGTTCTTGTTTTTTGTCTTTTTTGTGATCCTTGCATGTTGCACCGGTCTGTTCATTTGGTTAATAAGAGTTAGTTAAAGAAGTGTCCGACACCTTTTTTTGAAAAGTGATATCAGTCAATTATGACAGGAACATATCAGATCAGTATTTGAAAACCCTTCCTGGTTCTCGATGGAAAGGACATACGGCTACAATTGATACTTTGTGCAGACAGTTTTGACATATATAATTATGCTCGAAAATCTTCCCCACCAAGCCACAAACGTTTTCTGGTTTGTGTCTGTTCGAATATCGTTTCCGACTTTTGAAAATTACCAATTTAGATGAGATTGCAACTAAGTTGACGAAACCGTGTCGAGATGGGTGCAACACATAAATTGAGTCAAGTATTAAAAAGTATTGGTTTTAATAACCGCATTATAAGTCTTATTGCAAGAAACAAAACATAGTTCTACAATTGTGAACTCTGCTCTGCGTACCATTAGTAGCAATTCAATTTCACGGCGATTTTTATTTGCCCTATAATTTTTTTCCAATAACGGGAAATCCAAATGTATATTGAACTTCACTTTACGTACCCGTTCTTCTGAACTCAGTCTCTAGAGACATTAGTCATATGACATTTGAGTAGCTAGACTTACTAATTTTTAGATCTTTTAACCTACATTCTCAATTAAAAGAGTGCTCAATATGATCACTTCGTTCTATTTTCTCCGTTTCCATACCTACGTATAAATCATGATCTCCGAAATCATCAGTCAGAGAGGTGGAGTTGAATAACCGATCATAAAACTAACAAACTCTGAGAGCTGATATTTTTTAATGCTTACTGATGGTTCCTCAACTTAACGTGGATGAAGATCCGAGTTCAAAAATATACGAAGTAATTAATGAAATTGTCTATCCAATATTCCTTACTATAACACTTATTTTCCATTCCGTTCTGCTTGTATTTATCATCTTTTTCTCACCATCCCATCTCAATTTCTTAAAGTTTCTACTCTTAACAACATCACTTTTAGATGTTTTTGCAACTTCTATATTGTTCTATATTCAACCAAGAATATTATCTGAATATCAAGTAAATGTACCCGTCTATTGCTATGGACCATGTCGAGAAATGAACACACAATTCTGTTTTTCACTCTTTATGATGTGGCAGGTAGGTTGTGTGAAAAATATAATTTAAAAATAAGTATAAAGTGATATGTACGTACCAGTTTGGGCGACTAACAGCAATGTCCGAAATGAGATTTTAACAAAAGTTTATGTAATATTTGACAATTATCAAAATTTTTTGCCAAATCCAAATTGACGAAAAAAAATTAGTTCGGCAATTTTCGCAATTACCAATTGACAAACAGGCAAGGTACGGATGCTAATAGTTGTTTCACTTCACGTTAACTTCTACTAATAAATGTAGGTAGTGAGTTATATCTGACGTTTTAAGTTGTTAAATCCTGCATGTAAGTACCGGGTTACTGTAGTGGTACGGTAGGCTCACCTTACTGCTGGCTTGTACAACTATCTAAATGTATTGCTTTCATAGTCTTATCGAACCTCCACCGCATCACCAACGTGACTCCCATCAAATTTCCCATATTTCAGACGGTAAGCATTGCAGTTGGTATATCTCTGACCTACACTTTATACTTCAAATATCATAAATTAAACTCAAAAGGTCCACTTTTCGGTTGGAAACTCGTCAGATCTCTCTTCCTATTCTACATTCCATGTTTGGTTTCTATGGTAATTTCCTCATTATACCCATTTAATTATATCTTTCATCTTCAGTGTTGCGCTTTTGTAGTCGTTTTGCGAAACGTATTACCAAACGAGGAACTAAATAAAGAAAGTTTTTCTGATACGAGAATAGAATTTACTAAAATTGGGAACATGAAATTGGGTGAATTACCAAATAGAATTAACTTTGCAATGATTGCTTATGCAATTTACTGTTCTCCTATTATCACCTTTTGGTTTCATTGGTAAGTATGTCATATTGTTTGTTGGGTAGAAAAAAACCAAATTTTTATGAGATAAACTTATTAAAGCATACTTTCTTCCAGGAAAACTAACAAGTCCTTGAACAATGCTTTGTCAGGCTCATCGCCGTACCTTCGTTATCACGCGAAAAATGTTATGATGGGAATTACAATTCAAGTTGTTATGCATTTTATTTTCTACATTCCCTTTTTCACATTGTATTCTTATTCACTTCTCACAGGTTTTTACTTTTCTTGTTCCAAATCAGGAAATGTTTATTCCAGGAACAAAAATCTTCGTTCAACAGTTTTTCATGGCAATGTCCCCGAATCTTGCTGCATCTTTCGATCCACTCATCAATCTGTACTTCGTTGTACCATATCGTACCAAAATCAAGTCCTGGTTCGGAAAGAAGCATCAACAAACAAGCACCATTCGCATAGCTTCGCTGACTCCATCTGGCTATTTTTAGAAAACATAAAGTTTCATTTCTAAACGATTTCTGATAGAGAAACAAAAAGGAAATGCAATAAATTAAGAATAAACTTCTAGTAATCGTCAAAGCCATGCTTTACAGAGAAATTATGAAAAAGATGATATGAGTGATCAAAAGAAAAACAACCAAAGCGCGGATAGAAAGTTTAATTTTAGAAAAGGATTGTATTTTATGCTCTGACGAAGGAAGCGATCTCGTGGACTCCAAAATCTTCGCTGTTAGATGAAGTTGAGACGAACGAGACTTCTTGCCTGAAACAAAACTTCGAAAATACTTAAAATCAAGTTGTGTTCTCACTTTTTAAGATCCTCCCATTTGAAATCGATTCCAGTATCAGTCAAAGTTGATCTCTTCTCTTCTGATCCATCAGTTCCAATAAGCGCAGCTGCACGTGATTTGTTAATGAGTCCGATTTCTTTTTCCAAGCTGTTTCGAATAACTTTTTCAGTTTTTGCCAGAGATAAGTCTTGCTTATGGCATGCAATCAGGATTGGAACCTAAAATTCAACTTTGGAATTTCAACAAAAACGTACATTAATCTTTAAGATAAATAATAATTTTGGCTTTTGATATAGAAGTCAAATAATTATTCTACAAACCTTATCGACATTTTCAAGAGCTACGGTGTAGAAAAGCTCGGCAACGTCACGAGCATTTTTTGAGAAGGCGGCCGAGTCAACGACAAACACGATCCGGAGAAGTGAACGGCTCTGTAATAATACAGTTTTATGAGAAATGTCATTTCTAAAATAAATAATTACATGAAGATGGTTCTCGATGAGCTTCTGGCGCAGTCTGTCGTTTCCTGGGTAGTCGATAATCTCCTTCTCCTTATCTTTGATTCTTAAAGTGATTTTATTCTCCACCATCGATGTGTACGTTTTTGTGGTAGTTGCTGAAATCAAATTAAAATTTATAAACAAAAGTTAAATATAAAATCTTACGATATTCGGCTTCTTTCTGTGAGAGCTGGGTGAAAATAGTAGTTTTTCCGCAATCCATAAGACCAACAAATAACACTCTATTCTTGTTAGACGATGCAAAACTCTGAAATGTCAAATTATTTTCGAATTAATCTTTCAGATATTACCTTCAAAACTAAGAGAAGGACTGTGAGCAATCCAATAACGGCTGTCGCCAACACAGCTAGTGTCGTAGGATCGTTAAAATCGATTTTATCCATTTCTGAAATGTTCAGTTATACTTTTGAACACTCGATAAATAACATCAAACAGATAAAAGTCATGGTATCAACCAAAAATTAATCAATATAAAAAATAGATGCGTTTTTAAACTTTTATACGTACAAAACAATGAGAAAAACAATCTAGAGACCTAAAAATTGACCGGTAAAGCTAGTTTTCGATGCTGTAGATTCCTCTGATTCGTTTCGGCAATTCTGATTTTCCCTTTACTCGTTTGACTTCTTCAAATAGGCACGACTTTCCATCTAGAAGAACAATAATTAGTGAAATTTTTAAAATAATTTCAAGATTATTTTGATGGGAATATTTGGAAACCCCTTTTTTACAAAGCTTGCAATTTTTCGATTTTTAAGGAGCATCAAGAAATTCAATTTATATGATTAAAAAACTTACAAGCTGGATCGTAGAAAATTCCAGCAAACTTTTCAGCAGCTCGTTCCCTGACCCATACTCGTGTAGAACCAGTAATTACGCTTGCCAGCTGAACAATCACGTATCTAATAATAACAATATTAATTATAAGTATATTTTTCCGAATGAGCTTACTTTGATTTGGCTCCCATGACTTTTTGATAGAGCAGTGGCAATTTAAAACTGTAAAAAACAACAATATATTAGAATTAAATGCATTTTCGATCATTCTGCCGCAAAAAAAACGAAAAATAACAAGAAATTATAAGAAAAAACTGACTTTTTGGATTTTGGCAACTTGCCAAATTGGCCAAATATTAGAGAGTACGCAAACACCGTGTGTCCGCAGTTGCGCGTCAATACATTAATGCATTTTAGCTGACGCACGGCCCGGCAAGTGGTACATCCATGCAAATGCGCTCTACTGATAATTTAAGTGTAGACCAGGTTTGGGCGCGTGATAACGAAAAAAGCTTTGGTCCAAAAAATTTAGAATTTAATTTCGGACATTTTTTATATGCATCACAAAAAAACTGGATCAACCGTTTTTGAGATACACGCGCCCAAACGTCCAGGTATACGGTAGACAAATTGCGTACAGGTACCACTTCTCGGGCCGTGTGACGACCAAGTATCATTATGAAGAATGACTACGGTAGTTGTGATAAACTATCTAAATTGAGAATGGACAGCTGGAATAATTGTGATAAACAGAAATTGCAATATCATGAATTAGAAAATTAATAACGAATATAGTCTCTTCAAAATTTTGCACTTTAGGCCATTATTTGTAGACTCTACCAATTCCTTTGTTCTAAAGACCACATGTTGCAAATGGATTCCACGAGCCATTTCGGAGAACACATACATTACTGACGACCATTTCACTGTTTGAGGTCACTTTCTACCATACTGCTGAAATCCCAATAAAAAACACCTCAACTTTGTGAATTTGTCCTTGAAAAGTCTCAAAGACCTTTACGTTCCTCTTCCTCCTATTCTACCTCATTTCAACGAAGAAAGGACAATGTGTGATCGAGCAGATTCGATCGTTCTCTTTCTCAACTAAAAACCTGATTTTCATGCATAAATGCCGTTCGAAAATTGGCAAATTTTCGATTATTTACATGTTAATTCAAAGCAATTTTTTTATATTTCTTGACAGTTTTTTAAAATGTTTTCATTTTGATTCTGGAATTCAAAGAATTTTCAGGTAAAACCAAGAATTGTATCAGTGGGAGTCAATCCAATGAGTTCTTCAGGATTGTTAAAAGTTCGAATTTCACTAATAACTTTCAAACTTTATTTGAAATTCTTAAAATGTATGTTTTCAGCCTGCAACACTTGATGATGTTTTTCAAAAGTTGGAAGATCTCTGTAAACTGTTTCCACCACAAGAAAAGACTGTCAATGTGACTTCATTGAAGACAGGAAGAATTCTTGCAGAGGACATAATAACAGAATACGATATTCCAGCACAGAGAACTTCTATTGTTGATGGATTTGCTATTATAGGTAGGGGTTTTTTTCACAAACAATAAGCTTTTAAACCAAACCTGAAAATTTGAAGAAAATTGGTGAATGGGAAACTTCTGTACTTTTTGAAGACGCACGCTCTCTTTTGTAGCATCATATTTTACAATTGTGGTCGTTTCAAAACCTGGTACCGTACTCTATTGTCACAAATCGCTAAATTTTTACACCTGGATAATAAAATTGAATTTCTTGGAACTTGGAAATTTTGAAATTGAACTTCAAGATTCCTACTGTAGTATATTTTTTAAATCGAACATTTCAGTCAATCAACTCGGAACAAAGAGAGAGATCGTTGGATTATCCACTGCTGTAACACCATATAACGCAGAGTTAATATCTAACGAATGCGTTAGAATAACCATCGGAGGAGTGGTGCCAGATGGTGCGGATACTGTAGTTCCGATTGAAAATGTAGCTTTATTGAAAGAAGAAAAATGTATCGAAGTTTTGAGAAAACCTAAAGAAGGCGACAATATAAGGCAAGCTGTTCATATATCAAATTCCATATTATAATAGTAACTATAATAAGCTACACACATAGATCGAAATTTCATTAGCCATAAACATTATTTACTGAAATATTTCAGAGAAGTAGGATCAGAAGCTAAAACTGGTGAAATTTTGCTGAAAGATGGTCATCATCTAGATACTATGTCAATTACTCTTCTTCATGCTCTTGGAATTTCTCAAGTTGAAATCTACAAGAAACCACGAGTATGTGTTCTATCAATTGGAAGTGACCTAAACTCGAATAAAATGTACGGAAGCTTCAACCGCTCTCAACTACTAGAACTCTTCCAATCTCAAGGTTTTACGGCAATTGACGCTGGAAGTTCAACTGAGCATATTACTGAAGTTGAGGAAAAAATACGAACGGCTGCAAGTTTTGCCTGTGTGCTTGTGACTGTTGGAGGAGCACAGGTGATACGGGAAGTAGCTAAAACGTTGAAATTCAAAGTGAGATCTATAACGATACTTAAACCTGATAGTAAAACATAAACTGTATTTATTTTCAGTTTGAGATTCAAGATGTAGACTCAACTCCAGGAAACTTCACCGTTTCGACTGGAAAGATTGATGAAACCCCTGTAGTGCTTTCAATTTTTCCAGAATATCATGTTTCATCTTGGATTGGAGCAAATCTGTTTGTTTCACCAATTTTACGTGCAATGGAAGGGCAAAATTCTGAAACAAGCCATAGGTTCAAAGCTGAACTGACACAACCTATATCGAAAACGTCGGAGACAAGATTTTTGCGAGCTCGAAGCGAAGTTTCTAAGGGAAATCTAATTTCAACACCACTAGGCTGTGAAGATATCTTTGGAGCTAATTCGATTTTAGAAGTAAAATCCAACACTTGTTTTTCGGCCGGAGACGTGGTTGATCTACGCTTTGCATGAAAATTCACCAGTATCAATATTTCCTTTTTTTTTGTTTTTACTCGGTGCTTTTATACCTCCATTCTGATATGATCTGTAACATGTTTCACTTTAAAAACATCTAATTTTCAATGATATTTCATAGAATTCAATTGAAATAAATTCAATGTCTACAATTGTCGTGATTTCTGGTTAAAAGGTACTGGTACACCGCAGCGTGTTTGCGTACTTAATTGATTTCCATTTTTTTCACAACGAAAACGCGGCATTTTGAGCAGATGTGTTTGCAAAAAAGAGTTTCTATTCGTTTTTTTTGTTTGAAAGAACAAAATTACCTTTTTTAATTTCAATAAATAGTAGTTATTCTGTACAAAATCTTCCAAAACATGGCGTTTTCTTCGAAAATTCAAATTTATTTAGAAAAATTTAGAAAACTGGAACTGTGACAGTTAAAAATTGTGTTTCTTAATGAACATTTAATTGGCATGATTAATTCGTTTTTGATATATTTGTATTTATTCTATCAATTTTTCTCTCAAAGGATTATTTTCAGACTGAAAATGGATCAAATGTTAGTTGAAGAGCTTGAATCCGATATTACCGCTGCCAGAGACAAACTGAGGAGTATTGATGACAAAGTGACTACTTTGAATGGGAGGTTTGTATTGATTTCTTCTTTTTTTCAATTCAGAACTTGGAATTTCAGACCACCACGTCAGCGCATTTCATACAACGAGGAACCAGAAGAAGCTCCACTGAGAAACGTTGGCCGTGATGCTTTTGGACTGAAAGATGAAGCTAGTGCATGGAATACACGGAAGGAAATCGAAGCTCCTGGTGGGGTCCGTAAGAGGATCAGGTTTGTAAAAATCGGACTTGTAGAAGCGTGATTTAAATTAATATATGTTCAGCGTCGGTGATAGAACAGATCGCAGAACTGGTGGCCGGCAAAGCTTTGACAATCAAAAACGCCAACGCCCAGATTATTTGGAGAACGAGGCGGACGAGGAAGAATATGGAAAACGCCAGAAAAGAACAATCCAGTCGACTGTTGTCATGCCAGCTCTTGATTCAAAAGGAAGAGAAGAAAAAATTGAAAAATTGAAAGAAACTGAGAATAAAGACAGTAAACAGAGAAATCGTCGTCTATTTTCTAATCTGATAATGGGAACTTTGAGTTCTTTCAAAAAGACTGAAAAGAAAACTACTCAGCAAGAAAAGCAAGAAGAAGTTGAGAAAAAGCTTGAAGAAACCAAGAAGAAGGATTTCGAATCGGTAAGGTTAAAAAAATGAAAGTTTAAAAATTTAGTTTTTTTCAGAGAAAAGAAGAGAAACACGATCTCCTCAACAAACGACGCGAGCAGGAGAAGGAACTGAAAAGTCTTCAGCGAAAGAAAGCATTGATCCAGTACGCCGAACACCATGCCAATCAATTAAAGCTTATGAAGGGCTGGATAAAGACTACGACAAGCCCACATATTTTCTGGCAACCGGTCAAGCATACCGTTCGATCGTTGGAGTTGAAGCAAGCCACGGAGAGACAACTCGATGGTTAGTTGAAACTAAATTTTTATTAATGATTTAAATTATATTAAAATTTTATGTTAAAAAATTACAACATCACGAGTCGAATTTCGCATTTCAAAAGCGATGCCCGAAATAACGAAATTTCATAATGACTCGAAGCATTTTCAAAAATCTTGTATGATGGCCAAAATTTCAAAAACAACCAGGTTTTGCTAAAATCTGAAATTTGGGCAACTTGCCCTTGTCACAGAAGCTGAAATTCAGTTAAAACACTTTTGTGGTCTTCCTTTCTGAATTTTGTAGTCGCTTCCTCGTATTTTGGCTCTACATTTTTCAATGAAAACACTGCTCTTTGGAGAATTTAATCGTTTTCTATTCATTTTTCTGTAAAAATTGTTTTAAATCAGTTTTCAGTACAAAACACTTTTCCATTTTATTAACTGATTTAAGCTTTTTTTAACAGAAAAAAATGACACAATTCGCCAAATGTTAATTATTTTTATTGCAAACTGGAAGGAAAATGAACGAGCAATTATGTCGAAAAAGTTGAAAAAAATTTTTTTTGCACTCTGAGACACATCCGAATAAATCCGTGCGCCTTTAATTAGGCATGCCAAGATCTCGTGATATTATTACGATAATAAAAACATTAACTTTTGACTATTTATAAAATATAAATATTCTTTTTTGTAGATCAAATTGCGGATCGCGAAGAACAACTGAAAAAGGATCTCGAAGATCGAGTGAGACAAATATCTGAAGAACGTGGTGATCACAAGCAAGACGAAGACGATGAATACGAGGAAGAAGACGAGAAGAATGAGAACGAGGATATTGTAGTTGTTCTAAAAACTGAGGATGATGTGAAGGCAGAAGATGATGAGGAAAAGGAAGATGATATTGATGTCCATGTGGAGCTTGATTGATTGGTTGTGAGGTTTCAGGTACCGACTGTGCTGTGTGTCAATGCGAAGCTTTCAAATGGTCATCGTATTTTTTATTTTTAATGAAATTCAGGTATCTCCGTGAAAGTGTAAGTTTTTGTAACACCTTAATCTCCTCGTTCTCCAAAATAATTACTCTCTTCTCTTTTCACAAGTTTTAAATTGGTTATTTTTGCTGTTTTGTTCTTTTTTGACCGTTCTTTTGATCTGTCTATTTTGTTCGCGACAGATAAAAAAATAATAAATATTTATTCTAGCAAAGTCTTTGAAAGGAGAAATCTGAGAAAATTGAGATCAATCTAATACTCGTCATTGTCAGGGGTTTGATGAAATGATGATGAATTGGTCACAACTTTTTTGAGGGAAAAAATGGCTATGAAACAACTAGATTAAGGTATGTGGCGGTGTATGGTTGTTGGATACAAGTGGTGTATTTTCCATATTCTTCCGTTGCGTTGGTCCATTGGAATTTCGAACCGGAGCATGTTTTACCTGAAAGTTTGAAATACACGAATGCCTCCCCTAGAATATTTTACTTACATGCTGAGCAACTTGATCCATTGAGAGCACTCCTCGTCTTTTCTTGGGCATCTTTGAACGAGCTTGTGTATGGGAATAGAACATGGCGAAGTTAGAGACGATGACCTTGAAATTAAAATTCAAAACTGGCAACATTAATTTGAATAATAAATGGAAAACATACTGGAACTGGCAAAGCGATTGTCAATACACCAGCGAGAGCACAAATCGAACCAATCAGGCGGCCCAGATATGTATGAGGTGTTATGTCACCATAGCCAATTGTTGTCATTGTGACGATCTGGAAATTGGAATTTTGTTCTGATGTTTCATTTTTACAAGGAAAGGTTTCATTTTACTTTCAGAATTTGTAACAAGAAATATTACGAGAATGTAAAATTCAGAGAATGCGTATTGCACAACATATTTGACGCGAAAAATATCTCGCAGCGAAAACTACAGTAAATCTTTAAATGTCTACTGTAACATGTTATTATAACACTGATGTCAATTTACAGGCTGCACTTTCGAAACGAATTTCTTTTCTAATTGTGACAACGATATTTAATTTTCCTCCTATTTTTCGTTGTTTTTTTACAATGTTTCATCAGAAAAAAAAAGTGAAAAACAATGCGACAGTAGTCATTTAAAGAACTACTGTAGTTTTCGGTGCGAGATATTCTGCGCGTCAAATATGTTGCGCAATACGCATCCTCAAAACGTAGTGTTCCCGTAATACGTTATTTCCAGACATTTAATTGTTTTTTAAAGAATGTTTAGAAGTGGGCACGCAGTACAGAAATTTTTTGGAAACTATAAAAAATAGTTTTGAAAAATTGAATCATTCATCCAACTCAAAAAATAAAAAAAAGGAGAAAGGTACTTTCAAAATATTGAGTTCAAAATTTAAAGGGCTTAACGTGAGTATAAATAGACATTCTCAACTTACCGCCCACCACAATCCAATCGGAATTGACACAAATTGATTATCTTCATTACTTTCCACCCGTTCTGCATAATACACCAGTGATGCAAATACAACAACTCCCAATACCAAAAAGAATACAAGTAGCATCAATTCCTTTGCTGATGCTCGGAAGGTGTGCATCAAAATCTTGAGTCCCGAATTATGATGAGTCAATTTGAAAAGTCTCATAATACGAATGATGGAGAAGAACTCAAGATCTGCAGTTGCTCCAAACATGCTTGATAATAAATCAATGTAGAATGTCAAAGTGGCAACAATGTCGATAATGTTCACAGGTGCACGAAGATATTCAAAACGAGATGGACATGAAGAGAATCTTGCCAGAATTTCAATCGTGAACCAAATGTTACATATTGTTTCTATGTACTGAAAAGTATAAGGAATATTAAATATTCAATCTTTCTGTATACTGTACCATAAAAGTTGGATGAGGCCTAGAATTGGCCTTATCAATGTTTATCTGTGCAGGATGTATTCGTGAAGATGTACTCCGATGATTCCGCGAAAAGTTTCCAAATGGAGCTAATTCAGGGATCCTCAAACCAGGATGGGTTTTCAGACAGAAAACAATGATGGCTGTTATCAGAAAAAATACAGAAATAGCTGCTATAAATTGTGCTGATCTAGATGAATTTGGTTCATCGAAAAGCCTCCAAATCCGAGGTTTGATCTTCTGCCAGGCACTGAGACTATCATTATGATAGTCATCCTCCCAACCAAATCGTTTGTACAGTTCCTGAAAATTTCGAGTTTTAATTTTGCCAATCGTGACTTTTTTAGACCAAGCCTATTGTCAAATTGGTAAAAAATAGAATTTTTCTGACTATCTGAGAGATATCTGGCACCAATATTTACTTCTATAATAGTTACTTTAAAATCTGAAGTATAGCGAGTTTGAAACCTCGAAAAATTTGAAGTATTCCTATTATAGTGTTTTTTTTTTGAAATTTTGAAGCTTCATTTTAAACTTTAAAATGAAGCTTCAAAATTTCAAAAAAAACTATAATAGGAACACTTCAAATTTAAAACTGTGCCTTTAAAATTTAAAGGCACGGTTTTTTTCTCGGTGGGTCTCGCCACGATCTCATTCGATTACTTTTTACTCCACAATGTGCAGACATAGCAACCAAATTCACGTTGTACTTAGTATGCCGGTTTTTTTTTGATTAGGAGTCGCAAAAACTTTTATATTGCTTTGTAAAATGAATCATAATGGATAAAAAATGTTCTAAAATTCTGCATTTTTCTCTTGTTATACAAAAAGCTTACAGGTCCTTCTGTTTGATCAACTTCAATATCCAACTCGTCTAATGTTTTGAGCACATCTTGTGTATCTCTTGTACCAGATAATGTCATCCAACAGCATGGTTCGCATTCATTTGAATCAAGTCCCCAATACTAAAAAATAATGTATTTTCTTATCTTTTAACAATTATCTTCTTACCTTTAACTCCTCTTCAAATAATGGTCCACACACGTCAAGAGGATAATGCAATTTGCCCGTTCTTAAACTCAAAAAAATTATCGAAAATGCGATTTGTGCCTTGTTACCTATAATAATTTAGTATTTGCGCAAAAACTCCGGGATGTCTATCGAAAAAATACTCGTTTAAAACTGGATCATAATTGGCCAAATTTGTAGTCAACCGGGATAGTCTGAATAAAAAAAATCATGCTAGAAAGAAATATGGAATAATTGTTACTTTACCGTGTAGCTGGAATTTTCTTAAGCGTATGCTTATAGGTTTCGTGTCGAACACCACCCACGTTGAGTATGATCCGGTATTCACTGTCCATGACAGTCTGTCTGTAATTATTAGAAAATTGTTTCTGTAAGCAAATGAAAAAAAAACAACGTTAACTGACTAGTGAGCAATGTATAATTGATGTTTTTTTGGATTTCAAAAACCAAGTTTTTCAGTCAGGCCTACTAGTTAACTTTTAAGCCTTTCACTAGACGTAATTCAGTATGTTGTATATCCTTCGAAGGACGCTTAATCTCAGCTAAATATACAGAAAGTGATATCAAACTTAGAAAGCTGTTGTTGAGAAAGCAAGACGTACATAAAAATGCACATAAGCCCGAACATAATGACGGAAAACATATCACTTTGGAGTCGACTACGGTAGGAGGAGGGGGATGTTCACAAAAGTTATCCGTAATGCATCTAAATCGTAAATTTGTAAGTTTGTTTCTGGTGGCTCAAGAGATCTGGCACAAAAGCAGCATCTGGAGCGTGATGAATTGTTGTGTTGAGACCGGATAATAACAATCATAAAAGCGTGCCACCAGAGCAGAGAATGAAGGGCCAGAGGAGCAGTCTTATTTTTTGCCGCAGCCGACGCCACACAACCAACACCACCCCAGTTGGAGCCATATCTCCTATGTCTCTCCCGTCCCACCCTTCTTGCTTCCATTGTTCCCGCTCTTGTATGTTTGTGGTCCCTTCCGCTTCCTCATTAAAATTTGATCACATACGCCAAAATGAGAGACAAGACGAAAGGAGAGGCGTCGTGAGATGTATAGTTACAGATAGTTGTTAAGATTGGGAGGCTCGGTACTCGTGAAAAAGTTCCGAAAATTTTGAATTGATATGGGTAAAATAAGTTTTCTGCATTTTTCTAGTATCACTACAAAGGTTTTGAGGAAATTCTTCTAGGTAAATCCACAAAACTGCTAATTTCAGTGTGCATATCATTTTAGAGCAAAAATTTATTTTTAAATGTAGAAAAACATCTATTCGATTTGAAAAAAAAGAAGTTTGAAGTTAACCTATAATATCAAAAATATCCACAGTTAGTTTAGAAAGTAAGTTGTACGGATACTTATTGCGAGGCAGATTCCCAAGTTTACAATTTCAACAATAAACTTTCGACAATAAAACAAAAATAAATTTATTTTAGTTCTTTTGGAGGTCACGTTTTAAAAACAATTTTTTTTAAACCTACAGATTTATTTTAATAAAAATGCTCTATTAGAAAACGATTCAAATTTAAGAAAATGATTTTCATGGATAAATATTTGTTTACATTATACTCTTATAAACTCACATAACAACTCAAAACATATTTTTTGGTCGATCTTGATTATGAACATTTTTTGAGTAAGCTATTTTTCTTCGGATAATGTATAATTTTATAATTTCCTACGTCACTATTTCTATAGATTTTTGAATATGACTCCATGTGGTTCTTTGTATTTTTTCGCTCTGATCAGCTATATTTATTAAATTCTATTTTTTATTACAAAATACACCGTAAAATTGTATCAACCAGATAGAGGTGTTCAATGTTTTTGCCGGATTGTTTTTCACATTCCAAAAATACAATTAACTTCCGAAATCAGAAAACTACAATTGTACGCCTTTTGGTCTGGAAACGATTGCATTATCATTACTAAACATTTTGGCAAGAAAAAACGAAACGTTGAACTTATAAACCCCACACCCAAATACCACAAAGAAAGTCCAAATAGTCTCAAAACACGAAAAGCAAGTACCTATTGAAATTTTGATTCAAAGCAAGCAAAGCGAGAGGGAAATGTGACCGAAAATATTTCAAATCCACATTTTTCCCCAGCAACAGCCAGCTAATTCACTTTTTGTTGACTTTTCTAGCAAAAGAACTCGGTCACCTAGAAACAGTTGGACAGAAAAAGCGAACATCAACAAATTATTTTTTTGAATTGTCAAAAGTGTTGCGATGGCGGTGAAAATAGACATTCCAACAAGTGGATGATGAGCCGATCCTCTGCAGAGCAAAAAGAGAGATGAGACGAAATAAAGAGAGATTATCGTTCACGGGTAATTTGATATGTTTTGTCACATACTCTAGATTGCAGGACAACGAAATAGAGAGTAGGAAGAGGACTTCGAGAAAGGAGGAAAAAGAACAAGAAGTAGTAGTAGAAGAAGAAGGTGGTACATGGATCATGATGAGACACACAGGACACGGACAGAGAAGACTCGGCTTAATGTACGTAATTATCGATGGTGCCAACTGAAGAAAAAGGAAAAGAGTTACTTCTTGTTAGACAATTAGATGCTTGAGTTATCTTGAAAAATTTTTTGTTCATTTATATATTTTTTAGATTTCGTATCGTTTCAGGCTATTTTGATTATAATCAGTTATTCCTAATGTAAGAAAATACTCCGTTTTTTTTTGAAATTTAGCTGTGTAGCTGTTCTTCGATTTGTTTTACTCTAATTTTGGAAGAACTGGCAACTTTTTCCAACAATGCGGTTTTTTTTGAGTGATTTTAAGAATTGCTGCAGGTTTGAATGTTCTAGAATGTTCAAATACAAAAATTGAAACGCATTTAAAATTTTGAAACCAATTTTGAGTTATCTCCACTTTTTGACTGAGATTTATAACAATTTAACAAAATTTTTGCAAAATTGATTTGCAAAGTTTGAATTTTTAGGACTATACGAGCGGTTTCAAATCATTTCCCTACTCTCAATACTCCATCTTCAAATAAGAAGTTCAGATTAAAATTATATTTCTGTCCAAAGAAGTGCCTTTCTAGATTTAGTTCCAATTTTCGAGAATATTTGTGACTTGGGGTAAACAAATGATTTTTGTTGAGCAAGATTGTAACTGGTGCTGTGGCTCATATGGAGATATCATCAGAAAATACAATTTGGGTGGCCGCATTGGAGTGTGAAAAAAGGAAAAAGAGAGGAAGAGAAATAGAGAGACAGAGAGGGAGAGAATAGTGGAAAAACCGAATCATGAAGAATTTGTATGAAAAGTGAGAAGGTCAGCAGCAAATTGAGAATCTGACACTACTAGATTAGACGAAAAAGCAAAACATAGGAAATAACGTGCAGTAAGAACGAAAATTAGAATCTGAAGAAGCATTTTTTATAAGAACCTAATAGTAAGATTTTCAAGATCTCGAAGATTTTCAAGCGATACTTCCGGGCGAAAAAAGAAAATACTTGTGAGCAAATATTTATATTCATGGCTACATTTAGAATCTCTCCTAGATTCACCTCCACCCTCACTAGTCTTCCATCCCATTAATTGCTGCTCATCAAAGGACACGGAAATGTACTTTGTCACTTCTCTTTTGGAAGGTGTCGACTGAAAAAAAAAGAATGCGCATGACGAGAGTGCGGGAAAGAAAGAATAAAGGAAATGAAGGAGATGTGGGCCACCGAGGAAAGGAAGCAGTTGGTGCAAAAATGAGTGGACACACCGGATTATTACCCTTTTATTATTATTGTTATTCCAGATATTTTTGAAGAAAATGGTTTATTACTTTTGTCAGGGTAGAAGCTAAGAAAAATAAGATTTACGCGAGCAAGTTGTTAGAAAGCATCGGGGTTAAAAATCCAGCTGTAAAAAATGTTTTGAAGTTTAGATTTTAAATAGTCCAAGTTTAAGAGGTTCTTATAAAACTTTTAGAAAAATAACTGTAATTTATAACACCTTGTAAAACTATGTACCGTGTTTTCTATATTAGTATTGCAGCCCTAGGAGCAAATCGAAAGTTAGTGTTGCGCCCTCTAATACACTGACTTGTTGTAAGATCAGCCGTATTTTGCAGAAATCTTGGTAAAATTTATGAGTTTTCAGATAACGATAAACCGGTTCAGATAACTCATCGTGGGAAATAATGGTTAAAAAAATCCAAAGTATTATTTACAGTGACACATTATAATAAAAAATTATGAATTTTAAAATTGTTAAGCAAAATTCACTCAACTAGCTCACAACACTACAAACACAATTACGAACACGGCATGCAAGTTTTTAAGCCGAAAATCTAGAGTTCACAATTTTTGAATGCTGTCGCCCATTTTAGACTCACAATGATTGGCAAAAAAAGGACAATGAGCTTTGTAACCTGCCCTTTTCTCAATTTAATTTTTATTCTCTCATCTTCTTTTTTTGCAGAGAGAGAGAGAGCATCAGTATATCTAATTCATTTTCACTTTTTTTCCACTGCTCCCATTCATTTTGCAAATTGCTTTTTCATTTTTTGTTGAAATTTCTTCCTGTTTGAAACACTTACCCAAATGCGGTCGACGGACTTGTTCCATTATTGTTCCGTCGTCGAATTGACATTGACGGGGGGACGATCCAAAAATACTAAATCAAGAAGAAATGAAAAAGAGCAGAAATTGAAACGAAGAATATTTCGATCAAGAATGAAAAATTGAAGTTGTGAGACATGAAAATCAACGAAAAAACTAGGAAAAGGTGTCCTGGCAACAATTCGGAAAGAGGCCTCCGGCGACGGCAATAAATGAGAAAGCAACAAACAAGGCTTTTCAAAAAAAGTTTCTTTCTTGTGTCACCCCATTTTCTGACAAAATAACTGGGAGATTTTTTTTTAAAGGAAATGCAAAATGCAAAATATTTGTTCAAAGTTGAATCTGTCATTCGGCATTTTGCAAAATGTGTTCAAGCTATAATTTTTGTAAAATGGAAAAATTGAACGTCTGAGTTTCGATAATTGTTTTAGTGGTCAGATGCTGTTTCACAGGATATCAATTTCAGTGTCTCAGAACACTTTTGCTATTAAAAGTTGATATATTTTGAGGAAAATTCCCGGAAACGGGGGAAATGTTTTACCAGGCAAGTTTTAGGTTTATTGAAAAAGCAAGTTAGAATTTTAACCTACAGAGAACAATTTTTTAGTAACATCTTCACTTCTAATTTTATAATCTTTTACCGTATATCTTCTATTAGTTTGGCCTCCCTATTAGACTGGCACTCCCTATTAGTATTGCCCTTCAAAGACCTTCCGAAAATTAGTATTGCATTCCCTATTAGTGTTGCACTCCCTAATAGTCTTGCACCTACTTTTTTTTGGTGCAAACCCTCCTTACTAATTTTAAGATTTTAATAACATTTTTTGAATATTTTGCAACAATTTATAAGAAAATTTTTATGAGATTGAAGTTATTGTACCTTTTTGTTGCAATTTCAATCAAATTTTCTATATTTCCAAATTAAAGTTGGAGTTTTTTCAAGTAAATACTAGTAAGCCCCAACACAGAAAAATGTTCTGAAAAATAGTATTTCACTCCCTATTAGTCTTGCACTCCCTAATAGTATTGCAAGCGGGAAGACCTTCGAAAAATAGTATTGCAGCCATATTAATAGAAGAAATACGGTAAATTTTTAAACTTTGGAAACGAACGAGAAAACGTCGAAACTTTTAGCTTGAGGTTATCATTTTCAGTCGAGGTTTTGAAGAATACTAATTTTTTGTTAAATTTATTTCTATAGACAAAAATAATAAAAAAATATTGCTTAATTTCCCAAAACGAAAGTTCAATTTAATGCAAAATCAAAAACAAGCTTGAACATAGCGATACATTTTAATAATCAGCTAATAAAATTTTTATTTTGGAAGTGACTGCGAATAACAAAAGTGCAAGAGAGTGTTGAATATGTATATATCATATTAATTTGTCAACTAGTCTCAAAAAATATCTTATTATCAAAATTATGACGTTTTTATGACAGCAAAGTACGTGGGAAACTTTAAAACTAGAAAGCAAGCACCTAAAAATATATGTGAATTAAAATGAACAGTGATCTTAAAGCGGAAAAAGAGAAAACCGAGAACTGAGATATATCTAATGAATCGAGTAAAATGTATAATTTGGGTGGGTTTCAGTTGACAAATTCTTAGATGAGAAGGATGTATCAGTGCTTTCACCAAAAAAAGAATGAAAGAAGAGGAGGAGCAAGCGGTGGAGATATGTGTGCGAATGTGAATGTGAATAAATTTGATTAATTGGCACGAGAAAGTCAGCTATTCGGTCGCCATCGTCGCAAGCACTTCAGATCAAAACGGACACGGAGAAGAGCTGGAAGTGACAAGCACTTTTGGAAATGTACTTTTCTGTTTCTTTACTTTTATTTTCTTCATTGAGAGTTTCGAAAAGCTGGAGACATAGAAAACAGTAAATTGATTGATATACAGGTATGCAATTGTTTTACAGGATTCGTCTTTATTTATAGTTGATTGTTAGTTGGCAAATGATTAGTTCAAGAAAGTTAACAATTTTTGTTTCTGAAATTATTTTATAGCATCAGCTTAAAGTTCAACTTATCACTCAACAATTTCATAGACCTACTGGAATCTGAAAAACGTTTTTTAATTACCAAAGTGGTATACACTAAAACTGTAATTTTTTGAAATTTTCAAAAATAATTTCGACAAAAAGATTTGTAAACTAAACTTCAAAAATGATCGTCAAATTTATTTTCATTTTTTTCGGGATGTTTTGAGTGGCATTTAGAAAATGACGCTGAAGCAAAATATTTGACAAATTTCGAAAATAATCCATGTTTTTTTTTCCAGAGAAACTAAACTGCATAAAAGCTTTACTATGAAAAATATAGGCAGTTATATAATTTAGACTTCTCAATATGATTTAAAGTGAGAAACTACATTCTGAAATTTGGAATTTTTGGAAATATAGAAATGAACAGGTATTATTTAAAAAACTAAGCTTTTTCAAAAAAATTTGTGTTACTTTTTCGTGAAATTTAGTTTGCAACACAAGTTAGTTTAATTTTGCAAAAAAAAAAGAAAAAAGAAAGCAAATTTTTTGTTTGAAGTGAGATGAGGAAAAGAAGCATGTAGAAATTAATTTCAAATATTGCTCTTGTCCGCCTTTGGCCTCTAATTTTCAACGCCAGACTATATTTTCAGTATTTTTTTTCCTTGAGCCGTTCTTTTTTCAGAGGTTCCCCATACTGACCCGAATACTAATCTTGTTTTTTTTCATTCTTTTTTCCAGCACTTTTCAGCTGTTTGGATATGATGAAAATTTGATGGTGATGAAGCAAAAACAGAAGAAACAGGAAAACGAGTTTTCTAAAAATCTCGTAGGGAAATAATTTGATAAAAGAAAGTTATACAACTGACAAAGGGAAAAACAAAAGAGAAATATATATATAAATGAGGTTATAGAGTTATCTCACGAGGTTCAATTAGCATACTGATTGCTTTTGGCAACATACAAATGCGTGAGAAGTATGAACAAAAACAAGTAAGAGAATAGGAAAACATCAAGAAATATAAACAAAAGAACGGGTCAATCAACTTGATGATTACTTGTGTGCAGTAGAGGTGAAATCCGATATTTTCAGACAACGGTGCGAGAACGTTTTTCAGTGAAAACTACAAAAATTTGTCAGAAATATTTTGGAAAGTTGTTGCGTGCAAAATCACAATGTGCAACAGGAATTCATTACTCAAGTATGTTTTATTGCACCTTTATGAGAATTTGAAAATAGAAAATTGATAAATTGTGTTGGTTTCAAATCCGAGAAGAATTACGTTTTCTGGCGATTGCCAAAATATAAATTATCCTAGGCACAATTTTCAATTTTCTGAATGAAAGATAACTTTAGCGGTTTATGTCATTTTGCACTTAAAAATTGAACATTTTTCCACGAAATACACTGTAATAAAATTCGCTGAAATTCTCTTGCACCTAATTTTTTGAATTCATGTAACTCAGCCAAAATTGTGAGTTCAGATTTAAATCTACGTTGGTTTTGTTCAATTTCAAAATTAATTAATGACGGCTAGCAGAACTTTCAAAAATTGAACAATGCAAGAATTTATATAGCCGAAGTTATATTCCAAAATTTTGGTTAACATAAATCAAAAATATGATATTAACAAATTTTATACACTTTTACAGCAATGTAATAAAATCTGATACGATTTTTTATACGTGTATGTCATGCAAGTTTAATCAAAATAGAGAAGTGTCTATGTAGAAAACAGGGAAAGCATGTCTAAACTCGAAAATATTGTTTCAGAAGTTGTAGTAGTACTTGAAAGTTTCTTGTTTAAAACGGCTCAGCTGCTAAGAAATCCAGAGAATGCTGTTTTGTTTTGGCTATTTAGAGAAGAATGCAAAAAGATGAAAATAATACAGTTTTTGAACTTACGTATTCTCTTTGTGGGATGTCATAAGATTTGAAGAAAAAAGAAAATAGAAAAAAGAACGAGAATAGAAATCTTTTGTGAACAAAAAAGCAACATTAAATTGTATTTAATTAAATAGTTTCGATAGGAATCCTCCACCCCCAGAGGACCATAGGACATCCAGAAACGAGTTAAACTTTTGGCCAACAACGACGGAGAATTAAACGACTTCGGAGGACCGGAGCCCGCCACGAGCGGTCAGACAATTCACAAAATATCTTTTTTCTTCTTCAAAATTGAGAGAACGAAAGAGAGAAGGAAGAAGTGAAGCGGAAGACTACGAAACAATCAGTGAAAGATTTTGGTTGGAAAAGAGCTTCACAAGGGCTTACTCATCACTTATGCAGCTACCATTTCCTTGGGAAAACAGCGAGGTTTCAAACTCAGAATTTTAAATTTGATGACCTTGAGAAAAGGACACACTTACCGGTTTTAAATCTGCAGTTGCTAAATGTACAGAGGACTTGCAAACCAAAAATTGTGAACTCTAATTTCTGTTTGTTTTTTTCGTTTTCGAAATTTTTTAATACTTCGAACTTTTTGAAGATTGCTTACCTGCGAGTTTTTATCATGCTTTTCAAGTTTGCCGCTTGAAGTGATATGACAAAGAAAAACGTTGCAGGCTGGGTTACGCGCGATTTAAATTTCAGCTGTCATTCTTAAACTTTACATATTCTGGCAAGGTATTTATATATTAAAAGACCAATTCGCCTAATTCTACTTGAGAGTATTCACTGTGGAGCTACAAAAAAATTCCAAAAGTAAATAAAGTTGTCGAAAAACGGTTTTTAAAAATTTGCAAAGAGATTCATTTGAATCTGTTTATGTTGTTCAGAAATATCCGAATCTTTAAAACAACTTTTCTCAAATTAAAAAACAAATGATTGTTTTTTCCCTTGCAAAATTGCAACAATGAACGCCATTACGTGACTTTTTGCGAAGAAACATGACTTTTTGCTAATTCACATAAAAATTTCAATGAATATTTTCTAGTTTAAAAAATAATCGTATCTTGCAAGGTTTTATCAGGCTATATTATAACAATTATGATTTCTCTTTCAAATCTTGATATTAAAGTTCTTGTCAGCAATCATCACAACATATTATAGTTACAATAATCAATTGATCATGCATTAAAAAACTCACCTCCTTATTTTTTTCCAATTTTAACAATAGTTTTGGAAAAGGAGACCAGCAAATTGGTTCGGTTGGCGCCGAAAAAACAAAGGCAGAGTTAGCGTTGGAACGTGTCAATTGTGTGTGCAGAGAGTATGAATATCGGAACCAAATAATAACAAATTCAATTGCTTGGCACCACAACCATGACGTGTAGAATAGGTTTTAGTTGTTGAGACGAGAAGAAGCACCGAACGAACGATTTTGCATATTTGACCTTGTTACCTCTCCTTATGGGAAAAGGAAATTCAATGAGTGGGACAACAAGTAGGGAATAAAAGAGCTCCCGATTTCATGAATAAAACCGAACAGAATGTGACAAATTGTAGGTCTCACGGAGTCGAACGGAAAACAGGAAAGAGCGCGAATATAGGCGTGCAAAGATTTCAGAGATGCATTACGTTTTCCGCCGTTTCATTAAACGAATGGGAGTCAAAAACTGAAAGATTGGTATCATCTCATCGATGAAATTGACAGAAAATATTCCACACGAGTAAGCTTCCCAAAACTAGAAATAGTTACTATATTTTACATTCTGATAATAGATTTTCCAATTAAAATTTTAATAATTTATTCTTTATTGATTACATTACTCAAAAACATAATTATCCCCGACCACGAGAGCTTTTTAAAACTTTGACCAAGCCGGACTGCTTATCAACTGCCGACCGGCAATTCTACAAAATCAGCTAGTGATGCTCTCTCTTTAATTAAAATTAGTAGTTTTAAAAGAAAGAAAAAATGTTTTCACCATCTGAAAATAACGTTTGTTTGATTTGGAACAACTGAAAAAGAACTCAAAAAACTAAGTAAGTAGGTTTTTTCCTGCAATTTTCAGCTTTTACACAATTTTGAGCACTTCTTCAGTTGTTTCAAATGAAACAAACTATATTTTCAGATAACGAAACAATTGTTTATACCTATGTTGTACTTTTTTGATTTTTTTACCAATAGGAATGCGTAAAGCATTTTTTTAAAGAAAAAGTCAGTCTAAAATCACAAAAAATTGAAAACTTCAATGAGGAATGATCTTTCGAATTTTATGAATTTTATGTTCGTTGATGTTTTCTTCTCAAAACTGATTTCTTAACTGTCTTATGTTCAAATCGAACACATCCAGACGTGTTCCTTATTCAACTAATCGTCATTATCCAGTTTCAGCAATGAAGTGTAATAGAGGGTGAAAAAGGCAACATCTTCGACCCGGTTATCATCATCAGCAACCCTCTTGTTTCTTTATCACCTCTATTTCTTCATTTGCCAGTGTAATGCACTTTTTCATCGATGGGCCACCGCCGACGGATCACGGCATCCGTGGCATGCATTCCTATCTCTTCAAGGATTCCCTTCCTCTTTCCACCCGCCAATAATCAACAACTTAATTTCTATTCAGACCGTACCTGTTGTTCACCTCATCCCGATTGATCTTGTCGCCAATTATCATTTTGTTTAGTTGTGTGTTGGGGAGATGGCTATACCTGAGAATTTGAATATTATGAGGGCAATGATAACGAAGAAAGGAACACATATGGAAAAAGATATAAAATACATTGAATATGGGAGGAGGAATAATTATAATAGACGAAGATTGCATCGAGGTCTTGAAATTTTGATTTTAGTTATTCAAATTTCAAAATAACAGCCATCATTTTGTCGGTTTTTCTAAGAAATGGTCTACATAGTTAAAGGTCTATTGTTTAAATAAACATTGATACTCATTTTTAATTTAATATACAAAAGTTGGAGTTTCAAAATTACAAGATTAAACAGTGGACATGGACGAAAATTGCAATCCGTGCTCATTACACTTGAAAAGCTTTTTTGAAACTTATATTAGTAAAAAGCTAGGTCCCGTACACCATTTGTAGGTGCAAATTATCTCAACTCAAATCAATCACAGGGAAAATCTTTTCGTACAGACATGAATTTTGTTCATTAAATTTGAGCCTACACCCTTTTTCTGATTGTAGCTCCCAAATGACGTGTGTGAACAAATTAAACCCTAGAACTCTGTACCATATTAGTTACAAAAAAATACTCGTTAGAATTGTCAATATGATTTTAGGCTTCTATTTGCTTCAAAAGGTCAAAATTCTATCACGTGCTTCTCAAGTCTGACCCAGAATATCTTAAAACTCTTGCTGATATCGTATCGTTTCCGCCTAGGTAAATCCACTCTCGATTTTTTATTCAAAGGATCACATCACAATGAAAAACCCTCGCACATTCTCAATATCCAATCATTAGACGGAAAAATGTGGAAAAATGCCGAAAAAATCCAGTTAGCCATGTAAATCGCGAAGGTTGATGATGCATCAAACAAGCGGACAACATTGCAAAAACTCGATTTTTTTCTCGCTTTTCCCTCAACCCATTTTATCGTTATCGACACCAGTCTCCTCATTGCGAGTGCCTCCGCCCTCCGGATGACTATTTCGGCCCCTTTCCCCCATCTTTTTGTCGACTATCCACAAATGTACAAATACATGAGATTAGATGCGTACCTTTCATCAAATTTATCCGTGATTATAACTTTTGTCGTTTTCTTTTTACTTTTTCTTATCACTTGTCCGTTCATGGAATTGGATATGAACGTACACATTTGTATTACGCAACAATATATTCTACATGTACCCGTTCCATAAGTGGTGATTATTTAGAGAAATTGTCTAGAATCTAGAACTATTAGTCACGCCTTACTGACCAGATTTAAGATACTAATGAATAAATGTGAAAGTGGTTTGATTTATTGGCATGTTTATGCCATTCACACGTCATTTCGATTTTCCCTATAAATTTGTATTCTTTTTACTATTTTCTCACATACTTATTTTTTGCTTATTTATATTTTCTGATTCCTACCCAATTTCAGAAGACATGAACCGGTGCATCTTGCTCGCTCTCTTACCCCTTATTTCAGCGATTCCAGTTGCTGTTAATATAGATGATCAAGACGTAAGTTTTTTGTTTTAGTGGTTGAAAAATAAATAGAGAATTAATTATAGGCAGTGAATTTGGGAGCTTACGATCGAGCACGATTTGATCTCGTAGAAAGTTTCCACCCTCTTCAGCCAGCTTCTGCAGTTACAAGTAAGTGAAATGTTTGCCTGGTGGAATCAATAGATATAAATTGTTTTACAATTATTTTTGAAAATAGATTATTGAAAGCATGGCACTAATGAAAAATTTAGTCTGCCGGCTGTGATAATTAATCACTTTACCGTATGCTGACACTGTAGGCAAACATTTTTACTTTCAATTTTTAGGAGAATGTCTCTAGAATACCTAGCGAGCTTTATGTAGGCACAAAATTTGTTTCTGTTTTTCAGGATAGGTTTATCACAAAATTTAAGGTATTCATTCATGTTGTTTAGTAACATTCGTTAGCGGCTAATTTTATTTTAGAAAAACTAGGAGAATGTAAAAAAACACAAAAACACCGGAAAATAAAAGATTAGGAAACTAACTTACTTACAAGGGGAATATGATATGAAATTGGCGCGGAGGGAAAGCTACTAGTTCTCAAATCATTTGAAAGTAACTCGACACCTACCTGAAGCTAAGGGACACGCTGGCTAATTGTGAACAAATATTGTTCAAAAAATTCAGTCTCATACAATTGTTTGTCAGCTTTTACTTGTTAAAAATATTGGCATGGGATTTAGTTTTCGGAGAAAGAAACACAAATAACCCATTTTGTTGAATCGTTTATTTAAGATGCCGAACACTTTTTGAAATCTTCGAGACTGTAATTATTTGATAATATGTAAACGGTCAAAATGTTTGATTTGGTTAAAAATGAACATTTTGGTGTTTATCTTAATTTTTATAAAGGCATATTATTTGCGACATATCTAGTTTTCTAATATTTCCAAGTTCCTGAAAAATGAACTGTTCTGAACGAAAAAATATTCTTAAAGGTAGATATATTGTTAAAAACAACTGCTATGATGCTAAAACGACCATTATAGCAAAACTTCCATATATCATATGAAAACTTTCCAAAAAATTTTTTTAAACATTTTTATTGACAGTCAAAAAGTGGTAATTAGTGAGTTTTCGCTACTTTTTGATAAAGTTTAAGCATTATCAAAATTTTGAATCCCTTCATTGCTTGGATATTAATATTTCAAACATAAGTAGACTGTATGTAGAATTCGAAGGAAAATTTTTGATTGACGAAATTCAAAAAACAAATGGCAAAAATTGAGATCTTCCCAATTTTTTAAAGTTTTTTGAATTTTTTATTATTATGATAGTTGATTATGGTGGTGCCACACTTCTCCATCTTTAAAATTTCAGTGCTGAACAATTCTTTAAAATTCACAGATTTCTCTAGAGTCTTTAGAGCAGAAAATAATTTGAGAAAGCACTGACGTATTATTGTCAAATGTTTGTCAATATTTTTACAGCCATAGAAAAATGTTTTAAAATCTTTAATAATGAAAAAATAAATAGTAAATTGATTTTATAAAATAGTGTGAAATTTTCAGACGATCAAATTGCTGAAGTGCGTGCCAAAGCAGCTGGTGTGAGGCAAAACGAAGCTTCAATTTCAATTGACTTGCCAACACAAATGCTTTCCGGGAGTTCGGGAAGAATTCCAGAAAGTAAGCCACTAATTGACATTTCTCTAACACGTGTGACCATATCGGAGAATAGAAAACAACAAAAATCAAGAATTATCACATAGCTGTGTGAGCTGCTCGGACATGGCTCCGTGAGAATAAGCGCGAAAGTCGTAGAAATAGACACGTTTTAACAAAATTACTCTATCGGTTAAAGAAAGCTTTGGAGCAGGGCGTCTAAACAAAGAAAGAAGGAATGGAGAAGAAGTAGGCGGCTTTGGAAAAATAATAGAGAAAAGGACGAATATTTTAAAATATTATGAGACAAACTAGGGGCGCAGGGGCAACATTCTGAATTTTTGATTGAAATTTGACGACTACTCGGAATTATCTATTAAATGATCTTCTATTAGTTATTTAAAGGATTAGTTGTTATTTTTGACATTAAAAAAAATAATCCAATTTTTAGTTTAAGAACTTGGAGAAGACTACAAGTCAAAAAAAATCGGGAAAGAATCTGCAGGGTGTGTCCTCACAGAAGATTGTTGTTAATTAGTAATCTTGAACTTTAAAATTTAAGGATTCAACCGAATCAATTTTGAAATTTTGAGACTTTTTGAAGATGGATTTTTTTGTAAGTTTGTATTATAAATCAGCAAAATCAGATTGGAAATATGTTGAAGTTTTTTTGCAACTATTTTAAAAAAATTTGAGTGGAAACTAACTGAAAAATAAGAAAAATAATTAAAGCTTATACTAATAAAAATAAAAAAAAAAAACCAAAACCTTATTTTCTGTTTAAAGTTTATCAAAATTAGGCGAATTTTATTGAATTTAGCCGAGAATTACAGACAAATTTAAAAATGAAATAATATTTTGAAACCTACTTTGGGTATTTTGAAGTTTTTATCCCAAAAAAAGAGACTTAATTTAACTTTAAGAAAAAATCACGATTTGAAATGGAATCAACGAACAGCTCTTTGGCTTCTCTATATTGAAAATTGTAGTTAACAATTTTCCGAAAACGGGATTCGTATTTATCAGAATCATATTTCTTATGATTTAGTATAATTTCTTGGAATTTACTATCAAGAAGAATACAAACACTTTATAAAATATTTATGACAGAACTGAAAGACGCATATAATATGAGATATAAAAAGAGCTAAACATGAAAGATGTATCCACTAGTAGCATCGTGTCTAATTCGATTCGATTTGCAAGTTTCAATATTTTGTTGTTGATTCCCTTGAGAGATTTGAGAGAGTCTATCACATTAGAACATTAATCTGTTCTTATCTCTTTTTCTCTTAAAATAATCACTTTTCAGGATTGGCGTTCGGAGAATGGACTGAGTGGACTTCATGGTCAATGTGCCAAAATGGAGAGAGATCAAGAGTTCGTACATGTGTTTCCAGAAAACCAGCTCTTCGTGTTGTATGCCACGGAGATGCTATTGAGGTGAGATTTTCCTTTTATATAAAATTATTCAGTGATAAGTTCATTGAAATTAGGTGGTTAACCAAAAAAGTTTTCCGCGGATCATATTTCTCCGAGTTTATACAATCTGAAGAGCAATTTTTGATGAGAAGCTTCATTTTTTTGTTGGTTTTTTGTAATAAATTTTTTTTGCAATAATTTAAAATCTGAATTATTTTCAACACGGAAGAAATTGATTTCAATTAATGTTTTTACAGATTGAGAAATGCTACGTTGACGCCGGAGAAGGTCATATTCCAGTTGCCGCCGACCCATGGTCCATCGAACGTGAGATTAGCGGAGATTTTGCCTAAATCCGAACAATTTCCGAAGAGAGGAGCACAGAGACCTCTTATTTAATAATTCATTCATTTTCTCACAGTCAGTTCTCGAATTGTATGCACTAATTGTTATTTTCGTTTTCCAATTCAATCTAATAATAATTTATTTATTTATTGTTTTTTTTTTTGACACTGCAAGAGAGGTCTCAAATGGGACCTACAGGAAAAATTGAATCGGTATTAATTTTTCAAATGCTCATTAATGGGAATAACACAATAATGACAATTATGAGAATTTTATTATTAATTTGAATTCACAAATTGTTATTGAAAATTTATAAGTTTTGTTGAAATATACTCACTATCAAAATAGTAAAAACAGAGAAAATTAAGGCATTTGTCATGTTTGAACCCCTAAAATGCTTAGGTACAATATTAGAACATGCTTCAACTATTTTTAAAAATTCAAAAATGTTCGAGCAGTTTTAATATTAAAAACAATGCAACATTAAGCAAATTTTTAGAATAATTTCTCCCCACTACTCCACGTTAAATTTAAAGTGAAATTTCAAAATTTGACTCAAATAAATGAAACTCCTACATTTAATTTTAGAAAGATCATAATTGTTTGAACGAAGTTCAAATTTTTCAAAACATTTATTTTCAAATTTCAGAAAATAATAATTTGAGATCGTGTTCCTGGTTTCACTGGGATTTCCTTCTTCTTCGCGTTTCAAAAACTCTTACTGTTCCGGTACATTGGCCTGTAGAGGTTCAACTGCTGATAATTGAATGACAAAGTATCTAACTAGAAATAGAGCAATAATTGGGACGAGTCGTGAAGCTGATTGTGCTTCACATAACAATCGAAATAATATAGTCATTTCTCAGACGAGGTGATTGAAATTTAAATAAAAAATAGGTAAATAAGGGAGAATGTTGGCAAGAAGTAAGAATTAGATTGGCATCGTGAAGTTCACTGTGTAATCTCGTTTCCTCTTACTAAATGACCTCTCACCCTCTCTCCAACCTTTTCTCGACGTCCTTTGTCTGCCACGAAAAACGTCGATTTTTTGTATGTGTGTATTACCTTTCTACACCCGGAAACCTGTTTTGTACAATGCATAAAAGTGGTAGGTATATATATGAGGAAATTGGATTTTCTGTTGTTTATGATCTAAATCATATCTAATTCAAAAGAGTCAATCAGCATTCTCAAGATGGTTTTCTTGTTGTAAAATAGAATTATTAATTGTAATTGAGTAGTTATATAATTGTAAAAGATTTAATCTAATAAATTTTAACTGAAACTATTAAGTACTCAGTTCCACTTTCTAACATGGAATTGCTTGTATGCTAGTTTTTTGTAGCATATCATCGCCTTTTGGCATTTTTTTCAATAGTTGAGCTGATTTTTTTAAACCAAAACATTTGAAAACACTCCCAGTTCCAAATAACTGTGTATCTTATTTCATCTATATATACTATACAGTAGGTACACAAACCGCAAGGTGGTCACACCTATATGGCGATGAGCACTTTTCCTCTCGGCTCACAAAAGAGCCTGTCCCCTCGCAGAGTGCTCACTTTACGCTAGAAGCCACCGGTCAAAATATGCTGACTTTATGGTCTTTACTGTTGTATACTTTTATTCCTTTGATTCAATGTACTGGTTATTTGGAACTTCGACTGACAAGTCCTTATGTTCGAGTTCTCAATGTTTCTGTAGAGCTAGCAATTGGATCTGAAAAAAGTTTCTATAAAGTTCCACTCTCTCCATATTATGAATTGGCTATAACAAATGTTCCAATTGAATTCGATCAACCTGCAAGTATCATAATAAGAAGCGGTCCTGTGAAGGAAATTGGATTAACCGATTTTGTAGTTAGTCCAAAAATATTTTCCACTCGAAAAATGTCAATAGTGCCTCCAAAAGCTGGACTTCCATTCAGTGGATTTCGAATCGATATAAAATGTGATACGTAAGTAAATAGAAATTTATAGTGATTTTTCAAAACTTAATTATAATTTTCTTAGAAACTATTTCGGAGCCCACTGTGAACATTTCTGTGATGAGGAGCAAGCAAGATCAATGGGTCGAAGATGTAATATCCTTGGAAATATTGGTTGTCCAATTGGAGTCCGTGGATCAAAATGTGATATTGAACTTCCAATTGATAGTGGAATCTGTAAATGCATGAATGGCGGAAAATGTGTGAATTCGTTTGATTCGAAATTAACCGCAGATTTTCCAATCTGTGAGTGTCTGAATGGATTTGAAGGAGCTGCTTGTGAGAAACAAATGAAAATTTTTGAGCCGAAAATCTCAACTCGCCTTTTTGAATCAACTGCTCGATTCCATGATTTGGCAAATGTTTCCGTTAAAAATCAATTGTACGATGATAAAATGGATATTTATTCAAAACATGTCGCACCGTCTTTTCATGTTTTGCAACAAGGTGCACTAAATGGAAAAGCTCTTCGAGCACCTAAGAAGCAGAAAAACACAATTATATTTGATCCAGTAACTCTTTCATTTCATCCAACTAAACCAATATCCACACCATATTTCCCAAAGGGGCGACCTGTTAGACTAAATTCACAGTCGTAATATAGGGTTTTAAAAACTGAAAATTCTGTGAGGTTTTTTTTAATGTAATTTCTAAAATATTATACTTTTTCGTTTACTTTGAAGCATCTCCCACACGTGTATTCTTCTTCCTTCCAGTTTTTCTTTTATTTAACATGGTTTTTATTGATAATTATTTGTATAGTTTTTTCAAATCAATAGCTAATAAAGTATCAAAAATGAATGTTCGTGAGTGGATATTTCGGTCAAGTAGAACCGCATACAGTTGCTCGGGAGCTTGTCAAACACGAAAAAGGTGTTGCGACTTGGCTTTGTCCACCTTCTTCAAATGTATCTTCTTGATTTCAATGTGACAAAAACAAATATACGGGTCAGGTTATTTATGGAGACTTTTTTTGAGATTAAGATGGAAAAATCTTTTACGAAACTTTGCGAAGGCAGAATAAAGTAATAATTTTCAATGAAGACTTCCTTTCTGTTTCAATTTTCAAATAAATCCCTTCCAATATCATTTTGATAAAATTTATACGAGAACATTCAATAAGTTTCTAAAAACCAGCTAATTAATTTGACTTGACGTGCGGCTCTGTTGAAATCTATATTACAGTTTTTAGTGTATTTTTCTCTTTATTTTACCATTAAATATAAAATCATTTGGTTTGCTTTGTATTTCAAATAGCAAGAACATTGAACACTAAACCACATTTGAATGTTTCATAAATCCGGTTTTTAAGTAAATAATTTTTGTTTGGTTTTTTAAATAACCGGCAGAACGGTGCTACTTATTTCAGAAACTGAATAAAGTTTAACAAGTTGTAGCATATCAGGAAAATCTGTGATAAATACAATTTGTAAGGGAAACATATAAATTGATAAAACATAAATCCAAGTGACAAAAAAGGAAGTATTGATGACTGAGTGACCTTTTGTCTTTCGATAAACAGTCATAAAACACAACAACCGCCCTACATTCAACATCTTCAATTGTTTTAAAGTATTGATTCGTCTGGTCAGTATCAAGATGTTACTCCGTTTCTTTGCTATTTTATTAATTTTTCATTTCTCATTTGCTGCTGATGGAATATTTGAAGCTGTTATTGAGAGCTATAAAGATGCTCTTCCACCAAAAGTTGTTGCGGCTTTTGATAATTTGAGTCCAGGGGAAAGTGCTATTATGAAAGAAGTATTCATGAATTATGATAAATTTACAAGTATTGCTGATCTGATTGTTGCAATCAAGAAGAAATCGGAATCACTTGGATCGTTTTTCGAGAAACTTTACATTGAAATTGACGCTGAAATTCAGGCATTAACACCGGAAACAAAGAAATTTGTAACTGAAATGTTAGGAATTGGCAGAGCAATTTATACTGCACAAATTGTTGGAATTCCATTAGATTCTAAAGAAGTCCTACCTGTATTTGCAAAGTAAGTTAATTCGTTTTCCACCAACTTTGATGACAATGAAAAATGTAGAAACTGTTTTTTTTTGAGTTTAAAAATATTTAAATTCACAGCTTCTTTGCAAATTCTATAAAGTTTGAAAATACTATTTTGTACACTCTTAAAGTTTTTGTGAATTTAAAAATTTATTCAGAGACTTTGAAATGTTGGTAAATATCGAGTAGCAACAATGGAGAAGATTTTTCAAACTACATCTATAGTGCTAAACTTTTCAAAAATTACTATGTTTTTGCAGTTAAAAATTTGAAATGTCAGCCAAAAAAAGGTTTTTTCCTAATAGTACGAATTTTATACTTTTTTAAATTCAATTGTATGGCTTTTAACACGGGAGTGGTTTGAACATATGAAATTGCTCTAAGTTTCTTTAAAAACCTTTCGTAAATTTGGAAATGCTCTGCATCTAAAAAATTTAAGAGTTTTCTTGCCATTTTGAATCATTATATGATATTTGGAAAAAATTTTTGTTGAAGCAATTCCATCTTTAAATTTATAATGTTAATAACAAAACACACATATTTGTAGAATAGATATATTCAACAAATAAAATGTGCCCCCTCTAACATATGCAAAATTTCAGACAATTTACTTCGTTCAAATCACTATCGGATGCTACAAAGGAAGAACTTGAAAAAACATTCCTCGGTCTCTACAAATTCGCTTCAAACGACAAGATCAAGACTGAGATTGATAAATTGTTGTGATATGATAGCAATGAATAAATACTGTGGTTTATGTTTTGGGTTTCATAATAATAAAAAAATCCTCAAATTTATTACGGTCTATAGATACAATTTTGTGACATTAGTAATTTTATTTACTGGTTATTGTTCTTCTCAAGAAGCTTGGCAATGAGTGTTTGAGTCTTGTCATCCTCCAAAAACTTGGCGACTCCTCCGAAATTTTTCTTCAACTCGTCTTGAGCCTCAGCTGGCAATGCCTTGTATGCAGCAACTTGGCTGAAATACCGAGGATGATAAATATATTTTTATTAATACACAAATTTCTTCGATAAAACCTACGTTTCAATGAGAAGCTTGATCTCGGAAACTGAGATCTTCTCTCCATTAACAGAACGAGCATAAAGACCACGTCCTCCAGCAATGAGCTCGTTAACAAAATCCTTTGGTTTTGGGCTCAATGCATCAACCTTCTTTTGGAGCTTAGCTTGAAGCTTCTCAGCCTTTTCTCCCAAGCTTGAAGACTTTTCTTTGAGAGCAGCAATCAATTCTCCTTCGTTTTTGTAGCTCTTGTAGTTCTTGAATACATCCTTCAATGCAGCCTTCTCTTCTGGAGACAAATCCTGATAGGCTTGAACAACTTCGGATGGAAGGAGATCTTTGTGTTGCTTCAAAATTTGAGAGAATGGAGAAGAATCATCAGCTGGAGCAGCAGCTGAGAAACGGAGAAGAACCAAGCAGAAAACGTTGAAAGCGAAAAGACGAGACATTGTTGATGTTGCTCTTTAATTCGAATTCATGTCTATTTATACTAAAATTTTGTGATTTGTTAAATGGGCGGTTCAATTCTTCCATACTATTTTCGCCAAAGATGATGTCAATTCGTGGAGAAGGCGCCATAACTGTTGTAGCCTCCGTGTGGTCTGGACATTGTTCCTTGCAAACCTATGTTGGTCTTCAGATGATTCGTTCGATTATCAAGGACAATCAGACGGCGTTGTTGTTGTGGTGTTTAGCATAAGAGATCATCAAGACGAGGTTAGAAAATCTATTTGTTTATGTTTTTGAGTGTAACCTTGGATGCTATTCATCTTCTGTTTCATAGGAAAAACAATCTTTAGAGTTTGAAGAAACTTTTATCACAGTAACTACAACTTTAATGATGTGAAAGGTAAACAAGTGATGTTTACTTATTTTTGGTGTCTCAATGTGGATTTTTATATGAAGTTTTGGAATATGATCGTTCTGTTAACCCGATGTCATAACCCGACGCTGCAAAACATTTATATTCTCTAAAGTTACACCATTCAGTATATTTTCAGATTATAATCTAGATGAACACATTTGGAATCCGTTTTAGCTGAAAATTTGTTACAAAATTCACAGTTGAGAGAGCCGAGGTAGTTGGAAATAGGTGATCCTAGTTTTATGACCTTTTTTCAGCAGTTATGATTAATTCAACTGCAGCTTCACTTTTCCTAAATTTGTCACGATCTTCTGAAATCTATAAGATCAATTCATCTTCCGACTGTCTGGAAAATATTAATTTCTTGGAAAACAGCAATCTCTCAATTTGGACAGCAGGCTACACAATTAAAAAAATGTTGGTTGATCTTTTGACAGCCTGATAGAACGATCTTCGTTTTCCTTTAGAGGTGAACAAATTTAGATGTTGTTGTGGTTTATGGAAATGTTTTATTTAAAAATAATACAACAACATGCAGTATAAAATATGTACATACTTATCACAATAAGATTATTAATTCACTTATTTTCCCATACCCATTCCCATGCCTTGTCCCATGCCTTGTCCCATTCCGATTCCACCTCCGCCGCCAAAGAATCCGCCCATCATGCTTCGAAGACGTTGTTCACGCATTTGTCTCATGAATTGGAAGATTTGTGGAAAAGTACTTTGAAGTTCCTGTTGTGCATATGGAGGTAATGATCGATAGTGCATTGCAATTCTGAATATTTAAACTTGGGATTTGGAATTAGTGAATTGAACACAATTGTTGTAATACATACGTTGTTAAGCTGGAAAACAATAAGATGAAAACTATCACTCATATGAAAGTTTGGATTTTTCGTTGAAACACATAACTTTCAGCAGATATCAGAATCACGGACTTTGCCGACATTAAAGTCAATTGAAGAGCTTTATACAATTTGGACTAAACTTTCAGCGCATACACAAAATTTTCTACCAGTCTCCAAAGCTACGTTCCCCTGTCTGGCCTATCCAGGAAAACATGAAGGGTCAACATATTACTCTAAATAAGGAAATTATCGAGAAGATCTTAAATCTCATAAGTACAGACAACAATAACTTCGCAGTGAAATAAGTAGAAGGTAGGTAGGCTATTGCAATGCCTCGTAGAATTACCATTTGATTTTTAAGCTGATAAAAATGCCTTACTCGGTAAGAAACTGTCTTACTGTTTAGACAGAGAAACAATATTTTTCTACTGAATGTAAATAATCATACCCCATTCCAACTTGTCTCAATTGTGACTGATCCATTTGTTGTCCATTAAGCCGTTGAGCATAAATTTGTCTTCCAGTTGAAATCAAATTCTGAATAAATCCTTTCGCTTCTTCGCTACTCAATCCATCGATTTTCTGCTTCAAAGCCATCAATCTCCGTTCCATTCGGGCTCCGAGTGCTGGATTTTTCATTTTCAAAGCATTAACCATTTCTTGTTCATTTCGGTAGTTTTGATGATTACGGAATACATCTTTCAGATCAGGTTGATCTTTTTGACTCAGGTTACTGTAGGCCTCCACAAGCTCCCTTGGAAGTAAGTTCTTAAATTTTTGAAATCCTCCCGCTTGTGGTTCTCCGAATGGAAAAGCTGATGTAATAAAAAAGAGAAGAGAAAGTACAAGTAGAAGTAATTTACTCATTATGGTAACTGAAGTATTTTATTTTTTCCAATCCTCTTTTATTCGATTTCAATTTTGTGACTTTGAGTGAAACTCGCAGCGTCACTAATTTCTTTGCCGAAAAACTTTGCAAATTTGTGATTGGGATAGTTTTTATGTTTTTTTCTCGGTCTGGGCGACGTTCTTTCTTGAAAATATTTGATGCCATCAAAGATTGAGAACAAGAATTGGCGACTATACAGGAAAATTAAATAATCTTCATAGATTTGTGATTTAAATAAAATCTAAGTATACTACAAAGCTAAAAACTCATTTCAGGTAATACTGAGGAAATCAATCGTCCAATTTTATTGTTATTTTCTAATTTTTTTTGCTTGATAACTTTTGATTTTATTTGAAATAAATATTTTGTCTATCACAATCAGTACGTATTTCATGAAATTAACTTTTATAAAGATGTTTCTAGAATTCAAATGAAATATAAAAATTTATTTATTCATTTTCTTATGCCAAACATGATTTCTAATTGAAAAATCGACACTTCCGAACAAAATTCACACATTTCTAGGCTTGCTTGACCTACAGTAATATGTTAATTCGTGACAGTACCCACCAGCTGCTGCGGTGCACGCGTCTTTCCTTGTACACGCGCGAAAATTTTGCCTTTTCTTCAATTTAGGCCAATTTTTTTTCATTTCAGCTGTATTTTTTATCTAAAATCGACGTTTTTGTTTTCATCAATCGGATTTTTTTTGATTTTCCGAACAATTTACGGAATTTAACACCTTTTTTAATAGTTATTTGAAAGAAAACTACAGATTATCTTCGATTGAGCTTGAAAAACCGCGAGGAATACGTTTTAGTCTTTTCTAAAATTATATTTTGTTAAGTTTTCAAACAAACCAAATTTTCCAATCATCATTCATTTCTTGTGATCTGTTCAGCGTTTTGATGTTCCTTTTAAATCTTTGCCGAGGTAATGCCACCACTCTTTATTTGTTCGCTCATTCCTATTCACCATTTGTTCACCATTTCACCATTTTTCGCAAGAACAAACGACGCGCAGACAGTTATACAGTGTCCCTCATCACACGTTTGAATTTGCGAGCTTCTTCGGGTCCGGCCGACCTTCAACATGTTGCTTAGACGCTAATAAATCACTCCATTTGACAGTAGTTTGTTGGTTTTCACTGGTATACATTACTCGATAGAATCTATTTTTTAGCGCTCATCTTTGTAGAGGATGAGACACACAAATTTTCTGTTTTTTTCTCGCTTTTCTGTAAGGGCCTTTCTCATCGAAACTAGGCATCAGACGCCTTTCCAATGCGATTTCGGAGTTTTATCACCCATTTTCCATCAATCTGAAGATCATTTTAGGTGAATCTGTTCTTCGTAAACCGGCAGCACTTTAGTTCATTGGAGGCCTTCTTATCTGTCATTATGTTCCACTTTAGTGGTTATCTGAGCGAAAGCTATGTCTAAACTAAAATGCATAATTCAATTCTCTAGTTACCCAATCTTCCAAAATCTTGGTATTCAAATTATCTTGGTAGTGGTGCTCTCAACGTGAAATATTTTTCTTGGAGCACTGTTTGTTGGAATTATAAACAAAATTGTTGCGGTCTGATGTCACTGGGAAAGTGAGTATTGTCGGAATTTGCTCTTTATTTTTCTTTTTTATTAGCTGCAATATTCAGTTTCACATATATAAAGAAAGGCAATAAAAAGCCCTGACGCTTCACTGTGTTGCTGGAGATTCAACTTTTCGTCTTCATTTCCAATATATGGTCTGCAATGATCAAAACGATCATTCAAATTTTAGAAAAAAAAAGCGTCTCGGCTTTACATATGCCACGCGGCCTCCCACTCTCCCCATTATATTGTTTTATCGATAGGTCATTTCTTGCTTCTGCTTCACCTTTTCAAACCCATTTCTGTTTGTTTGTTGGCGTTAAATATTTCATGAATTAATCCTTTTCAGAATTACACAGTTTGTGCCAATCGTTGGGGGAAATTCTATAAAAGGATTAAGCACTTTGCCGCCCCCCCCCCCCTCGTTTGTCTCTTTAAAAGAAACATTTAAATTTTCAAACATTATACTACATCCTACGTTTTCTCCGTGAGACCATGCGTGGCACTAATCTGTTCCAATCCATTTTCATAGTTTCCCATTGCTTCCTTCCAAGAATTTCCGTCATTATTCCGAGCCATGAAAGGTAAATCACGTTTCAGTGTTCGAGTTTTTCTAGACAGGAAGAGGAAAACGTGTCGCCTCGTGTTCCCTTCCAATGAGTAATCGTTGTTTCCGAAAAGAAATGCTTCAAAGGGGAAAATCATGAAGACATGTAATTTTCGAAGAGAAAGTGGCGTGTAAAAGTTTATTCTTCAGCCTCAAACTTTTCACGTATCTTTTACTAGCCTATCACAACTACAACTAGTTTGATGACATGCCAAATATACATAATCCTGTTGAAAAGTGTCAAGAATGTCGTTGTTATCAAATTATTACCTCACGGAACAACAGTGCAAACACACTTGTTTCGAAATTTGTTCAAATAATGTTGCCTTTCGTGTTTGCTTTTTAATTTTCTTTAAACCGTTCAATAATACCGCCAAAAACAGTGATAAGGTTGTGCCCTCATAATCTTTCATCACTGAAACGTCGCACGTGATATTTTCATTTTCAGCTGTTCCTCTTCGACCTTCCCGAATGGTGAAGAAGCGCCAAAACTCCAAAAAGAGCCATAGGATCAATCAGCCTCCGGGCTCAACTAGTAAGTTTTGATTTCGTCTGAAAATTTAGAATTTATTTTTTTCAGAGGCTAAAACACCGCCGTTTTCCGATGGAAGCAGGCCTACAAGCCGACTGAGCAATCCATCCGATGTAGAGAATGCCGGGCACGCTGATGTTCCATCAAAGACGAAATGCAACGCACAAAAACCACAGGTGTTCGGAAACAAAAGCTCGCAATTGAACATAGCCGCTAAGCCAAGGAGTAATGGAGCACATTCGGTTAGTATTCAGCAATATTATTTTTTGTTGAAAAAATGGAGTAGCGTGAATGAGGATTTTGTTTCAAAAATCCAAAATCGCCTGAATTTCAGAAAAAAATACCACAAATGAAAGACGGAGAAAATCACAAAAGAATGAAAAAAGTTTAGCCAAATTTGAAAAATGGCGTTTTAAAAGTTCGATTTTTCTTCTTTGGCTTTTCTGAATTTGTGACTATTTTGGATTTTTTTTTGAAACAAAATCCTTTTTTACGCTACTCATCTTTTAATTCAGTCTCATATCCGAACATATGTGCTCTTTTTAGATATCTCCCGAGCCTAATGTCTCTGAGCGATGTGTTGATTCTCTTCCAGTGTCCTCTATTTCGTCAAGCCGTCTCGATGATACTGATGTTCACATTAGGGAAATGATATCTGAGTTTAGGCTAGTTTATTACCTCCAATACTTCAGAAATGATTGATATTGTTTCAGAGATGAGATTGGAGAAGAGACGACACGACTCAAGGCGATTGCTGATATCAACTACATGATTGGCAGTACAAGCTCGTTTTTCCAGCGCTTTACCATTCGTAAAAAGCTCCATTGTCAGTTTGCCTTTCTGTTAAATTTTGGTGTTAAAATGTTTTCTTTCAGCATATGGATTCCTTTCCGCCCTCGCAGCTCACGCCGATCGTTCCCCTCAAAGTAAAGCCATCGACGAAGAAGTAAATATGTATTTACAGTCAGAAAGTCGAGATGCTCGGATAATGGGGCTTCACGACGACAATAGCCAACCGATAGAGATTCTTACGCGAATTCTATCGAAAACTAGCGACCAGCAATGGGAGAACTTTGTAAGTTTATGGAAAATTGAGTAAAACATTATGGAGGTATGGGGAATTGAACCCCAGCCCTCTCCCATGCTAAGGGAGCGCTCTACCACTGAGCTATACCCCCGCATGTCATGTTGAGTGTTGAGGAAGAATGCGTACTGGAGGTCATAGTTTTCGTAAACTTCACATGAGAGACGCAGACATACCCGCGATAGTGTCTTCGGGTCTGATATAGATGAAACTATAATCTTTTTTTTGCAGATTGGTTTGCTGGAAACGATTGAAAAATCGACTGACATTGGTGCAAGTATTTCCGGGCTTCGTGTCTCCTGTTCTTCGAATGTTCTCACAAAAGATTCTGAAACTCAGACAGATGTGGTCCAGCGGAAATTGAACAAGGAAAGGAGGGAGCCTTCTCGAAATTTTCATGGTATTCCGGAAGAATCGGCAGTTTTTTGCGATTACTCGACATCCGATGATGAAAGCAAACTTAGCTCTCCGGATCCAACAACGCCAAATTCTATCGATTCGAACATTAATTTGAAGAAATGGATGACTGCAATGGATTTACCAGCGCAAAGTCAAATTGGAGGAAACCATGCGTTTTTTCAATCAAACTTCTCCACTTCGACGTTTTCGTCTGATGATGATGGACCTCTATCGCCTGTCCACGATACAACACTTCAGGTTATCACTGAAGTGCTCTCAGAAGAAGCAGAAAGTTGTGAAATGCACACAGGGTTAGAAGCTTCACCATCTGCAGTTTTTCCGGACAAAGCGAATATAGCCTTTATCGATGAATCCACTTCTGCTTCTCCGTTGGATGGTCTTGGATTCAGTGACATCTTGACGATGAGCTTTGAAATGATAGAAACGGGCAAAATGAATTCTGCTATTGCTCCAATCAATGCAAATGCTCCACCACCGCCAGGTCCACCGTCTTCATTGTTACCTCTGATCAACACGAATGCACCTCCGCCACCTCCGATGCCATCAATCAATGGGCATGCCCCAAACCCTCCACCACCTCCACCACTTCTGGGTATCGCACCGATGTCGACGAACGCGCCACCACCTCCACCAATGCCAGGGATGGCTCCATTATCGACTGGAGCGCCAACACCTCCACCACCTCCACCAGTTGGGATGGCAAATGGTGGCCCACCTCCACCGCCTCCACTGCCGCTCGATTTACTCAAAGGAGCTGTCGCTGGTTTGAAGTCTGTTCCAGGAGGACCACCACCACCTCCTCCTCCACCTCCGCCGTCGTTTATGTTCAATGGAAAAGTGCCAAACGCCTTCAGCCCGGGAACATCCACTTCTCCCGTTCTATCTCCAGGAGTTGTAAAATCTGCGGTCGTGTACAGGAAGCAGAAGAAAACGGCGTTTGTAAGGTGGCCAAAGTTGACGATGCAAATGCAAGACGCAGGAACAGTTTTCAACGATTCCCTGTGTGTCGATTTCAATGAAGATGAGCGAACAAAGGTAAAGACATGAATGTATCAGAGAATTCTACAATTGTACATATTTTCAGATGGAAGAAGTTTTCGAAGAAGCTCCCGTCAAGCAGTTGAATCGAAAAATAGCGGGATCTGTTGGACGAGCTTTTGGAAAGTCGCTGAGAGCAACAACTTCATCTTCGGAATTCAATCCGATGTCAGCTCGATCTCCTACAAATCCTCAAGTTCTCGTGTCGCCGAAAGCTCTGACCATCGAAATTCTCATCAAGAAGTATGTCCAATTATTAGAAAGAGTTTTTCAAAAATTACGTTTTCCAGATTAAAGCCGATGGAGTTCACTCAGTTGATAGAGAAATTGGATGCAAATGACACAGAAGGAATTAAAGTTGATTTGATGACTACGTTGAACAACAATTTCCCGGACAAAGTCGAGCTGGATCCTTTCCTGAAAGTCGAGTATGCAACATTGACCCATGCAAGCGATCAGTTTTGCTGGCATATTGCACGAAACAAGCATCTTCGTCTGCGTATCGAGCTCTTTATTTCTAAAGAGAACGTGACGGCTGAGGTATTTTGTGATATTTGAATTCTATCAAACGATTTTTTTTTCAGATTGGAAAGTTCCAGTCACAAATCGAGCTGCTTCAGACAGGATGTCAGTTGGCCCGTGGAGAAATTGTGCAGGTTCTACTCAGAAAGTGTCTTCAATATGGCAACTATCTGAATCAAGGATCGATGTTCGCGGAAGCTGCCGGATTCCAATTCAGCTATTTAATCCAGTTGCTACAGATGAAGGGCAAAGGACAGCACACTTCTGTTCGACTTGTTGACCTGATAGTGGCCTACTGTGACTTGGCAACCGCAGAAGTTGAAGAAGTTCAATCTCGGATGGGCTCTGTTCGACCGTTGAATTTGAAAGATCTGGAAGATGTTGTTGGACAAGTTCAAAGATCAATCAGGAAGTTGGAAGGCCAGCTGAGAAGTTCAAGCGAAGAAACGCTGATTGCCGCATACGAACCGTTTGTGAATCAAACGAATGAGAAACTTCAAAACGTGCAGAATGGTCTTTCCGATTTGAAAGCTCGTGAGACTGAGCTTCAAGTTTATCTTTGCGCTGGTAACATGACACTACAGGCAATTTTCGAAACGCTCGAGCAAAGCATGAAAATCGTTTCTGATGCTGTGAAGGTACAATTTTTCCCTATATTTTCCTATTCAATCGAAATTAATTTACAGCAGGCAGCTACAAAAAATCGACTGACACGAGCTTCGTCACTAGTCACACTTCCAACGTCGTCGGTTTCTCGAAGATCGCTGAGAGAAGGAGAAGTTCTTTCACGGCAGTCGATGGCATTGAAAACGAGAGATCTGCCAGTTGAAGAACTCAAAAAGATGTTCCTGCATTCATCGTTTGGACCGCAAAGAGCCAAAAGATCGGTTGCATCGCCGTTGACAACATCGGTAATTTCAGTTTTTGCTATTTCATTTTTAAATTTGTAAATTCAGAATACTTCACCGAATCGAACTATTCGCCGTCGAAGTGGATTGGTCTCAACAGAACGCGAGTCGATTCCTGCAAAAGATGTCGGATGTGAACCTGAAAATCCACAAACTCTAGCGACTTCATCGCAACAAGAACCGCCATCTGTATCTGCTATTCGTCGTGATATACGTGATCTCTCTTCCTTGGTAGGAAGTCCAGTTTGAAGATGCAATTGTTCCTTTTTTTAAACTATTTTCCGAGAAGCAGCTATTGCATATTCGTGATTCAAATTACATTGCATTTATTACCGCGTCATGTTTCTCGCTCCTGATGATGCTCGTTGTGCATCGTATAGACCCCCATTCCCGTAATGCTTCCCTGTATTCTTCCCATATGTATGGGCAAAATGTTCTATTCCCGTATTTTTTTAAATTTTCTTTTCTGTTTTGAATTCATCTAAGCCATTTTTATGTACTGGTCACTGTAGCAGGTCTTCACCGATCATTTTTTGTACTTTTTTTCTGTATAGAATTGAAGTTTTTACCATTTTTTTCCTTGTGCTTTCTCAGATAAAGTGCTAATTCGTTTATTAAGTATTATTTAAGCCCGTTAAATACTAGCGCTCATTTGAAAATTAATGAGAAAAAATAGGAGATTTTTGGTATTATTAGGAAAGAGAATGGCAGATTATTCCAAAATTTGAAGACTTAATTGCAGCTTTTTAAGCCCAGCTTCCACCACCACCACGATCTTTGACCTCTTGAGAAGGATACAATCCACCTCCACCTTGTCCTCCATTATCATCGTAAACTGGTCCTTGCTGTCCAGATGGATTCGAGCCACCACCCTGGTATCCATATCCGCGGTTTCCACCACCCATTCCACCACCTGAAAATAGAATTTATTGAACTAATGAGTTCACCAAATCTCACCACCACCTCCGCCACCGCCGCGATTCGAAAGGAATCGTCCGAGCATTGATCCTGCAGCAGCTCCGCCACCTGATGATAGAATGTTTCTGAACATTCCACCTGCTCCACCACCTCCGCCGCCTTGCTGTGGTGGTGGTTGTGGATAGCCACCACCTCCGCCCATTGCTAAAGATAAATAATTTTAAATTCAATGTTTTTTTTGTAATTTAAAACTTACGATTAGTTGGAACCTGTTGTCTATTCTGATTACCACCACCACCTCGTCCACGGCAACAGCAACAATAAATGCAACAACAACAGCACAATGTTGGAAGAACAATACCAATGACAAAAATCCAAAGCCATTTAGATTGTAATATCGAAGGAAGTTTGAATCCACCTGGTCCACCACTTCCTGATCCTGGACCTTGATATCCGGGCCCTTGATTTCCACGGTCTGGTTGTCTCGGAGATCCTTGTTTCGATAGAGCCTTGTCCCATGTTGATTGGAGAATGTTTGTGAGTGCTTGTTGATAGTTTCCTTGTTGGAAAAGTGATTTCTGAAACAAATAATTTTGAAAAAATTTTTGTTTCGAGGATTTGGTAGCGCTGAATAAAATAAAAATGAATATTTAATCCAGATACAATTATTATCGGAAATTCTATCCAATATTTTAGATCCAAATTTAGTGTCAAAATATAATAGATTAACCTTTTATTGATATGAAAATATCATTTATTTTTAGTTTTTAGTGTGGGGAGATACTGGAATATTGAATTAAAGTTGCTCATTGCCGAATCAAAGGAATTATTCGACATATTTTAGGTGACTTTTATGCATTTTATGGGCATTTTTTCACATTTCAAACCAGGGTTCGGTAATCGAATTTTCGGCAATTGCCGGAATTGCCGATCGCCGGATATTTCCGATTGCCGCGCACCCCTGTTTCAAGCTAAAATAAAATGAATTTTTAGATTATCCAAATATTCTTTCATATTATTACGCTAAATTTGAATAATATAAATATTGAACCGACATGCCGCGATCGACCGTTTTTAAAAATGCTGCAAAAAACTTAAATTCTCACCTGTTGCATGAAAATTTGTGTGAATTCATCAGCATAAACTGGAACTTTGGTATCACGAGCAACCCAGAATTTCATATCATCAGTTGATACAACTATCACAACGGCTTTTTTACACTGAGGATCCAATGTCCATTTACGAAGCATGTCATTTGCCATTGTTTCAACAGCTTCTGTAGTTCCTCCTTTTACATGTTTTGCTACAGCCATTGCAGCTGTTACTCCTTTTTTATCACAAAAAGTTCTGGCATTATCCTGACGTGTTCTTGTTTCCAATTGTTTCAAATCATGATCCAAACGATATCTTGATTGTTCAGAGAGAACTCCATCTGGATCACAAATGTTGGCTGTCGTTCTCATTTTGCATCTGAAATTTATAGTTTTTTTTTATATTTTTAATTTTATAATTAATTTCTTACTCTTGAAACTGTCCGGCTGTTGGATTCGGGAAATTGTAGGCGTCCCATTCTGTCGCAAATATTGTTGTGGGGAAAATGAGAAGGAAGAATAGAAGCCACCTCATTTTGTGGCTGGAAATGAAGTATTTAGGTTTGGAGGTGGTAAACATTTACGAAAACTCATTTCCAAATGAATTATTTAAAGAGATGAAGAGAAAAAGTGGTAGGTTCAATTGAATTGCAATTTGGTATATTTTGGAAACTAGGTTTGGAAATCAAATTTGGGATAACAGAAATGGATGTCTACCGAAATATGAGTGCAATTATTTTGGAATGAAATAAAAATCGACAAATTTGAAATCGGAAAACTTGTTTGTTGACTATGAGGGAAATGAAATTTCATAAAAACTTTTTAAAAACGTTCAAAAACCAATTGTTATTTTTGAAATTAATTTAATTTTTTGTGGTAAGTTAATTGTTTTGTTTCACACGTTTTTATTTTGAAATTTATCTATTTATTGAATAAATCTCAAAAGAAAACACAAAAAAAATTAGAAAAAACGCCTGAAAATTGAAAATTGCGGCTCAAAATTAAATTCAACGATGACGCAATAGCTCGTAAATCTACACAAATTGGTTAAAAACTACAGTAGTTTCGTCTCTTCCCGCGGGTTCATTTGCGCGGCAGATATGGCGATTTTTCTCATCTCTGGATAAACACGCCTTGGGACGTGTGCAATGAACAGCTATTGTTTCACAGTAACCTGCGTGAAATTTCAAAAATGAAGATTCGCCAAAACTCCTGTATTTATTGTTTATTTGCCCACAGACCTTACAACAACTCAAACAGTTAGGTAGAAGAAGAACTAGAGACTTTTTTCGCGACAATCTAAAAAAAAACTAAAAACTGGGGTCACTGGCGCAAAAAGATTTTGTTGAGAAGGACCGATAGATGAAAACGACCACAAACCGAGAGAAACATTAAAGAGATAGTATGTAGACAGTGGCAGACACAGACAAGTATGTCTTGCTTTTAATGCACCAACAAACAACAACAACGTCTCGGACCTTATTAGAGCACGAGGCGGAGCACTTCTCGGACCCTATTGAGACTGACTCCAGTTGAACACGAATCGATGTTTTAGAATCTCTATGAAAATGAGAGATTTGAAAATATCTATTTAGAGAGAATAAACAATTGAGGCAAAAATAATAGGAAGGGAAAGCAAGTGAGAGACGCAGATGTGGAGACAAATGCCAATGACAACAGTTTACGAATAGCAGCTGAGTGGAGAGAGAACGGGAAGGAAATAGAAAATAAAGAGAGACGAAAGAGAATATTTGAATCGTTAAATCCGTGTTTATGTTTTTTGGTCTTCAAAAATTGGGATATTAAGTTCACAGTGATTTTTGGAAAAATATGTATATGTATTGCCACAATATTTACATTTCTTAAAAAGTTCCCTCTATCCAAAAGCAAATCAATTTGATTGATATTATTTATTGTAAAACCAACGAATCCATTAAAAAATTCCAGATCCAAAGCACATGTTCTGTCCTTCATTCAATTGATATAGCTCGCCATATTTCTGTAAAATTTCCACAACTCTTTCAGAACTTTCTCTCCAATCCGAAACGAATGTATACTCAAAGTCTCGGCAAAATGAGATGTGATTTGATGGATCTTGTTCACTCATTTTCGAAAAAGATCCGATATGGGCGACGGTTCCTACCTGGAAATTGATTGTCTCTGGTTCAGTGTAGAATGTTCTCAACCACAGTTCAATAAACTATTGTTATCAATTAAATGTGTACGACCAACGGCCTTGAAAACTCAAAGCATTTTGGTTCAATAAGTTAGTGACTTCTAAAGTTTGAACGCTTTATTGTAAGGCTCGGTATATTAATCAAGATAAAAGTAGAGGCTCGTCACTGGGGTTTTAGTATGAATATACTTATAAGACTCCAACAAAAAAAACAGTTCCAAAACGTTTTGGTAAATTGCCAAAATTTCCAAAATGTGGTGTTTAAGTAATTTCGATCATCGCTGCAAAATTGAACCCCTAAATCGCAACATTCGCTATTTTGATAAGTTTTCTATTTAATATTTGGTTTGATTATCGGACTAAAGCAACAGTTTTAAATAATTTCCCTACGATACTCTATTTTATAATGGGTTTGAATTTTTTATGTATTTTTTCTTTTTTCCACTTTTTAATTTGGTTCGCTAAAAAATAACAAGAAAAAGTCTTGTAGTTTCGTTAAAAGATGACCTAACATTTCTGACTATAAGATAATGTTGTCCAAGTTTTAAAAATAGAACATAACATAACTAGACACATTTCATCGTATAACACTTTTTAAAAGCCTACCAAAAATCAGAGAATTGTTTTAAATCAGTTTTTCGCCATAATTCGATTTATCTTTTTATAGCGGTCTCGGTTATAAAAAAATGTTTTACCCTAACTATTGAATATGGTCATAAAAATCCTTAAATCTACACTGGTTTTTTTTTGGAACTTCAAATATATGCAGGTTCAAGCATATATTTGAAAAGATGTCCTAATTTCTTTTCTGAAATTTTATATATTAACTAACCAAAATTCGTTTTCCATTGACAAAACAATACACGGGACTTCCTGAATCACCCTGAAATAATTTCGGTCCATAAAATATAAATTCCAGCAAACATTGCAACTAACCATACATGCTCTACTACTCCCTGTCACTGCTTTTGCAATCAAATATTTTCGTTTTCCAATTCTTCGAACACTCAAATTAACCATCATCTGACGAACTGAGTCACTATATTTCGCTGCTGAAATATACTTTAATGTCATCATTGCATTAATAAATAATATTTACTTTTATTCTCTGTCTTTCCCCATCCAGCCACGTAGCATACAGACGTCTCGAGTTGGAGTTGTGTGAGCGGGGCGGTTTCTTTCTGTTAATTTTTCAACACTTTGTTTGGAACATGAGTTGGCAGACTCACAAAGTTCACAGATCCGGTGCTGGGAAGTTTTGCAATTTGAAGAGACAACGGCGAGTGACAAACATCAGCTCTTTGTGGGAGGAAAATGACTGCCACGTCATCATTTGCTTCAGATGCCTATGTTAATTTACAATTTAAAAAACCGTAGTTTCATGAGGTATGACTGAAATAAAACAAAAATTCTGGCAGACTCTAAACAAATTGATAAGGTTCTGATATTTTTTTGACGGGAAACTCTACATCAAACTTTGCCCCTTTCACAGCAGCGATCACAACTTAAAAAATCGATTCCATTTTTGCAACGTGGCAGTAGGTTTCTTATCAGTGGAATGTTGATGTGTTGAAGGAATATGTGACTGACGTATGACGTCACACATGTTTTCTACATCAAACTATGTGCAAAATGATTGTGACGTCACATTTTGTAAAAACATATTTCGGAGTTATTAATAATTTTGTGATAATTACGATAAAGAAAACCAAAAACGAGATTGCAACCTGTACCAGATATATGTCCAGAAAGGTATTATCTAATTATTCGTTGTAAAACTGTCCAATCAAAGTATCTCGACTTACATCATTGAAAAACTTTTTGCTGATTGCCATTGCGTGACTTCTGAATTCCTGTTCTCCGTCATCATGCTTATTCAGATGCACATCTCCTAAAGTTACTTTTGCTGTTACTGCACTATAAAAAATTAGATTAACTACAAAATTGTGAGTTTTCACATACAAGTCATCACCCGAAAAAACACAATGTGCGGAAGTAATGACAATGCTTGGTGCGATAAGTACTCCACCACATACATTTGTCGTTCCGTCAGGAAATCGCGTAATTACAGACGCCAATGATAACGTGTCTGAAAATGATTTCCGTTTCGAGAAACTTCCAGATACTGGAAATCTACCAAAGGAATTTGCAGAGAAACCATTGATTATCGAAGTTGAATAAGAAATAAAAGACAATAGCAAAATGAAAAAATTCATGGTTTTTGATATGGTAAATGATTTCAGGAAACGGATGGAGGAAATACATGTTATGATTATCCATTTTGTATTCAATAAACAAAAAGTTCGTTGACAATATATGTTGAGCGCTGCTGAGCTCACAAAAGGATTGGGCCAAATTGTGGAACATTTTCTGATTCTGGAAAAACTGAAAATCCATAAAATATTATGTAGTGACTCATCAGCAGACGAGTTGCATATCTTGCAATTAGGGGTTTCAACGGATGTAGAATTTGCATATTAACACCGTAATAAAAAAAACAATTCTGATACTGTAATGTTTTTTGTTTTCCTTCACGGCACTTTAAAAAACTATTTTAGCTTATTTTTATCTGTTGGAATAATCATCAATGCAATTGAATTGAATTGAATTTATTACGATTGAAATCGTGATAATAAACATAATAAACATACGATAATAAACATACAGAAAAAATAATAAACTCACACAGCACCGCCCATTGTCAAAAGTTTCCTCAGCGGTAAATGTGCATATAAAAACACCCACCAGTGATAAACCTCATCTGATCAACTCGGTTTGTTTCGTTTATCACTTCTGCTTTCTCAATTCATCATTCAATCAATATTCACATTTCGAATTTCATTTGAATTTTAGTAAACATTCTTTTTTGTATCATCAGATTAAAAGTCTGAAACTATGTACAAGTAAGGCACAAACCAACATTTTCATGATTTTTCGAAATGAAAAAAAAATTATTTCTCCAAACTTTGTGAATGTGAAAAGTTAAATTTCAATCCCCTAAAAGATATACATACCAACCTTTTTTAATTGATGTTTTCAAGCTAGCTAAGTTTTTTTTAATATAAAGATTTTATCACGATTTGGTAATCGTGATAGAATATATAGGAAATATAATTGAGCATTCATACAGTTGATTATACCTGAAAGTAAATAAGACTAAAGAACAAAAAAGAAGGAAAAGAAAGTTTCAGATCTGTTACGTCATGAACAAATAAATTAGAATAAAATACATTTGAATTATTCTTATCAGTCATCAATTCCATGAAAGCTTTATTTTGTTTACAATTTCATTTAGACCGTTTTAGGAGAGGGAGACTAAAACGTTTCATACAGTCCGTTTACATTTCTCAGTGTCTAGACATGTCTGTAATATATATAGTCTAGGTTCGCCCACGGTCTTCTCCTTAGTTTCATTTCAGTCTCATCTCTTATCTATCACATTGTTTTAACAGTAATGTAAAACTTATTTCTCCAGATTATATGTACCTTTTTTTGATTTTAGCATTTTTTGGACATTTTAAGTTTGTTTGTTTCGTAATGTATTACGGTCATTTATTTCTTGCTTCTTGAGTTTTCATTTTCAGCGAAAAATCGATGCCTGCCATCAAAATGAAATGCCTACTGTATTTCATTGTGATACTCATAATTCAAGCGAATGGTATGTTTACTACAATAATGCCATGTATTCTCAAAAATTTTTTTAAATAGCAATGAAATATATTTTTGGGCTCATTTGTCACACCGGAAGCAAAGTTAACTTGAAAAATACATTTGAGGTCGAGCGACGGGGTTTTTTTGAAATGCACAGCTCCCAAACGCCTGAAGATTTTAATTTGTACTACTTGGGAAAAATCTGTCATCAAAATGTTTTATGAATCATCAGTACATTGTTTACGAATGGCATTTAATGCTGATAAAGCAAATTTCAACGAACTTTCTAGAAAAATGGAAGTTTCATAATACGACTTTGAAACTCTCTTTGAAGTCTAATTTGGGAGAAATCAATATTGCTTTTTCCAGTTCCAGGAAGTGTTCAAGATTCTCCAGAAGCATATAATATTCTCGAGCCAAACCTCGGAGGATGCCCTCGTACTTCGGACCGAATCAAGTTTTGTAGTGCAAAATTCAATTCTTCCATTAGAAATAAGGTTTCGCCGCTGACATGTGCTCACCAATGGTGTTCTTGTGCAATGGTAATTTGTAATTTCTAAAATGAAATGCAAATAATTTTATTTTCAGGAAATCCCAGAGGGCGAAGAACATTGTAAGGATCATGTACAGTCGGCGTGCCTAAAATTGAAATCTGATGCCAAAGAAGGAAAAATCATCTTAGCGAAGCCGAAGTTTGATATCTCCATGAACATGAAGCAAACTTTGAGAGAGTTGGAAAATAATTGCACGGTTCAAATTATGGAAGGTGATGATAACTTGGTAAGTGAACCACATGTTCTAGTGAGCTTGATATAAACCTTTTAAGCTTTTTACAGAGAGTTGAACAATTGTTCAAATTGACTCTTTCCAACAGGTGCATCAACGAGCATTCTCAACAACTGGAACAAGCTTTAATTGAGGAGGATACAAATACTTCTGTTTCCTTTGATATTCCATTTGATTGGTTCCGGTGTGGATGGGAGCATGGAGCCATCGGAATAGTATTTAATCGAAAGTGGGTCAGCGAATCATGTGGAGAACATTCAGGTTTCATCGGTTTTTCATATCGTAGTTCATAAAAGTTTGTAGCTGAAATCAATAACTGTTGTGCGAAACACTATAATTGTTATATGAACCAACGTGGATACAACTTATGTGACAAGACAGCTCGAGAATGTCATAAGGTATGTTAATTGTGCTTACCTTGGTAAACTATAACTTTTTAGTCAGTCGTATTGAGCAGTCATCAAGAGTCCTGCAAAGCCTTTTCTGAGAAACTTCTGAAAAACCGGGTAGATGAGGAAATATATAAAACTATCGGGACAAAGGGTATATTTTTTTAATTAAAACTTTTCACAATTCAACATTACAGAGGTCGAAACCCAATTTGTGACGTTCGACGGGAATCTTCACGCAGCGATGAAACCAATGGGTACTCTGAATTCAATCCTCTCTGCTACTGTTCACAAGATTCAACCTCACCCAGTGATCAATGCTACTCTTCGGCACCTTTTCGATAATGATGTGTACAAATATGGATGGTCCAATAGAAGTAAGTTTTGTTGTTTTGTTAAATCTAAAATTTGACGGATTACATTCAAAAATGCTTTGGATTACTAGTTGGTACAGAGATTTCAAATTTGACGGATGACAAGATATATTTTTTGACGGATGGCAAGATATATACTTCTTCCGTGATCCGGTAGAAGCCTGGAAAAAATGACTTAAATAATGAACAGCCTCAAACGAATAAGAATTTATGTATATTTGTTTAAATTTTTCTTCCAGTTAAAAGCCTTAATTTCCAGTCTTCTATTTGAAAACAATCATTAGAAATTCCGAGAAATTAGCTGTTTCGCATTTTTGAAATAAATTACTACGCTACAAAAAAGTTTATTTTCAGTTGAAATCGATTCTTGTATACTCCGTTTCGAACATTGCAAAACACTGGATAAAATAGATTATTGTTTGATACAACTTCGAGGCTGCATTTTGAGCATTGATAACGAAGATGCGGATTTCAAATCAACGACCAAAACAATTTATGCCACTATCGATGAGTTGATCAAGATTCCAGAAGAATCTTGGTGGAGCACGATTTTGCCTGTAATTGCCATCATCATTTCAATATTCGTTTGTTTCTGTGATATCTTCCGTTGTGTTAAATTTTTGAAAAAAAAAATTTGGAGAACTGAACATCAAGCGTTATCGCCCCCGAACGGACAAGCTGAAAACAATGCCGATGGGGAGAACAACGAATAAGAAATGGAACATCGATCTATGAAAGTAATGAATTGTTCGTCCGTGTATTAAGTTATTTCTCGATGTTCCTTTTTCGTTGTTTCTCAGTGTCCTTTTATTTTCTCTAAAAATGTTTTCAACAATTCACAACCAATACTTGTATGTCAGTACTGTAATTTCAAAAAGCATAAACCTTTTTTCTATTTAACTCTTTGCAACCAAAACACCTTTAATCTCGATTTCATCACAACCAACGGATGCCTTTAATTGTATGTATCCTGCCATCCTTCTATCCCCATTTCTCCCATTTTCTTTCCCCTCCATTTCAGTTTTAATTACGCATCGTCACATTCCATTTGACGGCCACAAGCTCGTCTCTTCCACGACCATCTAACCGGCCAATTGTTTATGGTGAAATGCACATTTTCATGCGCACACGCATGTCAAAATAGTTCATCATTTTATAAAGTCTCGCCCCGAGATGTTCGTCTGATTAATCGGTAGAGAGTCAGAAGGCTCAAGCGGATGGGGGTGAAAGAGCACATATATTTGATCGATGAGTTTCAATATGTTCACCGCAAATGGTTATGTGACATGGAAAGACGACTGACATGGATTGAATGTAATAAAATGGAGCACCTGAATTGAAAAAGCTTGGTTGATTGCGAAATTTAAAGAAAGAAAAATTAATTAATTTTCATGGTTTTGTTAAGGAATACCAATTGAATATGTTGAAATTTTATGAAAATAACAGGTTATGAAATTTTGTTTTAGAATACTGCGTGATATTTGTAACTTGGCAATAGCTAACATTCAACTTAAACCCAAATTTTTTCAACCCAAAAATTCTCGTTTCAGAAAAAAGAAAGACAAACTTTGAAAACGATTAAACAAAAGCAGCGAAGGGTTTGTAGATGTAACTAATTTTATTCCTACAAAACAGAGCAGTTTTCAGGTAACTTATTTCTCTCGAAGAATTATAAAAATATGGAAGAAACCAGGAATGCGTGGCAATTATCAAAACTGTTGCCAAAATTGAGAATTGCCGATTGAGAACTTTAATGTTTTTTTTTTGAGTTTCTAAAAAGGTTTGAAAATTGTTGGAAATTCCATAAACCAGCTAATTGCGAAAATCACCGACGCAAAAAATTCCAAGAGGTACAAGAAGCTTCAGCTTTAAAACCAAAAAGTCAATAAATAGGTGAAGGTCATTTTGACAATTTCGACCAATTGTTTTAAACATTCAGCTTAAACATTCATGAATTAAATCGTTAAAAATTAAATGCCCCAAGTTATGCAACGCTCTTTTCTTGGCTTTTCGTTTTTTAATATTACTTATCTGGAACTTTTTGGAATTTTCACATAAACCGTTTGAGTTGTTACTTCAACGACAACGAAATTCCCTTTGAGAAATTAGCTAAAAATTTCCGATTAACAGTACGTTTATGTTTCCTATTTCCGGAAGTTTCAATTGTTAGCTCTCTTTGTTTCATGTTTTTCCCATTGATTTTTCCTCCATTCTTTCAATTTTTTTGCTATCCGATCCTTCTTCCAATTTCCGTTGAAAATTCAAACCAACAAAACTACAACTCAACTCGATGATGCTCTTTCTCCGGGGAATCAAGCAACAACACTACTCGTCGCGGAGAAAAATGAGTTGTGGCTATTCTGACACTGAAAAATATGCAAATTTGGTATAGAAACGAGCTGTCCGACAAGATGACACAACGGGAAAACTAATGAGGAGCGGAAGGGGAAAAACAGACAAAAAAGAAAACAAAAACAAAAAAAGAAAGTGAACAAAGATGCATCTTTCAAACAAACAAAAAACAGTGTCTATAAATGTATTCAAAGCAATTAGATATGCAACCTATTCTTCGAAGAACACCTGCCTGACGCCGTTCCGACGAGAACGAGGGACACATAATATGCCTTTTTCGGCTTTGCTTAATTGACCGAGAGAAACAATATGGTGGCAGGAAGGACAGAAAATCGGTTTATGACCAATCGGCGGACACATGGCTCCATGACTGGCTCCAGAGGATTAGCAAAAAGATGATTATAAATAGAGAATGGAGAGAGAGACTGTCGCAATACAAATTCCGAAAGCAATTAAAGTCGAATAATTGACTTGAATGTTGCAATTGGGAAAGATTTATGGAGACCACGGCATTCGGCATTAGGCACGAGGTAGGCGTAGGTATTCCTTAAGAAAAAAACTAACCAAACAAATCATCAATCTCCCCCAGCGAAGAAAACCAAAAACAATATATTTTCTATACCTCTGAATCTATAATCAACCAAAGTCCCATAGCTCTCTCCCCTATAACGTCTGATTATAAACTCTCCCACGTCCCTTTCTCCTTTCCCCAGATATCATATATTTCTCATTTCCGGCTCACTATCAATGCGCGAACATGAGCTTCTCCTCCTCTTCTTCCAAACGAGACATAAATTAGCTGATACAACCCTTTGCTCTTTTCACCTCATATGTCCATTGGCAGCTGGTCAGTTCTTCTTCCAAAGAGACGCAGAAAGAGTGCCACCCAACCTAGACCACGCCTCCATTTCTATTCGGACACCGCACCCGCCACTGACATTCACATTCAACTGCATCGATGTCATGAAGAGAAATAATGATGCTTGACAGAATTATGTTTCTTTTATTTTTTATCTTATCACTAGTGATAGGTAGTTTTAGTGAGTATTTGGATGATAAATATTATTCAACTAATTCTATTGATGTGGTCTGTAAGCCATGTGCAGTCCCATCAAGTAATTCTGTAATATGGCTACCAGCTTCACGTCCTCCATGTCTACACCCCGGTCAACCAATCATTCATTGGCCTGATTTATCTGATAACTTGGCTTGTCCTGTTCCTGGTCTTCCAGATTCTGTCCATTCTTCGCAAATTTCATTGCTAGAAGGAGAAGGACTTTTGTTAACAAAAGAGAGAATTTGCTTTTTTGATGGTCCAATCGATTTTCATTATGATTATGTTTGTGATGGAAAACTTTATCGATCAAAAATGAGAATAGGACATTCCATTGCTTCGAAGAAAAAGTTGGAAACCAGAAGAACAAAGAGATGGGCGAGAAGGAGAAATCCCGATGCAAATGCTGTTCATTTTCAACAAGAGAAGTGAGTATTAAATTTGAAAAGTTTAGTTTTAGAACCGATGTACATTGCTACATGCGAATTTTGTTATTGCAATTTTTTGAAAATGTGAAACGTCTCCTTAAAAGCGCACGTTGTTTTTTTGAGCTGGTTTTGCCACGATCTCAGCCATTATGGTCGCTAGAACTCAAATTTAACACGACTGTTCTTGAAATGTCGAAGCTAAAGTTTATGAAAATTGTAAATAAAGAAACAATTTCATAATAAATAGTTTTACATCAAGGCCCCCATTTTTGCGAATTCACAATAAAAAATGTTCTCAAAACTTTATTTTTCAGATATGTAAAAGAATTACCAGAAGATACTCCAATTGAAACAATAATTGCATCTGTAAAAGCCTCACATGCTTCATCTCAACCTCTTTACTACTCAATGGTTGCTCCACAAGATTCTCGATCTCAAAACTTGTTCACCTTGGATACTGTAAGTTTTTCCGAGATTCCCATCTAAAAACTTACTTCTTAATTCTATTTATATATCAAACTATACTTTTATACTACTAACAAACTCAGAAAAAGTGCCTCTAAGGAACTTGAACACACAAACGCAATTATCTATGAATGCTTTCTAGTGAGAAAAAGCGGACGGCTGCTCGCTCTGGAAAAATAATGCAATTTTTGCAGATGAGTGGAGAGATTCGTTTGGCCAAAAGTATGGACCGAGAAGTTCTTGATAAACATATACTGAAGGTGGGTAATTTGTTGTGATGTGGAGCACTAGAGCTGCAAAATTATCGAGGAAAAATATTTTGTTGTTAGAAAAAACTTTGGAATATTTATTACCGAATTTAAACTTTTTTTAAAAATGTGCACACACAGATAATTTAGAAAATCTCATTGTTTAACAATTCCCTTTCATTATATATTTTTTCCAGGTCACAGCTTACGAGAGGGTTGATCCAACAATATCGGCTAGTACGACTGTAGTTGTTCACGTTCTAGATGTTCAGGACAATAGCCCGATTTTCGAAAAAGATTCTTATTTTGGAGAAATCCGCGAAGATGCTCCGGTGAGTCTTCTATTCAATTCATTCTTACACCCATTCCATTTTCATTCATTCATTTACACTCTGCGTATCTTGTAACTCTTATAATATTATTCTATCTCTATTCTCCTCCTATTTTCCTAATTCGAACGACGAGCTCTTCGGGTCGGTGGACGCTTCTCCGGGACGAAACAACAGCTTGTAATTAGCGAGTGCTTTTGCATAGATAGTGTTACATTTGAAGAGACGTAAATAATATGCGCGAGAGGATTCACCTGTCAATGTGTGTGTGGATACAATACAGTTTGAAAGTGTCACTATATATTGGATTAGCCAAAGGGAAAGTGGAGAATAACGGTTGAATAAAGAAATAATAAATAGGTAGGATAAAATGAATAATACGATTTTACAAAGGAAAATATGAAGACGAACAAATAGGCGTAAGAAATTTCAATTAAATCTAGCGGGATCAAATAAATGCCACTAATGTCAACTTGTTAAGTTCTATAGTCCAGAATAGGTTCGGTTCATGCTCTTTTATGGCTGAAATACGATGCAAAAGTTTAGTTTTTGTACTGAAAGCTTCAAATTTATCGAAAAACGAAAATCATTTGAGCTGAACGTTGAAGTTGGAAATCTTCAGCTGTAACACTTTTACGGCTCATTCGGAAACACTGGAACGTATTCGTTTTCTTTATTCAAAAATTCTTCGATCTCCTCAATCTCCTTTGTTGGCATATTCTGATATTTTTGACATTTTCCAATTTAGTTCTTGCGGGCTTACCGATTTCCATATTAATTCATTTTTTCCACGCCAAGTGCCAGTCCGAATTACTTGGTTTTTGGTATAAATTTCCATTCCATTTTCCCTGGCTCCCTCCTTCCGTCGCCTCTAATTTCCCCCGAGACACATACTCGTAGTACTCCTATTTTTGAGAGCGAGTGACCACCAGTATTCAGAAAAAAGGTTCTCAAAAAAGGTGAAGGGTGTAGCTCATAAATCAAACACACCTACTACATACTTCATCGTCTTTTGCCACTTTTCCATCTTCCAAAAGCCCCTCTTTTCGAAGCACGCAACATTGTTCCAGTCGGAAAAGATGTCTAAATCTCTCAAAATTGAATGCTACCTCATCCAAATGACCATCTGTCATCAGACGACGGCTTCACAGAGCACCCTCGAGCAGGAAAATTAGAGCCCGAAAATGAATGTTTGCCGTCCGTCAGGAAGAAGGACACCAACACCGTGTATGCATGGGTACGGGAAGAGTGTATATCAGAGTTAGAGACGCAGGTAAACACGGGAGTCAGAGACGGATGAGCCAGTAAAATTGTGAAAGCTGAAGATGAATCAAAAGAGGGTTTGAGGTTGCACAAAAGGTGGAGGATTATATTATTTATGTGTAACTACTGAGATTAATGGAATGCTAGAACTGATTACCTCTGCTAACTATAAAAAGGTTGCAGAACTTCTAGGATCTTCGGCACAAAACGTTCTTCACGTTTTTTCTTCAATGAAAACTATGAAAAAGCAATCAGCAACTATCAAATCTGAAACTTGATAAAAGATTCTCGCGATCTAAATACAATTGAAAAGCTCTGTAGTTTTTTCCTAAACCGCCTTCAAAATTTCAAGAACCTAATTTCTTCCCGACGAAAAACATAAAAATATAAAGTACCAATATTGTCTTCGTGAAAAACCAAGATCTAAATGGATATATCTTTTCATTTCCTACAACCCAAAATTTCATCATCATAGCCATTTCGTTGCCTTCTCACACCCAATAATGAGATGAGTCGTGTCGTTTCTTCGAATCGTAAAGCGACCGCCGTCGCCACCATTCTCGCCGTCACCACCGCCCCTAGTTGCACTAGCTTCGAATATATAATTAAAGGATGGGAGAAAAAGGGGGTAGAGTGAGCATGTGTAGTACATGAAGACAAGGGCATAGAAATCCAAAGTGATATTGGAGTAAGTAACTAACTCGAACCACTTGAAATTTGGAATGAAACGGAAATATGCTGGCAATGACATCCATCTTGAGAATCTAATGAAAATATATTATCTTTCAGATTGGCACCACTGTTCTATCGGTTTTTGCGAGAGATTTGGATTCTGGAGAAAATGGAGAAATTGAGTATTCATTGGGTGAAGGAAATGGAAAGAATCTTTTGGCAATTAATGCAAAAAGTGGAGTCATTCAGACAGCCGCACCTTTGGATCGTGAAACACTTTCTCTCATTCGCCTAGATGTGATTGCTAGTGATAAAGGAACTCCAAAAAGAGAATCAACTGCTATGGTTGAGATTACTGTAGTTGATGTGAATGATAATGCTCCAGTTTTTGCATCGGATTCATATAATGTTACTATCTTGGAGAATATAACAATTCCTGCGGTGATTGCTACAGTAAAAGCAACTGATGAAGATTTTGGAACAAATGGGAAAGTACACTACTCGATGGCTTCATCCTCAGGAATTGGAGGTCTAACAATTGATTATTCAACTGGAGAAGTAACTCTTAGAGAACGAATCGATGCCAAAAACTCTCCGATAACTGCAGTAATCCGTGCAAAAGATGGAGCACAGCCAGCCCTTTCCAGCACAGTTCCACTCACAATTAATGTTATTGACATTAATGATCATGCTCCAACTCTTATCGCTGCGCAGAAAATGATAACTCTTGAAGAGAATGTAGCAATTGGAGAAGAGGTTGGAAGAGTTTATGCTATTGATGAAGACAGTGGACCTAATGGAATTATAAAGTGAGAAAGGAAATAAGTTTGGAAGGTTCAAGGGTAGTTTTCAGATATTCTATGGAAGGATCGGAAGACTTTATTATTGATGAAGATAGTGGATTGATAAAGACAACAAAACTTCTAGATCGTGAGACAACTGCACGATATTCTTTAAAAGTAAGTATATTTTAATTTCGATAATTTAATTTCGGCAAACCGAGTTTTAAATTCAATTCTACTCCCAGGTCACAGCAAGAGATATGGGAACTCCTTCACTGAATACTTCAACGACGATCGCAGTGGTATTGAAAGATATCAACGATAATGCACCGACTTTCGATAAAAAAGAATATAATGTGACGATATCTGAAGAAATGCCACGTGGAAGTCAGATCATCACACTGAAAGCAGTTGACAACGATGAAGATCAGAAAATCACGTATCGAATCGAAGAGGCCGATAGAGAAGTGTTCAGTATTTTGGATATTGGAGATCAGGGTGCAATTTTGAGTGTTTCTGGAGAATTGAAACGTCAAGATCATAAAGTTAGAGTCGAAATCTCTGCAACAGATCAAGGTGGATTACAAGGAAGATGTGTAGTGAATGTGTTCATTGATGATGTCAATTCGGCACCGTATTTCAATGATCATCCATTTTCTGTGAAAATTCCAGAGCATTCACCTATTGGATATCCGGTTATTACTTTGAAAGTAAGTTTTTTTTCATACTTCGGTTTTTATGGATTGAAGCATTTTTATGTTTCTTCAAACCTTCGAAAAAAGCGAATCCCAAATTCTGCCAATTGGCATGTAAAACAGCGACCTAATTATGAGCTTCATAGAAATTTTGACGCTACTCCGCCTTTAAACATATTTATTCTAACTTTTCAGGCAGAAGACCATGATCGTGGTGATAATGCTCGTATTGTCTATTCCATTGATTCCTCTCAATTTTTCCGAATTGACCCATCTTCTGGAGACATTTCTGTATCTTCCGACCTGGATCGTGAAGATCGTGCCACGTTCTCCGTCATCGTGACAGCTTCAGATCATGCAAGTCCACCGCTTAACACGTCAACACAAATTGAAGTGATTCTGGATGACAGTGAGTTGTTTCGCTTCCATTTTATTAATATCTCTGACGGCGGATCTCATCCACATTTTGACATATTCAAATATGGGCAAGTGTTTCTTTTGACTGCATACGCGCATTTTGTTCTGCCATAACAGAACAACGACAACTGACAAATGGCCAGATGTGTTAGAGCATTGCCAGACAAGATAGTGTTGAGGGTAATGCAAATCTGAGAGAGACGCAGTAAGTGTCAGAGAAAACACGATTATTTACGGAAATTAGGGTTCGGTCGGTATTGTGTGAGAAGACAGAAGGAGCAGGAAATGTCGGGAGGAACGAGAAACAAGCAAAACTAATAATGTGCAAATTAGGGAAATTGCGTTAAAAATGCAAAACGTTTTTCGAATCTTTTCATAAATTAAATTGAAATTTCAGTAAATGACAACTCACCACAGTTTACATCTTCAAGCTATGCTGCCACAATTTCAGAAGATATTCCGGTTGGGACTTCATTTCTACAGGTAAATTGTTCATCCGTGTCAAAAAAAAGTATTTTATTTTTTAAGTGGAGTAGCGCGGTTCTGTTAAAATTTACAGTTTTCGCAAATTGTCAAGTTTAGAGAAATATAGATCAAGTTCTAAGTTCTACAAAAATATATAACTTTTTGAGACAATTTGAACATTTTATGCGCTATTCCATTTTTTATATGGTATTTCTAAACAAAAACTTTATCCTGCAAGTTCAGAAATCAGAAAAAAATTAAACTTCATTTTAATCGTAAAACCGCTGAGCACAATAAAACTTTGTTTAGGTATCTGCAATTGACGCTGACATCGGTCCAAATGGAATTGTCGACTACTTCCTAAACGAATCTTCCTCATCTCCTTCCATTCAACTTTTTCGACTGGACCGCACATCGGGAACTCTTCGTGTCAGCTCAAAGCTTGATCGTGAGCAGTTTGCAGTGTAAGTGTGTTACATTTGTTAGGGTCAACCAATCCGGGATTAAGAGCATGTCCATAAGTGAGAAGGGGGCTAACACCTGCGCGGATTGCTCAATGAGCCCTCATTTGACCGGGTGTCACTGTTTTCAATGGGATGGATGAATGAATGGAACATGGTTTTTCTCAAGTGCCAACAGATTGCGCGACGGCGAATAAAAAAATGAGACTTGCATTATAATTTATGGGAGCACAAATTAGATTAGAAAATAATGTTTTCAAATAAGAAGAGAGTTTAAATTTCAGAATTGTTCTACCGATATTCGCAAGAGACCGAGGAACACCCTCGCTGTCTGCTGCATCTGAAATCACACTGACTCTCTCCGATGTCAATGATAATGCTCCAACATTTGAGCAACTCTCTTATGACCTGTATATTGCTGAAAACTCTCCAGTTGGTTCAACAGTTGGAACAATTGTTGCAAGAGATGCAGATGAGGGAGATAATGCTGATATTTCATTCAGAATTTTTGGAGGTGCTGATGCCAAACTTTTTGATATTGAAGGTAGGATCTTTCCATTTTTTTTCGGATCAAACATTTTTAATTTCAGAAGATGCTGAACAAAATGGAGTTGTACGAATTCTGACGAGAGCTGAATTCGATTACGAAGCCAAGGCAAACAAATTCTTCTTCGAATTACAAGCAAGTAGTGGACAATTGTCTTCAACTGTTCCAGTTAGAATCCACGTGTCAGATGTGAATGACAATAAGCCTGCACTGAAGGATTTTGTGATTCTAATGAACAGATTTGATAATGTGCAAATGGCTCGACAAATTGGATTTATTCCGGCATTTGACCCTGATCAGAATGCAACACTTGAGTACTTTTTGGAGGAAAATGATTTGATTGAGGCTGAAAAATACACAGGAAAGATTTTAGTAAAACAAGAATGGAAAAGAAATATGGATGTTTCATTCAAGACATGTGTTTCGGATGGAGCAAATACAGAATGTTCTACGTGTCGATTTATTCATGTATTGGTTGAACCTGAATGGCTCTCGGAGAGCTTTACATTGAGTTTGGCTAGAATGACTGTTGATGATTTCTGGGATCCATTGGTTTTTCAAAGATTTAGGTTTGTTTAACTTATATGTATTAAATTTGAAGATTATTTGTTTCAGAGATGCCATGTCCACTTTGAGCAACTGGAAACCTTCTGACATTCACGTCATTGGTGTCAAGCAGCATCTTGATGACGTCATCTACATAAATATCGCAATCACAGACCATGGAAGAGTCGTACGGTGAGAATTGTGGGAGAGAGAACAGAAACACACAATAACACTCAAATCAATCATAAAAAGAGAGGCCGCCATTGCTCAAGGGGGACGCCTCGTTACTACTGGTAGTCAAGTGTTGTGTTACGGGAAATGAGTTTGGGGATTTAGATTTGGATGTGCAATTAGATGCGCTTCACAATAATTCGATTTGTTTTGACAAACAATGAAATGCATGCGCCGGCTCCCCCTCGCGTGTTTCCACCCTCTTGAAACGACATATTTTCAAGAAGTAGTGTAATTGAATATGAATAATGGAGCAAGAAAGCGTTGCTAATGTTAAGGAAAGTATAACAAAGTGAGAAAATGCAAAAAATCTAGCCACCTAGGGGACTCGAACCCCTGACCTTAAGATTAAAAGTCTCACGCTCTACCAACTGAGCTAAGGAGGCCCTGAAAAGGACAAAATTCCGTCTCTACCGTTTTGAAATGGTATATACCAAGTATAGAGACGCAGAGAATCAGGAAACTGTTATGCATGTAAATGAACACAACATTTTACAGAGGCTGGAGAGCGATTGAATTGGTGAAAGAATCAATCAAAAAGTTGGAAAAGATGACATTATTGCAAGTTGAAGTTATAAGAGATGAATCATGTGCAAATGAGCCATGTTCCCATATGGCGAAGTGCAGACAAACTCAAAAGTTTGTTGGAGAAATGAAGGCTCACGAGACTGATAATTTCATTGCTCGTACCTTGAACACAGTGAATACATTTGTTTGTGAATGTCCATCTGGATTTACAAGTGAGTTTAATGCATAATTATTCTAACAACCAATTGCCTTTTTTCCAGGTTCAGGTGCCCATGGTGACTGTGATACGCGTATCGATGAGTGTTATCGTGGCAGGTGCTCTAATAATTCGACTTGCGTTGCGTTCGAGAACACGTATCAATGCGAATGCAAACCCGGCTGGATAGGTACGTAATTCAGCTAATTGACTAAATGGGATTGAGAGTGAAAAGGGAGAGAAGGAACACTCGTAAAATTGAATGTTGGCAAGACCTCTTTCGCCTCAATAAAATGGTCCTTATGAGGTTGAAATTTGCATTAGCAAATTGGCTCAGAAAATAAGTGGCTATTGGACAACGAAAAATAGTAAAACCAGACAATTGAGGGAAAAGGTATTTTTAAAGATAATTGCTCAGAAAATTTTATTTGTTATTTTTATTATAGCTATTTAAATTTGTATGTTTTCACAACCTGAAGAGGTTTTTTCTCAAATAAAATAGTTTAGTTGAGTGAGTACTCATATTCAAATTTCCAACTTAAAAGTATTGTCACGTAATGTTTCAATAACTAAAAATTGTTACCCTGGTCCACTTTGCAAGAGCAATTTGCGTGTCACTTCAGTTTCCCCGGTGCCGGTCGTTTGTTTCAACTTGGGCCCGGAAGTACCCCATCTAAGTCTGTGACCCCTTTTCCGTCCCACTTCCATGTCGATGTGCTTCGTGTGAAAGAGTAACATATATCGAAATTTCAAGAAATGGGGATCTTTTGAATATTTAGTTTTATAAATTGCAGGTCGTCACTGTGAAATTTCGGTTCATGCTCTCACGTGTGTTCCTGGTTACTGTATGTCAGATTCTCTGTGTGAACTCGACGGGAATCAAATGAAATGTAGACATTGTAAATATCACGGAGAAGATACAGATGAACGATGCCGCCTCAGAAGTGTATCTTTTGATGGAGAAGGTCTTCTTAATGTGAATCTAGACTTACCACGTACCCAATGGACCATGAAATTCAGGTAAGCTTAAAGAAAAGAAGATCCCAAAAAAAACTTTTTTTTTTTTTGAAGAGTCTCTACAATTGCACATAACGGTGTTTTGGTATTCACCGGTGACAAAAGAAGCGACTTTGTGGAAGTTTCTGTTGTGGATCGAGTACTAAAGGTTTGCCAAAAAATGTCTAGGAAAGGGATTTTCATTTTCTAGTTTTCAGGTTCAATTCTCATTAGGCGGAGAGAAAATTGATGCGAAAATGGAAAATGATGTGGAAAATAGAATAAATGATGGTGAATGGCATACTGTTGCTTTGGAGTACTCGAATAAAGTAAGGAGTTATGGAAATTAAGATTAAAATTTAGAATTTATTGTTAATTTTAAATGTTCAGAAAAAATCTTTAATTTTCAGCAAATCACAATGTCTCTGGATGATTGTGAAACTAATCCATCCCTTCTTCTGAATACTTCTCCAAATTGTGCTATTCGTGCGAAGCTGAACCTCGAGAAAAAGTATGTTTCTCTTCTCTATTGGTAATAATTCATAATTACGAGGGAGACCTCCCCTTGTGTGCAACATGAAATTCTTGTAATAATATAAAATATAATTCAATTTTCGAACAGAAATGGAAATTATGGAGAAAGCGGGTATAGAAGAGCATGTATAGAGGGAACCGATTGAATTATTCATTTGATTAGTGAAATTACATGTTAACTGAGGAAGTTGTGAACGGAATTTTTTGACTTAATATTTGAGGGAACTTTTTGATAATTAGGCTACCTGGAAACCAAAAATACTTTTTTTCAGATGCGAAGATCCAACAGTTCCATGCTATCGTTATCTGGATATTTCAAATGGATTATTCCTTGGAGGCCGTCCTGGAACTTCGAAGCAAATCGAGAAGGCCTTCTCTGGATGTATTTCTGATTTGTCAGTGGATAAAGAAGATGTCGATTTTTCAACGATCAAAGAAATGCACAAAGTTGGACAAGTTCATGAAGGATGCAAGCATCGTAAAGATTTTTGCTCAACTTCGGATGGACAATGCTCGGCTACCTCGAAGTGTGTCAATCGTTGGGGAGGCAGAATTTGTAGCTGTCCGCAATCGGTTCATTCGACTGGTGAATGTGTTGGAGCACTTGGAACTCAAGATTTACGTGGGCATTCTCTATTTGAAGAGGAATCATTTGTTTTGTACCAGCCAAGCCAAGTATCTGTACCGTTTGAAGTTTCATTTGAATTCCGGACATCTCGAGCTGATATGCAAGTGTTTGCACTCGAATTTACACAAAGAAGTGTTCATTACAACTTGGAAGTTGATGATGGAACTTTGAAATATAACATTGGAGATTCTGAAGTTGAGTTGCCAGCTCCTGAAGTAACATCAAAGCATTGGATGAATGTTGTCATCAAGTTTGAAGCAGATTCAGTTGCAACTAGTATAAATGGAATCTACAGTGCAGAAGCTAAAGCTTCCATTTCTGATATGAATCTAGAGAGCTTATACTTTGGAATTGCACCTGGAACTGGACATCCATCACGTTTTGAAGGATGCATTCGGAATGTTTTGGTTGATGGAAGATCGATTTCAGTGAAAAAGAAAGGAAAGACTCGAGCTGGATGTGTTGTTCCAAATCGATGTTCCGTTGATTCCATCTGCCCTGCTGAAAGTACTTGTCACAGAGCATGGAACAAACACAAATGCAAATGCCACAAAAGTTTTGTAGGCGACACGTGTCTTCCTGTGTGCTCTGTCGCCAACGTGTGCTCTTCCGGGACTTGTGTATCATCCAACACAACTGCAGGTTATGAATGCATTTGTCCTGCGGGAAAAACTGGAAAGAACTGTCAACTTGAAGCACCAAAACAGATGTGTCCTTCTGGATGGTGGGGAACTTTTCCAAGATGTAGAAGATGTTCTTGTGCCCAAACTAAGGATTATGAGGCACAATGTGATAAGAAGACTGGAGCATGTCAGTGCAAGAAAAGCCATTTCTCAACTATCAATGGATGTGTAAAATGCGAATGTGGATTTGGAGCTGACAGTACAGAATGCTCAGCTGATGGGCATTGTAAATGTAATGGAGATGCAGTTGGGAGAAGATGTGATAGATGCTCTAGATTTGATCATGTAAGTTACTTCTTGTAGGCGAGAATATTAAATCCTAATTATTTCAGCAACTCGACTCAAAGACTCTAAAATGTAGACCAGTTTCTGGAAAGTGCCCATCTGAAATTGAGTACAGTATCCAATGGCCTGCAAGTCAAAAAGGATCAATCGTACGACAGTCCTGTCCAGTTGGAGAAAGTGGTCTCGCAACTCGGAAATGCTTAGAAACTGGAAGATGGTCGGATGTGAATGCTTGGAATTGCACCCGCCCGGAATATTCTATAATGGTCAACAAGTTTGAAATTCTGGAGCCATCGAAGCTGCTCACAATGGTCGCAAATGCTACAAATACGGAATCTTCAATTCGAGGACGGAATCAACAAATTGCAGCGGAAGCATTGAGTAGGCTTGTAGATTATGAACAGAGTATGCCAATGAAGGGAAGAGCTCATATCAAGGATATGAAGTTTACGGAAAAATTGATTGAATCATTGGGAAGAGTTATGAGTGAGCAACCTGCAGATGAGTATTCAACTTTGATTTCAAAGCTATGGAATTATGCTGAAACTGTTGCTGAAATCCATGAAAATGTGAACTTCTTATCACCATTCTTTGTTGCTAATGATCACATCGGTAAGATTTTGATGTTGATTTTCTATTTAAAAAATTACATTTTACAGTATTTGCATCGGATAAACTGGATTTCGGAAACATTCTTCCAAAGTTCAACAACTTTGTGGATCTTCGTCCAACAGGTTTCCCAAGAGTTCGAGCAATTGTCACAGGAACAACCCAAGTTGTTTATTCAATTGTACCATATCCACGCTGCAATCGGTGTGAGAACCCAATGATTGCCATAGTCGCCAACACTTCTGATCCAGTCATTGTTGAATTTGAAATAGAAGAAGACGATGGTTGGAAGTATCCAGAATGTGTTCGTTTTGATGAGAAATCAGGAACATGGACGGCCCGAGGAGCAGCTTTGATTGGTCTTAATTTGACTCATGCTGCATGTGAATACAATCGAATTGGAGTTTTTACAATGTTTGTGAACGATCAGTCAAGTTCAATAGTAAGCTTTATAGATATAATTTAGAAATGAAAAATAAACCAAACGAATTTAGGTCCGAGTAGCACAGATGGATAATATGACGTCACCTGCTATCGCTGGAGTTGCTCTTTTCCTTTGCTTCCTTTCTATTCTTCTGACACTCTCCAGACGAAGCCTGAAGACTCATTCAGTTCGAATTGGATTCATATTGTTCTTTGCAATCAATATTTTGAATCTCTTCTTCGTTCATAAAACTGCAATCAATCAAGCATATTGTCCAGTGAGAAACGCAATGCTCTCATTCACATCGTCAGCTCCGTTCGCATGGCTCTTCTTGTATGGTCTCTACATCTACAGAATGCTTGCAGATGGTTCTTCGTCTCCAAGGTACGTAGTTTTATAGTTTCGGATAGAAACTTTTTTGGGCGGTTAAAGTTGTCTTCTGCCTACAACTACTACTGACCAATTTTTCCTCCAAAAAAGGTATACTTAATTGGAAAGTTGGCGATTTTCTGAGCATCCAGTTAGCTAGATGAACGCTTGATCCTATTTTTGCTAATATTATGCCAAAATTTAAAACGGCTCATAAAAAGGTTCGCCCAAAGTTCGTCAACTTCTCAATCAGGTATATATTTCTGGGCGATAGTTTGAATGTCATCAAATGCCGAGAAAACTTATGCAATGTTTCAGTTTAACAACATCTCTGCTCGTTGGAATTGTATTCCCTTGCCTTATCTCATTCACAACATTTTTTGTCACCGATCAGTGCTCATTATCTCCACATCTTTGGCTCTTCTGGTGCATCATTCTTCCAATTGGATTATTCCTTCTTCTATCATTTTATGCAGCTGCAACGTCAGTTCTTGTCAGCTTACACAAGAAATATGATGTTTTTGTTGCAAAGTATAATGTGAAGAGAGCAGTGTTCCAGCACTTTATTTTGGTGATTTTTTTTATTCTATTGCGTCAAACATAATGTATTCGATTTCAGACGATATTCACATTGGGAATGACACTTACCGGGTTATTTGCCAATCAACTACCTCTTCCAATGGAAATAATGGAGATCTCTCAGTCGATCATTTATTTGATAGCTGCATTGGTTATTTTCTTGTGGTGCGTCTGTGATATCACCACAAAAGCTTCGGACTCTAATCCGAGTATGTGGTTGGACAATCAGAAGTCGGTAATGGCAGAATCCACGATGGCGGATCCACAGTGTGCATCACCATTATTATCTCCAAGACATCAACATCACGAGGTTCCAATGGATTCTGAATGGGTTCCAGATGTAAATCCATCAAACCATTATCATACTTCAATCAATGAACCAGACACTCCACGTCGTCTTCTTCTACCTCAGAATCGAGACGTCATCAACATTCTTTCATCACCTGATCAAATTCTAAATGAAGGAGTTGGACACGTTTATCGTAACAATATGGGATCACTTCCACGTCTTCGAAGTGCTCAAGATGAAGCTGATGATGCGTATTACACATATACGGCATCTAGAAAATACAAAAATACCACATCTACATTCAACAGGGAATAGAATATTATTCATTGATTTTTAATTATTTTTAAGTTATGTGTACAAATGATCTCTCTTTTCAGTTGTTTTGTATCTCTTAAATTTTCTTTCATTTTCCCATTTTATTCATATCTGTGACTCTAGTTTCTTTCTATTATTTTTCTTTTCTAGCTTTACAAAATCTTGCCTTACTTGTTCATTGTTCCGATGATTTTCTTTTATAAATATGTTTTTAAAAAAAAATTAAAATTAAAATTTATAAATTTATAAATTCAAAATCAACATGATTTGATAGAATATTATCATATCAACTATGTAAATTTGCTTCGTCAAATTGAAATTGAAAAAGGTATATAAGGAAGATATGAATCAATTGATAGATTAATTTCGGAATTAAACTATGAATATTCTTATCATCCTGTTGGCTATTTTTGCATTGGCATGTAAGTCTGTTGAAAAATAATGAAACGCAACTTTAGGGTTTGCAAAAACATAGTCTTCCTATCCCTGTATGAAATTTTCAATAAAAAAACTATTGTGGTTTTTATATATTTCAGTTCTTCAGTAGAATTTTGGAAACATTTATCAAGAATATTCTCGAAATCAGCATCTTTGACGAATTAATGCCAATATTTCAATATTTTTATTCTATATTTCTAAGTATTTGCCTATGGGTATCTGGGTATTTGGAAGCTAAGAATGTCTGATTTTGTTAATTTAAATTTATACTAAAATTGAAATATAATCTCCAGATCAAGTATCCTCTCACTCGAGTTCTTCTTCTTCCGAATCAAATGAACATCATCACCGTCGTCATCGCAGACCGAAGTTTGACCACCAATTTCATGGATATCACGGAGGACATGATGTTTATCACGGAGATCATCACGGATATAACAATGGATATCATGGAGGATATCAAGAAGGATTTCACAGTGGTTATAATGTGAATCACGGAGAAATTAGCGGACAGCAAAGTGGATTCAACTATCAGCAAAATCACTGGGGAAACAATGGAGGATGGAATCGAGTTTAGATGACATCGGCTAATTATTATTATTGCAAAACTAATACAATTTTCAAATAAATTATTTTATTACATTGAATTGTTATAACTTCCAACATTATCAAGAAAAACTCAAAAAGCCATTCCATTTTCATTGATTGTCGGCCAGAGCATTGGTCCCATGTTTCTCACATTCATACAGAAGTTATCAGAATGAGTCTGAAAACATTAACTTAGTTTTAAAGTTGAAGATAGTTCAGTTGATAGTACCTTACAAACACCTTCATTTGCGAGAACACTAACACAACGACAATATTCATTATTACATGCTTCCATTGTTGCCTTTTTATATACATAACACCAACCATGGGCGAGGCAACAAGTTCGATGTTGTTCTGAAAATATTGCTCACTTACAAGGGTTCACTCTTGCTGATCACTTACCTAAAATGGCGGGACAGTCCAATTTGATCGAAATCTCCATCCAATTTGTTAGAATTGGATCAATTCCACACATTAATCGACATTTTGCAATTCCAAAAAGTGATACCAAAAGTAGAACGAATTTCATTTTTATGAATACTTTCTAGCTGTTTTCCTTTTTATATTACAAGTTAGTAGAAATTAGGTCAATTTAGTCTACTCTAATGGTCATAACAACTGTCAAGCTTCATATTGTAAACGATTCATTGAAGTGGAAAATGCGGTGAAGTTCTGGGATTTGTAAAGCTAAACTTTCGGATAGAAAAAACTTTTCAAAACTATCTGACACTTTCAACAATCGTTAAATTATCACAAGAAAACTTTAGTGGTGTCCAATTCGGCATAAAATAATCATATGGGCTCAGCTCTCCAATTCTCTGAAATTTTACATGTTATAGTTTCATGTACGGCTATTTACTGACAAAACTGAAATCATTGGTTTCTCTTATATCCATATAGAAAACCTCATTTCCTTTAGAGAAATATCCCATCCACCAGCCAAATGTTGAGTGAGGAGCTGAATCATATGTATACAATTTCAATTTGATATTTAATTCATACCACTTATTAAAACCGTATCACAGTGATCTCTTGAATAAATCAAATCATCGGATGGAGAGTTATGAGATATGAAGTGTCTTGTGTTTGAACCTTGGAGAATCGAATATTTGAAAATGGATTTCATAAACTTGAAATCATCTCCAAATAAGACAATGCGAGATTTTAAATTTTCTAGGGCTTCTAAAAAATGTTTCAGTTGTTTTTTAAATGATTTTTTTCAAAAATTATATACTTTTCTTTTCAATAAACTCAACCGCCCGTCTGACAAAAGTCGGATCCGATGCAGCAAAATCACCCCATACAAAGTCTCCTCTTCGTGTGTGTGCACAAATTCTAATAAGTGTTTAATCTACGATAAAAAGTTGAGCGGAAACTAACATGTAGGAGTTATTTTTTGATCTTGGCAACTTTCCGAATTCACTTTTTACATTTGGCTTCAAATATTTGATTAGTTCATGTTGCATTGAAGGGAAATACTTCCAAGACTAAATTTTAGATTTATAATAGCAATAATGTCATTAGAACCTGATAATAGTATCCAGCTAAATGTAAATACTGATCTTCATTATTTTCAAGAATCGTTGGTTCCACGTAGACACAACATCGTGAATTGAAGTTGATGAATTGTGTTGGTGGTGGAACCTTAACAATTTTCAAATTCAACTATATATTATTTTTAAACAAACCGTTCCATAAACAATTTCAAATTGATCTATCAATCCAGGAATAGCTTCTTTCACTTTGTTCAACATATTCAAATAAGTTTTATCTTCCACAAAGAACAAGGATTTACGATGTAGCTGCCTTGACATTCCCAATAAAGCAGCCATTTCAAAAATGTGATTTCCTGAAACTTATTTCTTTAAATTTTATGATTTTTTTCAAATACCTAATCTCATTCCTGCTGCGAGCCTGCTTGAAAGATATTTCTTGTTTTTATTAGAATTGGTGAAATACTCTGAAGTTCTGAAACATTTGAAAATGTCTACAGTTTTATAGAATAAGGCCAAATTTCTGGGTTAAATAGACAAACACCTATTCGGTAGTACGCTTCCGCCTCATGCCTACTTCAAACCTTCCCACTTTATCTACGCACCAAGCGCTTCCCTGCCCCTCTACATACCTCTTATCTGTCTATGTGCCTACCTCAAGCCTACCTATATTTATGTCTTTTTTTATTGTGTCTTGAAATAATTATCGGTGTTTGGACTTACATTGGTAACGTAGTTCTATTGCAAACATTTGTAGATAGAATTATTACTGTAATTGGAAGTTTGAACTTTTGAATGTTCCTATTACCCTACCAGTTAATATCAGAAAAATTACAAATAACCGAGTTTTGAACATTTTCGTAAGAAGTGAGGGTGTTGGTGGTTGAATTTCGGTCATTTAGTAAAGCTGAAAGAAGAAGAGATGAAACAGGAGTAGTTACAAAATGCATGTTTCGATGTTTCGTAATTGATGTGATCCCTTTCCAATACATCGAATCACAGCATGAGTCCAACATGTATGGGCTGCACATTTTTGTCCCAAAAGAACATCAAGTGTAATTTTGTTTTCAAACATACCTCAAGTCTGCCTACGTACCTTCCCATATTTGCCTACGAGCCTATCTCATGCCTACCTACTTGCCTAAACTTTTGTTAGTGTCAAAAATTACCTTTTGCACCACAGCAACACAGCATGGGTCCGACGATTCAATAGTAAAACCAAGTGTACATTTTTTAAAGTTTTATTTTAACCATCATAATTTTTTTGAAAAGAAAGAACATGAAATGCGAGCAATTTTTGTTTGGAAGCGAAGGAAATGAGAAAAAGAAAGAAAAACATGAATAGAATACGTTAATGGATAGAATCACAGGAAATTGTTTGATGTACTTACAAGGGAAGTCTTTGAGGGGGTCCGTAGATTTGGGGTTCTCATGCTAAAATTCCTACAGAAGAGTGTTAGTTATGATCTCTCCAAAAAATTTAGCTGCCCCGGTCAAGTTTCAGCAAAGTTATGACGTTTTGAAAATTCAGTTAAAAACACCATTGAAATCCACTGTCTTACCATGCAGTCCACGCAAATCTCAGCTTGCGTGACCACCGAAAATGTGACACCCACAACATTGAGTTGAAAAATGTCCTCGGTGGCCGAGTTGGGAGTGCGCGCGTCTGATAAGATTTAAGCTTTGGTTCGATTCCTTCTATTTTTGTAAGTTGAATAAAGTTGTAAAACAACTCATTCAAACATTTTTGCGCATTTTTAAAGTGATTTTATTCTTATTCGGGAACCTAGAATCATTGTCCGCACTTTTTGGAAATTTTTATTTTTTTCATTTTTGCTCAAAATTTCTTGATCAACTCCAAGCAAAAAAATCAAAAAATTTCATTTTTCTAAACAATTATGAAATTGCTATGTTGTTGTTCAGAAATGTATGAAACGTACATTACACAAGTTTTAACTCTCTATTCGCAAGTAAACCGTCGAAATGATCTACATCTCACGAACTTTGTGCAAAATATTTAACCAACTTTGAAGTTGCATAACTTCATTGAGATAAATTATTGTGAAAAATGATCAACTAACAAAATGTTTGTTGAATAACAGTGAACAAAGTTTTAGTTATAAACTTTTTGATACCTCCAGCTACAAAGAAGAAAACAAGGTTGGCATTTGGCTAGTTTTTCTATTAACATTGTGTTTTGGAAAACGGTCACAACTTTTTGGTGGCTGAAGGTATCAAAAAGTTTATAACTAAAACTTTGTTCACTGTTATTCAACAAACATTTTGTTAGTTGATCATTTTTCACAATAATTTATCTCAACGAAGTTATGCAACTTCAAAGTTGGTTAAATATTTTGCACAAAGTTCGTGAGATGTAGATCATTTCGACGGTTTACTTGCGAATAGAGAGTTAAAACTTGTGTAATGTACGTTTCATACATTTCTGAACAACAACATAGCAATTTCATAATTGTTTAGAAAAATGAAATTTTTTGATTTTTTTGCTTGGAGTTGATCAAGAAATTTTGAGCAAAAATGAAAAAAATAAAAATTTCCAAAAAGTGCGGACAATGATTCTAGGTTCCCGAATAAGAATAAAATCACTTTAAAAAGGCGCAAAAATGTTTGAATAGGTTGTTTAAAACTTTATTCAACTTACAAAAATATTTCAAAAATAGAAGGAATCGAACCAAAGCCTAAATCTTATCAGACGCGCGCACTCCCAACTCGGCCACCGAGGACATTTTTCAACTCAATGTGGTGGGTGTCACATTTTCGGTGGTCACGCAAGCTGAGATTTGCGTGGATTGCATGGTAAGACAGTGGATTTCAATGGTGTTTTTAACTGAAATTTCAAAACGTCATAACTTTGCTGAAACTTGACCGGGGCAGCTAAATTTTTTGGAGAGATCATAACTAACACTCTTCTGTAGGAATTTTAGCATGAGAACCCCAAATCTACGGACCTCCTCAAAGACTTCCCTTGTTAGGATTTGATACAAATGGGGTCGAATAAAACAGTTTTAATTACAAAAATGTGAAATACAAGTAGGGTGATCTCTACTACAAAACGAAGCGAGTTTCTTGTTACCAGTCAGCAAAATCGTCCATTTTCTTTTCTACAGATGCCAATTTCATTGCTCCGGCAGATTTTTTGCGATCCATTTGTTCTTTGCGACGAGCTTCATTTCTAGCCTGCATCTCGGCTCGACGAGCATCTGGAAAATGAAAAATGCAAGCGGATTGTTATTCTCCAACAACGGTGACCGTACCTTTATCATCCTTCATTTTCGTTGGTTGGAGTACTGCAGTTGGCTGAAGCACATTGCTTGACATACTGTTATCACCCCATCCATCATCGTCCCATCCTTTGTTAGCTGATGAATTATTAGTTGTTGGTAAAGGATCATCGAATCCCCATCCTGAAAATATACATGTTTTCAGATAACATTAAAAAAAGATCAAACAAGTTTCATAACTAAATTCTACGTGAGAAAATAAAACATATGCTAAGGAAATAATATTTACCAGTATTTGTAGAAGAGGAAGAATTGTTCATGAGAGCATTCAGCGAATTCGGCTTGACTGAAGATCCCGCAGCTGGAGGTGCTGATATTCCGAGAAGTGCATCAATATTGTCATCAATAGCTTTTTTGGTTTGTTTCTGAGCAGATGATCCTGCCAGATTCGATCCTAAGTTTAATCGTCCAATTGTTGGCTTCTTCGCGGCTGCAGACGAACTAGATGATGACTTTTTGACTCCAGGAATGGGAGATGATGTGGCAGTTGCTATCTGAAATAAGACAATATGGTTTAAGTAAATAAAACCTTAATTCTTACTGGAGTATCCCAACCAACTCCCCAGTCATCAGCATCATTAGACTTCGTGTTGATATCAGCCCAATCATCAATAGCAGAATCATTTGAATCCTTCACTGCGAACATATCTCCTCCATCTGTTAAATCTCCCCAACCATCATTTGTTGCAGGTTTAGCAGGGGTTGGTTTGAGAACTGTGCTTGATTTTTCTGAAAATAAAAATATTAACAACTTATTGAAAAAATTGCAGAACAAACCTTTCTCCGCCGTTGGGTTAGGTGTTACTGGTCTTGAGGAAGTATCAGCAGTAGCTGGCGCTCCTGGTTTGACTTCTGCTGGAGGTGGTCCCTTATAAAACTTTCCAGATAATGACTTGAGAGCCCAACTTGCCCATTGTGGAACTTTCTCGTGGTCCAGAATAGAACTTGCTCCGGCTTTAACTCCAGCTTCGAGTTCAGGAATGCAAGCTGGATTTTCAGATGCTTTTTCAAGTTTTTCAAGGAATCCACGAATAGCCTTGAATGCTTGATCTCTAACTTGTTTTTCAGGATCACAAGTCAACGGAATGAGACTCGGAACAATTCGGTTGGAAATTTCAACGAGTGGATAGAACTGTTGAGTTGCAGAAAGCGCTAGAACTGAAGCCATTCTTGATGGTGCAAACGGATCCTTCAGAGCTCTAGTAAATGCGCTTATTAATATTCCTTGTCGTTTAGCAGGTGCAATCAGGTGTCCGATCTTCCCGAGGCAAATGGTAGTGTTGGTTCGAATACCTCCATGCTCATCTCCTCCTTGTAAACGGGCAAGATACTTCATCAATTCGACATTTAAATTATTGTAGTTGAGTTTCTCTGCCAATGAAACCATTGCTTTGACTGTACTTTCGCGAACTGCTGGATTTGTGTCCAAGAAACCAGATGTTAAATTTCTGAAATTAAACATTTAAATAAGAATTTCAGATTTCAGAGAAAAAATCTAACCCAAATATTTTGTCGTTCAAAATTTGTGGAGTCAAATGAGGTGCAAATTCATCGATTCTTTCTAACAACTTGACTCTTGTAGTTCTATCTGGACTGCCAAAAAGTTTGCACAAACATGGAACAATTGTTCTCTGATATTCTGCTTCATCAAGAAGACGTCCAAGTTTGAACAGAGGAATTAAAATATTCGGTCCTGCATCTCCATATTCATAGGTAAGAATAAGTTTTGGAAGAATTTTATATTTTGCTACGTCTTCTGGGAAGATATCAATATTTTCTCGAAGATGCATGAAGAACGATTGTTTTTCGCTAGCTTCCTTCAGTTCGAATTCTTCCAGGAAAAGTAGAGTATCCACGAATTTATTCTTCAAGTATCCCCCAGTGAGTCGATATTCTGAAATCTTTGAAACTGAATAAAAACAACAAAATTAATTTTGGATTATCTTTAATAATATCACAAACTGCAAGTCGTGCAGCTGATTGTGCTCCAATTTTTTTGTATAATTCGTGTATCCGTTGTGGTATCTTCCCTGGAGCCTGTGGTCTTGTGATAGCGTCATTGAATCCATTGAAAACTTCCCATAAAACAATTGCTAATTGATTTAAATCTGTCTGTGGACTAGTGAATCCAGTGACCAAATGAAGTCCACCAATTTTCCAATCTCCTCCGGCTGTTACAAATACTCCTTTACGCAGATTTTCGTGACTTAGTTTAGCTTCGTGCATAAATTTTAGAGCGTTCTGAACAAAAATAGATTATTTGTAAGTTTACAACTATTAAAAAACATACTAATAACTGAAACATTCCCCAGGAAACAACAAATTCTTTTTGGCTTTCAGTGAGACCGGCTTCCTTTAAATACAGCTCCAGTGGTTTACATTTTTCCGTGACGAGGTAGAAAGTTCCTTCTAGCTGAAAAATCCGTTCGTGTGAAGTCATCAAATTGCGAAAACCCACTTCAATACTATCTAAATAAGTGATAATGTTAGGATGGCGCATGGTTTTCAGCTTTTGTGCTTGTTGTTTTAACGTTGAACTTCGGTTGTCCCAGAAGATTGTTGCGAGTTCACCGGGTTCAGCCTACAATATTTATTGAAAATATTCATTGAACAGCTAAAAATGCAAAAACTCACTTTCTTAAAGCTATTTCCGATCGAAACTCGATCGAAAAAGTGTTCTTCTGCTCCAGGAATGTCATATGGGAATTGGGACTTCGGATCCCGTTGGAAGAAGGATGACAACACCGATGCCATCCCTAAAAGTGATCGAAATTTATAAAATAATCTCTCCGTAAAATTGAAACGCTGGAAAACCGGTCGGGTTACGTGGAAATCGAATTTGAACACATTTAATAGAAAAAGGGGCAAGATTGTCACTACTGACGCATCGATTGCAGTTTCTCTGCGTCTCGTCTCTCTTTCACTCACTTTAAAAGATGAGAATAGACTCATTCTCGTTTATTTTGGCTTTGTTTTTCCTAGTTTCTCTGGTTTCTCAATGAATTTATATAAATCTTACCGAAAATAGTGAAATGCGATAGAACTGAAACATAATAATGTTTTATCAAATTACTAGAGCTTCAGTTTACATTTAGTTTTTCAGAATGTCTAGAAATGATCTGGTATTTAATGAAAAACATTGAAAGAGACAAAGAAAAATATATTCGAAAATGATTCAAAAGAATTTTAAAAACCAGTGACTGTACTTCTCGTGCCGATGCCCATCACTTTGGTCGCATCTGCGCCTTTAAAATCTACAGTACCCTTGCTCAAAATTCTTCGATAATTTTTTTAGCTCTCACTATTTAGTCAGCACTTTTCCTTTTTTTCCATATCTTTTAATGATTTTTCTCCTCGTATATATTAAATTCCTTCTATTTTTGATCGTTTGATCACAATAATGCTTCTGGAATGTCAGTCACAAAATAGTACACCTTCGAAAACGCGATAAAGGTGGGAAATTCCGTGATGACAACATTTTTTGGCTCGCAAATCAAGTTCTGCACAGCCCCGCGTGTAAGTGTGAATATTTGTGTGTATGTCTTACACCTGATAACACATTTCTCTGAAAACTGACGACCTAATCGCCTCCGGCCTGAACCAACATGCCCTATGGTGTCGAATGATGCAAAGCGCTCGAAAATTTATAGTTTCGAACTTTCATATTCCCATTTCTAATTCAAAAAATTTGCGGAATTTTTTCCCATACTCATTTTATAGAAAAAGACCAGAACGTCAACCAGTCTTCCGCTAAAATGTGTATAAACGGGTCAGTGTTTATCAATAGACAGCCCGAAAACTCACTCGACCAATACTGCTTTTTTCGAGATTTCTAAGCGGAAAATGGAAATCGATTTGTTGTCATGTGATGTTTGCTGCGAAACGTTCGCGAAAATTAATTGTTTCCGTTTCTATCAAAAGAACAAAATTCAATGTATCCGTTTCTATAATTACAAAAGAACGCATTGTTACAGAATAGGTTTTTTTGTCAATTTTGTATGCTTTGCAATCTTTTTGCGCTCAAATTTCTGATCATTTTACTGTGAGACCATTCTCTGATTCTTCCGCAAAATAAAAATTTCGACATCGACCTCGACGTTTATTTAAATAAGTTCTAATATCATTATTTTCATGACGTGTGCTCAGGTTTTCCTTGAAATCTAATTATAAGTCACATATTTCTCTAATTTCCTCTGGAAAAGTCTCGAAATTTGGCGCCATCAGGAAACCTACGTCAATTTCATTTTCTCCGAATCTCCGCCCACTTTCTATCATTTATAGCGACTAGTCGCTCCAAAAGTTTCAGTGTCTGCCGGTGATTTCAGTGCTCTCCCATGCTTGTACAAACACGCAATAAATTATAAATCAAATTAGCAGACAGCCGACTTGACGGCGTTTATCAGCCTGTCAGTCAGCCAGCTGAGAGAGTAGATGACATCGCAGATGTGTCCCTCCTTTTCCTTGTTTCAACATATGCTACTGATAAGCGTTAATTAAAGACGCACATCGTTTTTCATTTAATGATTTTTATTCCAGAATTGCGTGCACATGACTGAATTGAACTCTTTTCGTTCAATGAGCGCAGTATTTTCTATTTATGGCTTTATCGAAAAGAACTAGCCTGCCATCTCTTTTGCTCCTACAAACTTCATAACCACTTCTCTTCAAACCTTGAAACTCAATTTCTTATATATCCTCCTTCTTCCCGCCTTCATATTTCTCATTTTATTTATATCGCTTTCAGGGTATATTTCCTTTTCAATGTCACTTCAATCCCTCCTATCTACAAAAATAGTCCGCGCGACATCAATCGCCGACGCCGCTTTTGATGCTGTCGTGCTCGTCGGAAGTCAGGACAATGTTCAACAGTTCGGAGCGATCCAACAGGTCTCCGCAATCGCTCCAGCCGTTAACAATTTCTTAAAGGTTCGCCCTTTTCTCAATAATCTCTAATAATACCCTAATCTTCCTTTTCAGCTACACTCTGGTGCGTTCAACTCAACGTCTCTCGTTCAAGTCGACTCATCTGTCGTTCCATCTGGACGACTGATTCTATCAGGAACTGGAAATGTGTCACGTGACTATGATGATGTCCGTCGTTACCAGGCTGCTGCTCGGAAGGGAATTTCTATGTTAGTACTAATGTGCATCCAACATCATTTTGAAGCGTATTAATTAAATGACTACACCGTTTAAGCAAATAATAGAACAATTGGCTTAGATGATTTTAATTCTAAGAGCGCGCTAATTTATTAATTCTCGTAGTACTTGGAGAAAAAATGATAAGACTTTATGGAAGACAGTTATCAGAAAACGTGCGGAGGAAAGCATAGATCAGCATAACTGATTGTGGGGGCGAACTGCGTCATTTCCGTGAATAACACCATAGGTGCGGTTTGAACGTTGGTCTAGAATAACTGTCATATCTAATGATGTCAGTTTATAATTATTATCTATTTTCAGGGCTCTTTCTGCTGGTGTTAAATCTCCACTTCTCATCACACTTCCAAATTCTCGCTTCCCAAATGCCGAACTTGTTGCCGCACTCGGAGCTCTTACCCCAGTATACACTCCACTCAATGTTCGTGAAGAGGAGAACAAGCAGAAGTTGAATCAATTGGGATTATTGGCTGTAAGTTTCGAAATTTTCAGTTTTGGTAGAACAAATTTCAATTAATATATTTTTTCAGATCGGAAACAGTGACACATCTGCCCGTTTGGAAAAGCTTGTTGAAGCTTACGATGCTTCGTTCACAGTGTGCCGTGATGTTGGAGAGGCTGGACCAGAACGCATGGCTCCACCACGTGTAGCTGAGTATATCCAAGGTGCATTTGCAAATGGAAACATTAAAGTAACAGTCGTCGACGATCAGAGTGTCATTTTGAAAGATTTCCCATTGATGGCTGCTGTCAATAGAGCCGCCAATTGTGTCAAGGAGCATCAGGCTCGTCTTATTCGATTGGAATATGTTGGTGAAGGAGAGACTCAGGATACATTCTTCGTTGTTGGAAAGGGAGTTACCATTGATACTGGAGGCTGTGACTTGAAGACTGGAGGACACATGTTCGGAATGTGCCGTGACAAGTACGGATCTGCAGTTGTCGGTGGATTCTTCAAGGCTATCGATGTTCTGAAACCAAAGAACATTAAGGCTGTCGGGTACATGTGCATGGTTCGCAACAGTATTGGATCTCATGCTTATACTTGTGATGAGGTTATCACTTCCAGAAGTGGAAAGAGAATTCACATTTATAACACTGATGCTGAAGGAAGACTTACAATGCTTGACCCCCTCACTCTTGCCAAGGAAGAAGCTTTGAATGCTAAAAATCCGCATTTGTTCACTGTTGCCACATTGACCGGACACGAAGTTCTTTCATACGGATATTACGCAGCTATTATGGATAATGGTCCAGCTAAAGCAAGTGGATGGGCTCGTCGTGTGCAGAATGTCGGAGATGAATTTGGACAACCAATTGAGATCAGCAGACTTCATCCAGAGGATTTCGCTTTCCATATGGCCGAATGTGAACAGGCTGATCTTCGGCAGGGAAATACAAAGCCATCAGTTGCTACCCTCAGAGGTCATCAGACGCCAGCTGCATTCTTGCAAATGGTACGTTCTCAATTATGAAATTTGTCGTTTAAGTAAAATTTAAAAATTACTCAGAAAGCCAAAAAATATGAAATATGAATTTTCGTCCTTAAATTATAAACTAACAATTTCATTGATCAATTTTCTGTCTCTGGAATAAAATTTGAAACAATTTTTCAGGCTAGCCGCATTGACGAACATGGCACAAACAGTTCTCACCCATTGAAGTATTCTCATATCGACATGGGAGGATGTTCAGGAGATCATCCATCAGTTAGCTTCCCTAATCCACTTGTCACCCTTGTCGCCGGCCTTGTGCTTCCTCACGTTTAGAAATTTCCCGATTTTTCGTTAACCATTTTCTAATGCTCTCCCTACTCATTTTGGTGCTGTGCACCGATGTTTTCTGCCAGGCACACATATTTAGTTCAATACCGTATCTTTCAATTCCATACTGAAAAAGATATGATATCATATCTCTCTCTCTCTCTCTTTTATTTTAATTGCATCCCAACTTTATTTAGCCCTTATACAGGGAACCAGAGCTTGTTTCTTATCATTCGCCCCCGGAATCCTTCCTCCATTCTCACATGTAAAATAAATACGTTTGTCCAGAAAATCACAAACAACATGCACAACTGAATAGTTCCGGCTGAACAAAAGACTGGATTAGAAGTATAAATATCCAAATAGAGAAAAAAACTTATCAAACTTTTAGTTGTGTGTCCACTTCTTGTTTTATTATAGGCTCTTTGTCTTTTTTGTTTCTTATCTTTGTGCCGATAAAGAACTGAAACCAAAAGTGTCAATGGACTGTCAAAAACCACTTTTCAAGACCTTGTTTAGTGGCTCCACTTTGAATAAATAGCTGAAATTCCGAGTTTGTATTTTTTTCAAGAATTCAAAATTTTGTTATATTTACAGCTTTAGGGTGTGTAAGTGTTGACATTTCAAAACTTGTGCGAGAATTCTCAAGAGAATTTTAATTTTTTTTGTAGTTATTGCATTATAGTTTCAACGATTTTGGCATACTTTCTTAAAGGCGCACAGAGTTATTCAGATAGGTCTCGATGAGCAAAAAAGTTTATGGTAGTTTCTTTTAAAATGTTTATTTTGAAAAATTATTTAAAACAGTTTTAACAAAAGTAAAGAAAGGCATAAAATTCACCTTAAAAAACTTTATGCTTCAGATCGAGCTGAACATTATAATATGATCAATTCCAAGCCATATAAAAATGAAAATCCTAAGAGAAGAAATGAAAAAAACTTTAAAATTTACGACCAACCTTCGAACCTATCACCTCACCCATCAAAAAACAGGTTTATCTATCAATTTTCAATTTTAACACAGAGATCCCAAACCATTCACATGTTCTTCTTATTCAAGTCAGACCACCTCAATGGGTGTTACACTTTAGATTGTCCTTTTTATCTTTATAACCTTGTTCTCTTTTTGTATTCTTTATATCATTCGGCAACGAACGAATATTTTGCTCTCTTTTATTAATTTTGCGTTTTTTTCGCTAAAAATACGGTACACGGTCTCGAAACGACACATTTTTGTTAAATAAAAATTGTGTGCACCTTTAAAGAGTACTGTAATTTCAAATTTTTTTTTCCACTTAATTTTCATCGATTTTGCATAGTTTTTCAATAAAATTGTATTTATTCGATAAGAATAACGCAAAAAATGAGTTTGAAATTACAGTTCTCTTTAAAGGAGCACACCTTTTTGTTATAATAAAATTGTGTCGTGTCAAGACCTTGGACCGTAGTTTTGTCCAAAAGTCGCATAATTTCGCGTCTGGGTAATATTTTTCTTCAGACAAAAATTCAAATTTCAAAACTTGTTTTCATTAAATTCCATAACATTTTTGTTTCTTATCACTATACGATTCGCGAAGAAAAAAAAACAACAATGGGAGAAAACAAATTATGCAAAAATAACACGAGTGGGGGTGGAGCCATGTGCTCTGCGTTTTCTTTCTCCTCATTTCTCATTCTTTCCCCTCTTATTTTATGCGCCCTGCTCAAAATCGATTTCGGCTCTCCCACGTATGTTCCTGGGAGCTCATGAATACAAAGAGCATTTAGAATAATGGTAGATCTTTGTTTTTCATACGTGAATTTTGACACTTTTTCAGTTACTTTTTTGCCTACAAACCGCATACGTATTCGTTATCATAGGTAATATGACTGATATGACGATCAATTTTCCTCCTATTCTCTGCCAACACAAAGGTGTAACAGATGCAACGTCGCGCCGCCCTATCGCCTTTTGCATTCATTGAAACTGGCGCCACCAAATACTAACCGCCTATTAACTTTAATCTTGTACAGTTCTTTAACCATTCATCTTCCATTTTTATTCATCCGTGATTTTTTTTTTTAAAGTTAATTTTTATTTTCATTTCAGCGGAGTAAGCCATCTCACAATGCCAGTTCCACAATCCGAGCAACTCGTAAAGCTTTTGGAAGTTCAGAGTGTAAAGCTGAATGAAGTGCAAAACAATTTGAGACTGAATCGATATAAAGCTCAACAAGATATTCGTCAAGCAATCGCTGCAATGATTGTATCACTTAGAGAACGCGAAAGACAACTTATTGGAGATCTAGATAGAGCATTCTATAAAAAAGAAGGAAAACTCGTGAACCAGATGGATATTGTTGCCGAAGAACTTGGTGAGTGACGAAATTTATTTGCTTTCAATTATTTTTCACATTTCTCTTCATTTCAGCCGCTTGTAATCTTGGGCTCCCTGCTGGCAATTCTATTCTGAATGTGGATGATGACGTACGTCTTGAGCTGGATCTTCCGATCTCAGACATCAGAGCTATGCACGAACGTATTCTCAAGATGGGAGAAATTCGAATTTCACAAAATTGTCAACGACTTCCAATGAAGAAGGTCGGACGTACTTTGCCTCTTGATATGGAATCATATGACGACGACAACATGTGGCTTTTGACCAAGAAGAGCAAAACTGACACATCTCCTGAAACTCCACACGAAGTTGATACTGTGAAGAGTTGGCTGAGCCGTCTACCAGATGGAAATGCTGCTCTCAACGTCGACTTATCGTCTTTTGTAAGCGGAGAATCGAAAAGTGAAAGCTCGGAGAGCAATGCAAGTTCATTTGAACTTCTAAATGAAGTGGCAATGTGCTTGAAGTATACTGCCAACGCCGACAAGGCATTCCGTGATAGAATTGAAACTATTCACAACGAGCCAGCTAGTAAATGGTTACTTCATTCCGATGAAGAAAGCTCTTCAACACACCTACCACGCCCTCCAGTTCCAGCAAGATTCCGAGATGATGGTGAAGACAACGAGGATGATTTTGAGAGAGAGGACATCAATACCGAATGGTGAGTATTTAATATTAGTTTTGTGGAAAGCCAACTAGAAATCTATATTGCCACTTTAAAAAATTTCATTTATTTTCAGCTCATCTGACTCATTCAAATTCATCGATGTTATCAGCAAACTTCAAAATTCCGAAAATTCCAAATGGCTACAAGCACAACCAACAACTATAGAAATGAATGAAGATGAAGATCAAAGCCCTGCCGCAAATCACAGAAGATTCGTTCAGAAGTATTGCCAATAATGGTGTTTTTTTTTAATTTCATTTTTGAGCCAGTTCATCAATAATAAACAAATTGTACAGTTTATCAATTCATGAATTCAAATGTTCAAGTGCTCCAGGTTTATAGTCGACAGATTCCAAGATAATGTTTCCGTCGACAGTTCGGACTGGAAGAGAACTTTGTTGATAAGAATTCGGAAAAGTACACTTACCTCGAAATTGCTGATTAATGTTTTGTGCCCGACTGGCTTCTAATATTTGTTGAAGCAAATCAACTACACTTTTTGCATCTCCACTCATTTCAATTACTTCTGACTCCCTTGGAGGGATTGTTTGAGAGAAAACTTCTGATATAATTAGAAGAAAAAGAATTGAAAAAAGTAGAAATCTATGCATTTGAATATTCAATAGTGAATAATAAATAATAAACAAGTATACCTCCAAAAAGTGAGGGATTTTTCAATTTTATGGGATGATCATAAAACTAGATTTCATAATTTCAAAGTGAAAGTGAAAATGTCCAAATTGTACCTAATATTATTGTACTGTACCGGAAATACATAACAGAAACACATGTTTTTTTTCGTTTTTATTTTGTCCATTCTTCATACCAAAATGGATATTTTTGGGTTTTCAGAAACACATTAAAATACAAATACAAAAGTGGAAAAGGTTCACAAGTTTGGATGAGATAATCTGTAGAGGATCATGGCTGCGGAAATATTTGGAACAAAGAAAATGATTCGATTGAAACAATTCGAGTCGACATGGAAGGCATTTAGGAAAGCCATTTTTGAATTGCTATGAAGACAACGGTCTAGAGTTACACGATAGGTGTGATGCATCTGAAAATGTTTTTTGAATGATTAGATTTAGTTTGTGTGAGTTTTTTAACTTCAACAGAACTCGATTATCACTTGAAAACAAGAATTTCCAACAAAGAGTACTGTAACAAAAATTGTTAAAGAGTGACAATTTTTCAGTTTTCATCTATCGTAAATTTAGAAGTCGACAAACCTTTTTTGTCTTAATATAATTTTCTGAATATGTTTCAATCGAGTTTAAACATGCGAAACTGCTATCGATTTATTAAAAAGCTCAAATTATTTTCAAATTTGGCATTTTGCCAGTACTTTTTGCCGAAAAAATTATCAATGAATACTTTGAAGTTTACAAATAATGGGTGATTAACAACATGGCTGGCTCAGTTTAATATTTTAGGGGAAATATATAAAGAAAGATCAGCAAAGTTGCAATGAACAATCACAATTTTTTGCAAAAACTGAAAAGAGTCAATTTATGGGTGGAGTCATCTTTGGCATTCTGAGCATTACACATTTTATGTGACATATGTATGTTAAAGTTTTCAACACTCGAGAGAAAGCCAAATAATCAAAAACCACAAAACATCCCCCACAAGGGTTATGAAATACCTACCTGATCATCTCCACATGTTTGCAGTACATCGTCATGCATTAAAATTTCAGCGGTTTCCTGGATCTACAAATGTCTTATTTAGTTTTACATCTTTGAATAATTTGCAAGAACTTACATTACTCTGAACTTTTGCTGGTGGCGATAATCCAGCAACAGTAATTCCCATACAAACAATAGTCCATCCATTGAGAAGAACATATATAGCTGGATCCATAACAGATTTGAAACTTCCAACAATATATGCAGCATTTACAAATGAAATTAAAGTAAATAATGGTACAAGTGAACCGTATTTGCTCATTTGTTGGTTCACAAATCTGGTGAGTTGAATTAGATCCGAGTGCCGTTTACTGTAGTTATTTAACACTTGAGGCAGCTGAAATTTGGATTTACTACAATAAAATGATAAGAATCAATACCGTAAGTTGTTGAAATCTTGCACTATTTGTTAGTTCTTTATTGAAATGTTTGATTTCTCGATTCAAAGCTGTATTTACTGTGACATAAATAACAACTGCAAGTGCAGAGGCAATACATCCGATAAAGTCAATGAATGGTGCTAGCTGATGGACCACGGAATCAGAATAGAATGTGCTGAAGTTGTATAGAGTTAGGAACAATATATTATAGGTGTGTATTTGATGGAATTTTGATAAAGAACGGCTTACAACCTGATGGACTTCCAAAATTATGATAGGTTAAAACTGAGTTTTCACCACTTTCAACACTGTAAAACAGTAGACTGTAAAACGAAATATTTTCGAAAATTTTCTTTAAAAGGTTTCTTATGATATGTGGTAATTTTCAGTAGTATCAAATAATTTTCCCGCTGACGATACTCCACTTTTAACCTAAAATAGCCTTTTCTCATTAGACCCCTTCCTCATTGAACAGGTCAATAAACAAATATTTACATGCCCAGTCAGATGTTTTCCAATGTATACAAAAACCTAATACCATTTTTGAAATAAAACACATTCAAACTTACGTAGAATCATTCAACATGTACCGATTGGTAACAGAAGAATAAAATGAAGTGCTTAAAGATACGACAAATATTGGAATAATCATTATTGCAGCTTTTCTGTGATAAGTCGTATAGTCATCAATGCTTTGACTTGTCGATAATCTCATTGTTCTTAATCGAGCAAGTGTGTCTTCAAACTGGGACACAAATCCTTCACGAGTCCAGCACATTACTGAAATTGCACTGAAAAATGCTTGCACTGCCATGAAAGCATAGACTGTTGATTCTGCCCAACCAATTGAAAATGACTGAAAACAAATTATTCGCATGCTTTATATTCTGAATGTTACTTACTTTATCTTCAATTTGCATTAATACAATAATTTTGATGATAGAGATAATAAGAATGATTACTGCTACACCTCCGGTTAGTATTCCTTTTACTGATCGTATGCTTTCTTTTCGTAATTTATGACAATCTAGTCCAGAGAATCTAAAAACGTATTTAAATTATCCTCCCCGAAGAGACACAAATGTTACCTGACAAGTGGTTCGAATGGTCCGAGAAGTTTGGGAGCTGGCGGAGATGGTAGTTGTGTCGGCTCGACACCCGGTTTAACATACAGACCGCCGAGGCCTATTGTGGTGCCCGCTTCAACCATCGGGGTTTCGAATTCTGAAAGTCACAGGAATCGAAAACTTGTACAAAAAGAGCTTACACAGAAATTTGCAGTATATGTTTCATAACCACTAGAAGATCATTTTACAATGAATTTCTGAGGACTCTCCAGATATTTATATGTTTCCTGGCTCGTAAAAGTTGTGAAAAACAAATAAATATTCAGATCGTGGACGAATAATGTCTTCAATAATCTTCAACCCTTGTTTCCAAACACTAACTACAGGAGTCATCCATCTTAAAATAATCATTATAGTTTTCAAAAATACTGGAGAGTTAGGGAAGTTATGCGAAAAATGAGATTGAATTGTTGTCCTGCATTATTACATATCTAATTACTATTCAACGAAAATACATGTGCATACATCGGAAAAATCACAGAGCTAATAATTAAAATCAAATCAATGGAAGAATGGGATCTATTCCAAAATAGTGATGAGATGACCGGTGGACGATTTGAGTGGTTTGGAGGAAAATACAAATACACAAAAGCCAAAGGAGACAAAACTCTTGAGCGGCGGCTCGACGAGCACTCAAGGAAGGTGACGAAAAAATGACCGAAGAGAGATTGGACAGTTGGCATGCTCTTCCATTTTCTCTGTTCCAATCTGACCTATTGTTTCGAGAGAAGGAAAGAAATCGAACAAAAAAGTGTCAAACTAGATGAGAAAACAAGAGAAAAGACGACGAAGTTGGAGATTCCATTCCGCGCGGGACGCTCAGGGCTCGCGGAGCAGCTTCGGCTTATGGTGGAGGAGCGTGCGACAAACAACAAGACAGTTGTCTCACCGTTTTTTGTGTTTCTCCTCGCCATATATCTCACTCGTGTCGAAAAGAGGCGCAAAAAATGACACGCAAACTGTCAAACCAAAAATGGGAGATAGAAAAGAAACGCGAGAGATGTGTTCGAGAAAATAAAAGAGATTTGCTAAAGACACAACGAAGAGCCAGACTTTTTATGGGATACAAGAGAGAGGTGCTCTTTGAACTTAAACAAACGTTCTGCAGAAGAACATCTTTTTTAAATATGCATCGCTATAGAATATATGCGCGGATGTTTATTACCTAGCACCTGACATTAAATAATAACGAGCAATGCCGAGTTTGTGTTTGGTTTTTTGTAGTAAAAGAGTACTGTATAAAATGATTAAAAGTTTTCATAAGAACTTTTGAAAATTCTGAAGATTAACAAAAATTATTATTCTCATATTTATGTTGTGTAAATTATTCAGGAAATTTTGTTTTCAAGCAGGCATAATTGATTTGTGAATTGTGCAGGTTTCCGTTTGCGATGTATAATACGCAAATAATACACATACATACATTCGCGATACGAGAACTGTACGTAAATGTGTGTTTTTGTAATAAAAGTCTTGGGGTAGTAGGTTTCCAAATTCAATATAACTATTAGAGAACTGAAATACAACACGTTATCTGAATCGACCAAAAGATCCAGAAATCAGTGAACATATAAATGTGTTCCATAATGACTTACCCATTTCAACGTTGACAGCAATTGAAAAAGAGCGCTGGCGCCGACAACAGAATTTACGAGCGAAAAGCTGATTAGACGGCCGTTTCCGAAAAGTCTACAATAACAGATCGTTTTTCCTTTTTCGAAAAGGAAAAAATGCAAGGATAATTGATCGTTACTAGAATACACAAAAATGAAATAGTTTGTATTCTCGAAAATCGTTTTATAATTGGACAGTTAACACCAAAAAACCAAAAAAGGTAGGGAAGCGATGAGGGCGGGTTAAAGGATTTGAAGCCAATGTAAAAGATGAAAAGACAGATTGGAATTGTAGTGGACAAGTATGATTCATCAAAACATAAATGTAATAGTACTTGAATTGGCAGATGTGAGAGGCATTGGAGAAGTTCTGGATTCAGCAATATCTTTACAAAATGTTTAACAACGACATGGCAGAGAAGAAAAAAACAGAAATAAGTGTAGGTGTCAAAAAAATGTAAATTAAAAGAAAATAATTGTGACAACTTCCATTTTTATCAAATACTTCGAAAATGCTGTTTCACATTGAGAAACTGAAATTTTACTGTGAATTTTTCCCATGACCTTCCAAATTTGAAGACTTAAAAACCGATCAACAGTGTATTCATCATAAGCCTTCCATGAGGGTGAGTTTTAGTTTGTTCGGGTAAAGAGTAATAAAGGGTATCAACGTGCCCTACTCGGCATTTTGTCACAGAGTTCCCTCGCACTTCTACAGTCTCCCCTCGCACTTCCACAGAAAGATCTGAACTCTGTATGAACTCTGTAGAAGTGCGACGATGTGCGACGAAGTGCGATGAAGTCAAAGCAAAAAAAGGAAAAAGAGGAGTCGCGTCCGCAGTATCTCAGCGCTGACTGTCGCACCTCGTCGCACTTCTTCGAACTTCTTCGCGCTTTATGAGGTTTTACTCTTGTCGCTCTAATTTTCCGCGCGCTTCTTCGCACATTCTCGCAGATTGTCGTAGATCTTCGCGCTTTGTCGTACTCTGTCATAAAACACCAAAATTTTAGTCATATTTCGGGCTGTTGCTGCTTCTGTAACTCACGTATAGTTGAAGGTGGAGTGCCGAAACCTGAGACTTTGCTTTTTCAGACTCATAATAACCCAAAACTAGTTTTCGTGGTTCACTTATCGAAACAAAAGGTCCATTTTCAGCTAAAATCCCAGATTTTGCCAACTTGTGAGTTGATGTGAGAGCATTCACCAAAAAAAACAACGGATACTAAATTCGGTGATCCCGCGAAAATTTGAAAAACATAGAAAACCAGGGATAACAATTTTTGCTGTAGTATTTCCAGTTACTCAAAAAAATTCGAGAATGATACCCTGTGTCTGACTAGAAGTGTTTATTGAAACCTGAAGACTATCTAGTAGTTGGTTCAAAACGTCACTCGATATTACCAAACTTTCTAATTTCTAATTAGCTCTGCCGACTTTTCTAGAATATCGATTCTGTCAGAAAAATTAGATTGCATGCCTAACTAATAGAGGAAATACGGTAATCTTATTATCTTGTCTGTTATATACCCTCTACTATGTGTGTATGTATGACATATCTTTTGGAGAAGCTTTGCAACAACCTAGTACTCGATGAGTGTTTGATAAAATTTCATTATTTATTTGATCACCTCCTTATCTACAGAAAACAACCATTCAAAACTGTAACTTTGAAATAGTTTTCAAGTTTGAGTAACACTACATCCACATTGAATGATCAAGATAGCACGGACCATGTTTCCTTTCAATACATTTTGCATAAAAGCTCTCTCGCGCGCGAGCTCAACAGGTAGGATCCCAACTTCAGAACCAAAATTAGCAGTAAGTTCAACTCCCACAGAAAACACAACAGTATGCGACGAGGTGCGAAGAAGTTCGAAGAAGTGCGACGAGGTGCGAAAGTCAGCGCTGAGATACTGCGGACGCGCCTCCTCTTTTTCCTTTTTTTGCTTTGACTTCACCGCACTTCGTCGCACATCGTCGCACTTCTACAGAGTTCATACAGAGTTCAGATCTTTCTGTGGAAGTGCGAGGGGAGACTGTAGAAGTGCGAAGGAACTCTGTGGCAAAATGCCGAGTACTTTATTTTTACCCTCACGGAAGGCTTAACTTATCAAACATCAAAGTATCATCCCACATAACTGGAATTCACGTGTATTTGGCATAAACTGAATAACAAAATATGATTCACGAAAGTTTTTTTTGAATGTGTTACTCAGAATCATCATCCGATTTGACTCGTTTTATCTGGTACACATTGAAAATTATCAATCATGCATAGGGATTTCCTCACAAACTACGGTTTCGAAAGTGTTGTAGTATGTTGAAATTCCTAGCAGTAACTTCTTGAATCAAATGCACAAGTTTTTACACATCGTGTCACCTTCTTAATCAACTCTTGCATTTATTTAAAAGATTTTTCAAAAAAATTGCAACTACTTTGTAACTACTATTATTTATTGCAACTACAATTTACAATACCCATTTTAAAAATTATCACGGAGGGCAGCTAATTGTAAGAGAAAACACCTAGAGTACATATGTAAACCTTTCACATAATTAGGCAAATGCTCTTTTACTACCTCATCTTTTACAACGTTGCTCTTTTACTACGGTTTACTCTTTTACTACGGCCGTATTTTTTACTACGTTTTCCAATTTCGATCTTTTACTACAATTTGTATCTTTTACTACGGCCGTATTTTTTACTACGTTTTCCAATTTCGATCTTTTGCTACAATTTGTATCTTTTACTACGATTAACGATTTTTTACTACCTAATGAAAAAAAGAATATCAAAAGTTGGAATTTGAAAGTTACCTTGTAGCAGATTTTAGGTATAATTACAATTTCATTCTGAAATCAACATGAAAGTTTCATAGTTGTGTTCTTTTTCCAACTTTTGAAATATACTGTCTGAGCGGTTTTTAACTGAATCCGACGATATCATAACGGGAAAATGAAATTTATGAAAATTTTCCAAACAAAACTATTTTGAAACTTTCTTTAGCACTAATCAGTTATTGTAGAAAAATTCTAAACCTGTTGTTTTTGAAAACATTCATGTCAACTTTGTAATTTGGCATAATAATAAGAAACTCGGCAAGTAGGGCTCTATATACTCACATATCTTTTCGGGCAGAGGGAATGTGAAAAATTGATCAATCGCAAACTTGTAAGCTTAAGATAAGGAACACTTTTCCCGTGCAAACTATTTGAAAAAAAAATCTGAATGGATCCAGATTCGAACCAGCACTGACTCTACTGAAGAGCGCGCGCTTTACCACTTCTCCAAACAGGCGAGTGGCGGCCGCGGTTCCAAGGAATATGTGAAACCAACCGAGCTGTACGAAGTAGGAAGCTTCCATTACTTTTTCAGATATTTAGTTCTGAAAACTTTGTTAACTCTCCTTTTCATCAACTAAATGGCCCTTTTTGTAGTTATTTCTACTGGAAAAAAATGTGCCTGTAAATAATATCCTGTTTATAAACGTTGTTGTCCAGTGAAAACATTCCCTTGACCTGAAATTTATCGATAAAAGATAAATTTATCTTGAAAACTACTTTTTCGAGTGTATTTTTAAACATTCTACAAATTCCACTTAATAGCAGGTCGGGAACTTCTGCGATTCCTCGAATAAGCTATTTTCAAAAAAAAAATTAGGCCCAAAATTTGTTTCTGAAAAACGACCCCAATCTTGTATTTTCCAGTAATAAATACAATCTGAATTTTTTTCGAAGTTATTTTTCGCATGGAATGTCCTGTTTTTGGGCTTAAAGCGCACTTTTTTGTCAATTTTGCTTTTAAAAAATATGAAGTGTCGTCCAATAAAATGCACGATACGCAAAAGTACGCAAACACCAACGTGTACCGTACTCCGGAATTTTTTTCAATTTCGATTTTTCAATAACAAAAAGCGACGAAAAAGTTACGTTTAAAGCCGGGAAATGGGATTTTGATACGAAAAATTATTTTTAAAAATATACTGATTATATACACTTTTGGAAAAATAAGAACTGTAATGATTTTTGAGAAAAACATTTTAGGCCCAATTATTTTCATATGTTTCATTTCTGTATCTCGTATCAACGTTGAATATACAACAAAAATACACAACATATTTAGAATTGAGATGATTTCAGAAAATATTTTAGGCCATGGCCTAAAATATTCTGCAGAATGCATATTTTGCTCCAAAATACAAAAAAAAACAAGCAATTTGTGCTCAAAATTAGATGGTCATATTCTCGACATGAAAAACCGACAAAATATTCGGAGAACTTCAGTTTCGTAGAGAATTTCACAGTTTGATATGAGGAGATATACAGTTTTGGATTGGAATGCTTATCAACTCTATGCAAACTCAGTTTCATTATGGTCTTCGAGAAGGCGCGACGACTTTAACATGGCTGGTGTAGTGGTAGTGAGTGCAGTTTGCATCCTACATGTCATTTGCTCAAACCTTACCAGACAAATTGTTTTTTGTTCCGACAGAGTGTACTGAATTAATATATTTATCATATTTAAAAGTCATTAGAATCCTATTTCACCATGTTTCACGCGAGTTTCCGGTTTTGGAACCAAAAAAATTTCCAAATGTTTTTTGTTGGAATTTCTTCAAAATATATTTAACCTCATCGAAAAAACACAAATTTGGTAATTCTACAAGTTCCGACATTCACATCACATTTTCAGTCTTAAAATCACCTAATTAGAGTTGATTGAGCATAAAGACGTCCTACTTTCATAGACTTAGAACTCTGTTGGCGTTTGATTGATATTATTTACAGGCACATTTTTTTCCAGTAGAAATAACTACAAAAAGGGCCATTTAGTTGATGAAAAGGAGAGTTAACAAAGTTTTCAGAACTAAATATCTGAAAAAGTAATGGAAGCTTCCTACTTCGTACAGCTCGGTTGGTTTCACATATTCCTTGGAACCGCGGCCGCCACTCGCCTGTTTGGAGAAGTGGTAAAGCGCGCGCTCTTCAGTAGAGTCAGTGCTGGTTCGAATCTGGATCCATTCAGATTTTTTTTTCAAATAGTTTGCACGGGAAAAGTGTTCCTTATCTTAAGCTTACAAGTTTGCGATTGATCAATTTTTCACATTCCCTCTGCCCGAAAAGATATGTGAGTATATAGAGCCCTACTTGCCGAGTTTCTTATTATTATGCCAAATTACAAAGTTGACATGAATGTTTTCAAAAACAACAGGTTTAGAATTTTTCTACAATAACTGATTAGTGCTAAAGAAAGTTTCAAAATAGTTTTGTTTGGAAAATTTTCATAAATTTCATTTTCCCGTTATGATATCGTCGGATTCAGTTAAAAACCGCTCAGACAGTATATTTCAAAAGTTGGAAAAAGAACACAACTATGAAACTTTCATGTTGATTTCAGAATGAAATTGTAATTATACCTAAAATCTGCTACAAGGTAACTTTCAAATTCCAACTTTTGATATTCTTTTTTTCATTAGGTAGTAAAAAATCGTTAATCGTAGTAAAAGATACAAATTGTAGCAAAAGATCGAAATTGGAAAACGTAGTAAAAAATACGGCCGTAGTAAAAGATACAAATTGTTGCAAAAGATCGAAATTGGAAAACGTAGTAAAAAATACGGCCGTAGTAAAAGAGTAAACCGTAGTAAAAGAGCAACGTAGTAAAAGATGAGGTAGTAAAAGAGCATTTGCCACATAATTATAATAAGCATAATAATCATAAAGAGAATGGCACATACAGAATAATTGATTGAAGTATACTTTTTTTTTACCAATATCCAATTGCCCCACACTAACATTTGAAAGATCTTTATGATCAATGAACTAGCAAACCATTCGGGCTACGGTGTCTTTATGATCGATAAATGAGCACTTTTTCATTGCGTTTTTTTCCGTGAATGTTTTCAATTAATCGGGAAAAATTAACGATAATTCGTCAAAGCCAAAAAAAAGAAAAACCCAAAGTTCACATTCATGTGAATCACTTTTCTCTTCCCCTTCTCCACGCCAAGTTGCCCTTGCTATCATTTATTTCTCATTACAATTCAAAGTGTCGGACGCTTCTCTCCACTACACAATAAGTGAGTTTTAAAAGGAACAACTACTCATTCAGAGTTGGAAGGGATGTGCGCTTATGCAACTGCTGATCCCTACATTTATTGTATTGTGATATTTACACGTGTAGATGAATGTTATAATAAACACGGCCCGACAGAGCACGAGCTTACGTGGGAGGGGTAGAGATCAGAATTTAGATATTCGGCAATCAATACGGGAAAGGAATTGTGATGGTGATAGGAAAAAACTAGTTTCGAAAACTAGAAGTTATACTTCCAGCTTTATGATGACGTCGTCCTCAGTTTTACGAATTAAAGGCGCGACATAGTGAAAAATCCAACGAAAATCAGAAAACAAATGTAAGAATCATGATATGTTCAACACATGGTGCAGCGACTACAGTTATAAGTCAGCAAAACTTATAATGTTCAGTGATGTATCTAAAAACAACGATGGATTAGTAGCATACATATGATTTGAATATAAAGACGGGCATGCGCAATCCAAATTAGTCATGGCAAAATCAAGAGTGAAAAAATCAAGTATACCATACCGAGGTTAGAGCTAATAGCGTTGGCAATAGCCACTAACTGCGCATTCTACATTCAGGAGGAGCTAGAATTGTGCATCAAGTTTGAATCGGTAGAACTGTTCTCAAACACACTTCCTTATGTGCCGACAGAACATAATCCGGCGCATATGACTACAAGAGGAACGAGTTCGAAAGTGCTATTTTCGTCAATATTATGGCATTAAGCATGGTCTCCCAGGATTAAAAAAACGTAAAATTTTTTCTTATGTCTCTGCGTCTCTTTTTTGCAACACTATCTCGTTTTCATTAAATAAAAAATTCGATTGAAGTAGAGAAACCACCTAAAAAAATGTTAGAAATTGGTATATCGATATTTGTGAACACACTGAACATGTTATTTAGTAATATTTTCGGTACTTGTGTATTATTTCCCCTCATTTTATTATTATCCATTTTAATAAAACGTGATGTCCATTTTCCATCTTTAGGCTTAGAAATGGTTATTTCCTAAGCCTAAAAATACAAAAACTCCACACGTTTTTATTTGAAATTTTATTGTTTTTAAATGAGGGGAAATAATACACAAGTACCATATTTTCTGCGGTTTTAAAGAAGAACTGTTGAAAAAGTTTGAAACCGGATATTTGGCATCAGGAATATTTGGATAAGGGGTGTTACACAACCATTGCATTTCTAACAACCTCATTTTTACTTGTTTATTGAAAAGTTAAATACCAAATCTTATCAGATACAATTTTTGGGGATTTTTCTAAGAAAAATGCAATAATTATAAGAAAAAATTTGTTAAATGAGTTCACAAGCATCTATCAAACAACTTCTAACACAAACTCAATTTTACTTCTATAATACTTTCCTTCGTTGTGTTCTTACTTCTAGTTTTATTAGATCTTTCGTCAGAGTCACCAAGTGTTCTGTTAGTTAATGTATTGACAAACCACTGCAAAACACACTCCACAGACACTTTAAAATGAAATCTGTGCTCGCAACAATTTTGCATGACCTCCGTCCAAACAACATTTCATAGATATTTTCAAAAAGGCGAACGAAACATGTGTTCTGATAACTTCAAAAATTATCAAAATTAATCGAATTTTTCGAAAGTGTCGCGAATAGCATGGAGCAGGATCTCCATTATTCACGACTTAATAATTATTCTATAATTATTGCATAAGTATTACTGTAATTGAACTCTACTGGCGAAGATCACTACTACCAACAATCCACATCCACATTTCTCTGAGAACTACATCATGCAACCAAGAACAAGGACGTCAATCCATTAAACACGTGAACCACTACCGCATGCACAAAAGGATGACGGACGCGAGCAGCCACGTGGTGACCTTTCCACGTCTACACCGACGACCACAAGACACGTGTACAACACCGCCCAACAGGAGATGCTCATCGAATCAGTCTTAACTTTTACTTGCTTTATGTTCTCGCTTTAACTTCTTACTTGTTCTGTTAGTGTTACTAGATGGCCATAATAAACCGTTATAGAGTCACCAGATGTACTGTTAGTTGAGATACATATAAATACCACTGAACCGCACTGCAAAACAGAAAGACTCTAGATCTTTGTGGGGTTTTCTCAAATTTTCAGTTTTTTCCTCAGTTTTGAAAATTGAATTTTCCGCAAGAATATCTTGAAAATCCTACATTTTTCAATTTTTTGAAAATCCATAACATATTTTAAGAATTTCAAATATGATATAGACTGTTTTAGGCGTATCTAAGTCATCACTGCCGTTTCTCCATCTGTACATTAATGGTTTACTTTTGTAGATGTCCATTCGAAAATGTTTGTCAGAAGATTCGTTTGCTGGAAAAAGGCAAAAACTATGTTCATCGGTATCATGCAATCTACTTTACAAAAGTCAATTGATTTGGATCAGTGAGGATGCATCAAAGCAACATATTGAATCCGTTATTCAATCAACTGGGGCGAGTGTTTCTCAACAAAAACAGGACGGTTTCGGTACAATAGTAACTTCTCACAACGTTAAACAAAAACAACTTCCAGATGACTTTGATACTCTTATTACTATCAAGGGAAACGAGAAAGATGTACAGAAAGTCCTATCAATTTTTCAATGCAAAATACAAGTCAATAATAACAGTTGCGTTTTTTTCGTTTTGTGGTAGTGCGAAGGGATTTGAAAATCGGCTCATCAACTTTTGCTCTGGCTCCGATATCTGTTACGATATTCAAACATGTGATTATGGGACTACCGTTGCATTTGGAATAAGGCTTGAGGTACGTATTAATACACACTAGATTTTCAAAACCAATGCAAATTGCAGAGATTTGACGAAAATTCCGAAACGATTATTCGATTCATGAAGGATCTGCTGAATCAGCAAGATGAGCCAAGCATTGTGGAAATAGCTGATGACATGGCACACAGTGGAGAAAAATTCACGATGGACGAAATTTGGTGAGTTTACGATGCACATCTTAAATGAGATAATTAAATGAGATGAATATTCATGAATTGGGTTTTGCCAAAATTTTTCATATCGTCTAGGAGAATCGTCTCAAACTAGTTGCAGAAATACTTTTGACCACTGCAATGTTTCTCTTTGAAATTTGAAGTTTTAACATTTGAGCTTCTAATAAAAAAAAATCTCACAAGTTACACCCGACTTATATTTCAAATCTTTAATTTATTCACTGTTGGGAAGGCTCACTGATTAGTAAAAAATGATTGGTAAAGATATATCTTTTGTTTCAGGCAAGGCTTCGTTAACAACTTTCCCAAAAATGAACGAATCCAAGCAATTGGAAAACTGATTGGACACCTGGAAGGATCTGAATCGTTATTTCTTATGGCCTACAATTTGCAGAATACAAAAGGAAACAAAATCGAGGTTTTAAAATTGGGAATGAAACGTCCATTCAAAAACAAACGAGAATTGGTGAAAAAGTTGAAGACTGCCTTCCGTTCGAGTGAACAGAAAGAGATTCTCGACACAGCAGCACAATATAATTGCGATAATGTGTAAGTTTTAAAACATGCTATTATTATCAATTGTGTTTCTTCAGTGATTTGTGTGTTGCCCGTGTACATCTCGACAAGAAACTGAAGTCAGATGGCAGAAAAATGATCATTCATGACTTTTGCTCCACCAACGCATCGGAGAAACATTTGAAAAATCTGAAACTTGCCAAGCAACTGACAAAATCTAAATGCCTGGATGAAGCCCAAGTAATCCCAGAAAAGCTTCGAAAAGCATCTTACACCAATGATTAGCACCAATTATCCATTCTGGAAGTCATCTGTCGAAGATTTGAACAGTGATACGAAGCTCGAGGACTTGCAACTCCATATCTGTCAGCGTGGAATTGAAAATTTTTCCGGATCGACTTTTTTTGATTATTTTTCTATGAAAGCGTTGGTAATAATGCGTTCAAAGGGAATTCCGGATTTCATGTTGAATGTGTTGAATGGAATTGCAAACCATGCAAACAATATTTCCCAGAAAAATGTGAGTAATTTCCTACTTATGAATGTATATTATGGCTTTACAATTATGTTTCTAAAATTTCGCATCGAAAAGAAACGTTTTTCAATTAGAGAAAATATCAATTTTCAGATTCCGTCTTCTTCAAGCAATGCAAGAGCAGCAACCTCAAGTGGTGGTTTTATTTTCTCCCAGCATTATTTCTGTCCCAATTTGACTTTTTCACAATGTGTTGTATTTATGTCCCGATTTTTTTTTGAAATGTTCATTCACAATGGTTCTTATTTTTGAATCATTATTTACTAGAATATACCTGAAATGTCTCTTGCTCTTTCTTTTTTTTACCAAATAAATGATATGAATTTCATAAATAAACTATCGAATTAGCTTGGGTTAGGCCTGAACATGTGATATTTAGTCTGGAGAATATTCTCGAGAATAGTTTGTTGAGGCATACTGTATCCAACACATCTTTCAGATCGAGGATGACCATTATTGACTGATCGGTAGTGCTTGGATGTAGTGCGCGCGGAACTCAAAAGGTGTCGGCCGCTGCGAAAATAAACCTGTCGCCCTGTGTGCCCGAAGGAGAAAAAGGGACATCTAGGAGGCCACTTGCATTTCATTAATTTCTCACAGTTGTCACAGTTCGTCAGTTGAAAAATTCCAAAACATTTTCCAAATGATACATCTTCGTTCTTACTTAATGTTTTCTTAATCGTCTACAGTAGGGCTGGCCATCCGGACGTCCGGTTTTCCGGAGACGGAGATCCGGGAATCCTTTTCAAACATAGTCCACGCCCACATGGAGACCCCACGGGTGGCAAATGATACTGGAAATTTTCTTTTTTTTTTTCTCAGAAAATGTCGGGATATATGTTCACATAAGTGCCTGACTGGAAACATTTCCAGCATCATTTGCCACCCATGTGGTCTACATATGGGCGTGGCCTATATTTGAAAAGGATTCCCAGATGTCCTTCTCCGGAAAACCGGAATCCTGACGTTCGGAAAAACCGGGCGTCCGGTTGGCCAGCCCTAGTCTGCAGCATACTATAGAAATATATCTCATTTACTCAATTAATCGAAAAATTTTAAAAACCGCTTTTTTTTTTCATTGGGAAGTTCAAATTTTAGTACTAGAAAGCATGTTTTTTGTGGATTCTAAGCTTACACCGTTTATTTTGAGTGAGTTATGATGATCAATCTGAGCAATTAACGTTGTTTTGTCTTAGTCTCAATTTTTTAAGTATTCTCCAGACATTGCCCTATCTGAATACTGGTCGTTTTCAGATATAACTCGTGTCCTCTGAGGGAGAGCCTTCAATACCCACGGAAGTGTTGAAATGGCACTCAAGCATTATTTCGACTTGCGCCTGGAAGGGTTCTATAAGTAGGGCACTCATAAGTTGCCCACGCGTTGGCAGTATAATGTTGATAATGATAATTTATCCTGTCGTTTCTCTTGCTTCGAGAAATAAACGATTGAAAAAGTTATAAAGACTTCCGGTTCAACCTAATACCAGCTGCTCGTGATGCTGCTCGGGATGTCCAGAGGAGGTTCTCTTGACCTGTGTGACGTCCTCTCCGTTGGCGTCGTGAGCTTCAGATCATTGGATGGATGCCCTGGAGTATTAATTTATGATTTGAGGAATTGCTGGTGTCGGAGCGACATTGGAATGGTGACAGTTCCAGCAGGAGTGACTGCAGCAAGCATCAGTTGCATCAGCTGGAGCTGGTGCAAAATGAATGACAAGCTTATCATCTTTTGGAGCACCAGCAGTGCGGGTGATCACAACATCCTTTGATCCGGATGGATCGACAAATCCGAAAACTGGAGCAATGCGGTATTCGTTATTGTTGAATGACTTGAAGATGATCTTCTCAGCACATACATTCTCACAAGGGAAGCCTTTCAACTCGTCCTCGTACTTCCGAATGAACCCTTTTACAATTGAAAGAGGACCTTAATAGAAGGTCACTCCAAAATTTTTAGTCTCGGAGGAGCACTTTGAAGTGGGTAAACGGCGATCTGAAAATATGCCTCTACACCCTTGCTCAAAAGCACTATGGGTAGCGCATGCGCTTAGGGCCTACTGCGCAGTGGTAACTGTTTATAAACAGTTCGCCCAACAGATGATAGGTTCGTTTTCCGTCATGGTTAATTTTTTTTCTAATTTTTGTTGCGCTCATGGAAGTCTGGAAGCAGTCTGAAAATGCACATTTTCCAACTTTTACGATTAATACAATCATTCCCGTGCATGTACAAGTCAAGCCGTTCGTTTTCAGAAATATAATTTTTTTTTTCAATTTTTTATGATTTTTGTGCTCATGCCTATTTTATTTACAAAATTGTTCAAAAAAATTTTTTTTCCGAAAACTTTCTAAAAAGTGACCAGATTTTAAATAACCAAAACTGGAGGTTTCTATAGTTAGAATGCTCAATAACAAGCTTAAGATCCAAAATTGAGGTATAGTAGTAGCCCTATGTTCGAAAAACGCGTCCAATTCGGATACCTGTATCTCCGTGAAAAAATTTTTATGACAAAGTGATCAACTATAAATAGAGTTGTTCATCTTGATCTAACGAACAACTCTGTAGTTGATTGTTTTTTATCAAAAAATTTGGTGATAGAGTTAAAGCTGTTTGAAATGTGACAACATTATACTTGTTCCCTTGTCAGACATGTATCTGCAAGGTTTAAAATCCCGTCTAGCGTCAAATATTTTTTCAAAGAGTTTCTGAAAATGAGAAACATTGTTTTTTTTCAAAGTTATCATGAAAGTTGAAAGAGAAATAAAATAAAATTTGTATTTAAATTTTCATTTATTGATTCGACATTTTGCAACATATAACATAGAGATCTAAAAAATAAAAAGTGAGATTTACTCGTTGAGAAAGAAAGTGAAATGATCGGCTACCCGCTGGAAATAATTAGCATTAGAAATCAAATCGATAAATTATGATTATAACAGATTCGGATCTGTTTGAAATAGAAAAGCATTCAGAAATTCAAAAGTGGCATGCTAGAGGTTCAAATTAAACTGGCGTTCCGGAGGATCTAAGATCTTCTTTTGATCGAAAAGTAGGGAGACTCAAAAACCGTCGAGATCCAGATTCAGGACCAACGAGTTTTGAAGAACAATAGTCTTTGTTAACGGCATGAATGTTTCTGAAAAACGGATTTTGAACTTGGACAGGACGTTTTTAAATATTTGTTTAGAGCAATCTAGTTTTAGTAGGTCAGGAACCATAAGTTGCCATGTCTAAAATAATTTTTTTAATTCACCTGTAGACAGTAGAAGTTTCTAGTTTGTCGAACGTAGCAATTTTGGCAACACCGAGTAGATCAAGCACTTGTTTTCTGAAATTTAAAGTTTTCCGAACTGACCGCCTCGGAGCATATTTTTCTATATTATAGCTAACTTTTCTCAACATTCAACAATTGTAAGCAATTTTTACAACTCGATTGTGTTGTTATTAGTTTGTTACACCTTTTATATTTATTTTTTCCCATTTTTTTAGGTTGAAAAAACAATTCTTGCAAAGCCAAAATTACTGAATAGAGATTACATGTTGCTATCGACACTATATCATGAAACATTTTTTGATTTGTTTTTCATATTTACCTCAATGTTTTCGAACAAATCAATAGCAGGAATGGGTTCAAAGCAGAGTTTGCAGCAAATAAAACCATGACAGTGTAGCCAGCCCATTTTCCTTCGCCAGTTCCAACTGTTATTAAAACTTGACCAATTATGAATGTGACAACATTGATCAGACATGGCATCAGTAATCTGAAATATGCATTTTTTAATGTTACTAGTGTAGTGTAGTTTAGTGATTTTGTATAAATTTTTGCGTTCTAAGATTTGGTGACCTAGTGTTTAACCAAAGATGCTTCCAAAAATTATCTACTTTTTGAAAAAAGGCAAACCGAGGGCAAATTAGTGTATTTAAAATACTGGAAAGAGTTGGAGCAAATTCAGAGCTCCTGCGGCTATGCCAACTTTCTAAACAGCTAGGCTTTGCTTTTGTGCCAAATTTCAGATCATTGTGTTGTGCTTAATTATTTGAACATTTCAGCATAAAAATGTTTTGATTTGCACTAAAATTTCCTTTAATCAGCCTATTTTTCCATACCTTGTTTCAATGGTGTTCTGAACTGAATGCTGGTGTACCAACAACATTGTAGCCCTCCTTCGATATAGAAGAGTGATCGACCATCTGAAAAAAGAAAGGTTTCGTAATTTGATACATTTTATTCGACTGGGAAAATAGTCCCCTTTTTGACTAATCTTCATTGAAGCCTTTGATTACGTCGAAAATTCTAAAAAAGAAACCATTGAGCAATTTTACTTTAACCATGTGACTGAAGATTGATTTTGAAACTCTTTTTTTAATTGTAAAACATGAAATTTGTGACTTCTGTTTCGTAATTTAACCCTACTCAGTTATGAAAAAAAAATGACAGTGAAACCGATGAAATGGCGTTTTCTTTAAAATGATATCATGTTTCAATACAACTATGTGAATGTGTATATTATTTCAAAACATTTTCAGAGATCATTTCTATTTTTTTTGCTTGATGGAAACATAAACACTCACCCATAGAAAACAATTGGAGGAAGTATGGCAGCAATATGTATTGCAAGAAACAGTGCAGATTGTCCTCCTGACAAGTACAGAGGAAAGTTCTCAGCCAGCATTCCATATGAAGATGGTTCGTAGTAAAATGTTACGTACCATGATTGAAAATGTGTGGAGAGAACCTGAAAATAATCAGGTTGAACATTTTTCAGGAAAAATAGCATTGTTTCTGAATTCCAACAAAGAAACCTGGGAACTATAGAACTATCATGACTTGCGCAGTTAAAAAAACTTCAAATATCACTAACACGCTTTGGCGTCACACCTAGATTCAATGATCTCAGTCTCCATTACAGTTCTCCTTTTTATTCTCCGCATGTTTTGTGATATTCTGAGTGTTAATTAGTCTTCTGCTGATACCTCCCAGCATTTTCTTCTTTAAGCTCTTCGTTCCTTTTTTCTAACCTAAACAAAACAAGGAACTAGAAAAAATATGTCTACAGTAATCGTCAACATGATCATTTTCCTCCATTTTCCCGCACTTATCTTCAAAAAATGCATCGTTGAAGCGTGGCGGAGCTCGTCGGACAAGGCTCCAATTACACATTGGTGCCGTGGCGCCGACCTCCTCCACCACCATGAAATATTCTGTTTACATTTCTCATTCAATTCCACATTTTCCTTTTCATTTTTCATATGCAATTAGTAGGAAAGAATTGAAAAAGAGATGGATCGGTCATGTGTACAGCACTTTCAATAAACATTTTTTATAGAAAGTCTGAACTTTAAGCATAAATATATTATGTTTTCCCCTGCATCTCAACATCATACTTTTTCTCTGGAATCATGCGGTTCCTTAGAATCTAAATATAGAATCTAAGAAAACAAAAGGATGGAGGTGTGAGATGGTTGTAAAGAAGAAGGTGAATATAGAATTGAGTGTGCCTAACTCAGAATTCTGTATTAGTTTCCCAGATTTTCTTTGTTTGCAAGTATGTCTTACCAGAATAAGTGCCACCAGATAACAGAGAGCACACAATGAGTAGGATGTCTTGCGCTTTTGATTTCGAAAGTTTAAAGGCTTTCGAATAGCCATCCATCGTGACCAGCTCACGACTGAATAGTGAGAAACCATCGAGAACCAAGCCCAATCGAGGTATAACTGCAACATGAAGGGAATTCAATATGCAAATAGTGCAGATCAACACATCTCAACTAATTTGATGTTCTTCAAGTGATTTTAGTGTTTTTTTTTCAAAGAATAAAGGGAGTTTTTTTTCAGGAGCTCTCCTGTAGACGTAATAATTTCAGGCCAAACTTCAAGGTTGTAGGTAGTCGTAGTCATACGCAGGCAAGACTGAACCAGCCACGTGAGTCTTAAGACGTACCTGGCCTTTCTTTTCCGATTTTGTACAGAAATAAGATTTACGGTTTACCAATAATTAATTCTCAAACTAATTTTCTTTAAGAAGCTGTCATCGGACCCAGTTTGCAGTACATGCCTACTTACTTAAAAAAAATGGCCTTCGTTTTTTTATTAAAGAAAATCTTTTAATAACAAAGTTTTCTCAAAAAAAAAAGTCTCACCTGCTGCCACGTCCTCCAGCTCTGTGGTATAATTTCAGATTTGAACAATATCGTTAAACCAGGCCATATGCCATAATTAAAAAGTAATAATAAATCCGAACATCCTGCAGATATCAAAAATCGATATCCAACAATTTCCTTGTCTTGTCTCTTCATGATCTTCATCATAATTGCGTACAGTGAAATTGCAAATACTGCTATCAAAATTAAACTGAGTCCAGCAAATAAATCTTCTGCAGACAGCGAGCTTGTCCTCCACTCGACTGCATTGTTCATAACTGAAAATTGAAATGATTATTTTCAGTTTTTCTACGTGTCTAGTCGATTCGAAAGGTTAATTATCATAATGGAATATTTGAAAGAAGAACACATGACCTCATTCACTGTATCTCTTTTTTGCTCGTGCTCATCACAGATTTTTAATGTGTTTTACACACATTCAACCACGCATTAGCTGGATTGACTTCAATCCTACGTCAGGTGCATCTTTTTTGCATAACCCAGTTTCCGATTCGTCTTTTTTCTAATTCTTTGTTGGGAAATGGTCAAACAGGAAACAAGTTGGGTTGAGTTTTGAATATTTTGGGAAGTTTTGAGTGGTGAATGAGGAATTAGAAAGCTAGTCAAGTGTAAAAAACATTTGGAAAAATTGTGGAAAGTTTTGGAGAATTTTTGGAACTTCAACGTAATGCATGGATTTTCGAGTGAATTTTCGCGCTGACCAAATTTGTTTCACAAAATCTATGCTCCAACAGTTGCAAGCATAAATTCAGAACAGTTTTTTTATTGGGACTGCTTAAATTTCCAAAAAAAAAGCCTTGAATTTAATTTATCATTCATTTTTGTTTTCCGAAACTGTTGCCACAATTTTTTGACGAAAATCCAGAAAATTCTGATAGAAAATACAACAAAGCAAAACAGTTTCAATAACAAAGAAAATATAAAAATTATCAAAAACTTTCTCTAGATGCGAGTATTTCAGATTATAGATGGATTCACCTCATTTATGTCATCAATGACTTACCCTTGCGTGGAATCTGCCAAGCTCTCATTTTTGCAAACGAACACACTTTGTGAATAGTATATAAAATAGAAAAAGAGACAGGAGCCGTCGGTCGGCACCCCAAGAATATTTTCGCCTTTTTTGCTTTTTCCTCTACGCTTTCGCCCGTTTCTTCCAGCGCAAAGCGCGAGAGCTACACACGGACAGACTCCGCCCATTTTGGAGGATTGAATAAAAAAGCAATTGGGTGTGAGATAATGAGGAGAAGGCAAAAGAGGGTGAAACTGAGACGATTGAAATGAAGAATGATGCTCCGAAGATAAAAGGAAAAATCGGGGGAGGAGGAAGAGCAAAAGCTCATTGTGTTCTTTATGATCTACTAAATATTTTGTACTCATTTCTGTTCAATGTTTGAAAAAAAAATTCTGATTTGATTCATTCGTGTAGTTTGGTGCTTTATTGTATCTTCTTTCTTGGTATTTTCCCTTGATTTCAAACCTCTTCAGAATTTAATTCTCTAGTTGAAATTGATTTCAAAGTAAAAATGTGGAATTGCAAAAAAAACCAAAAAACAAAAACCTTGATAAAAAAGTCCTAGAATATCAAGTTCCCAGTCACAATTCGACAATTGAATAAAATCACTGAAAACTTAAATTTTCAAAATTTTCGAAACTAGATTTAGAAATGCCTTATTAATGTATGTATGTATGCCTGATAAACGAAGAACAATTACCGTCTCTTCTTTAAACTATGTTTCTACATAGGTTAAAAAGCTAATAATATAATTGTTTTTATTCGAAATAAGCAAAACTTGGCCGCCAAAATTGTGAAAAATTCTAAAAAAATTCACAAGATTTTGAGTTTTCCCAATTAATTTGCACTTCAAGAACACAAAATCATGTTTCATAGTGTACTCTCTATAATGTTTTATCTTAAAATTTAATGTGTACTAACTTTAAACCTTTTTAATTGTACCAGGACAGAAATACCTTGAAAAATATCACAAATATTCACAATTACATTGATTTCACCTACTTTCTCATACACTTTCAAGCCTACAAACTCATAACTCAATATTCGTGATACCTAGAAATCACATTCCGAAAGTATGTTCGTCAAAAAGGATTTGGCGTGGGTAATCAAATTCATAGAACAATATTTGATTTCACTTAATCAAAAACTCGAAGATCTTCCAGTTTGAAAACAGATTCTTGAAAAAGACGGGGCAACAAGTCATTGAGTCAGATATTCAGACCCACCGGAAAACGAAGTCTTCCTCATAATGTATCCCATCATTTTCCATCTCCTCACGCTTCTATAATATTTCAGTCCGTTCTACGTGCATTTCATCGGAATACTGAATCATTTCTTCATCTTCCATTTTCTAGAAGAAAGGCTAAAGCGAAATACTGAATTAAATTATACATTGCTCCAACTAGACATACCAATTAGATATAATAATTGTGTAGTTGTACTAGTAGGGGCCCTCCCGGGATCACAAGATCTTTCCAGATTGAGGTTGAACGTTCTTGAAATAAATTATAAAGTCCAAAAATCTTGGATGTTTGAATAATTATAAAGAAAAGAGAAAATGTTGATCAAAGTTCTAAATGGAAATGTGAAAATAAAAATGGACACTTATTTATCTGAGGCCGTGTTAGGATTACTTGAAAATTGATTTCGAAAATAAGTTAACTGAAGGTAAAATTTTCGAAATTATGAAGGAAGAACTTAACAGGAGACTTCAAAAATTTTTACGTAAAAATATGTTCAAATATTCTACAGGAAATTATTTCCAATGATAACAGAATACCATTTTTTACGTATTAGTCTTGCACCTTCTAGCTC